>NW_026623341.1:967395-1002676 GCF_030028575.1 Malurus melanocephalus | reverse complement strand
GCGCGCGCTGCGCAGGCGCCGTGAGGGAAAGGCCGGAGCGCGGGGCGCGGGGCGGGGCAGAGCCGCGGGACCCCGGGGCGGGCGCGGACGGAAAAGCGCTGCGGGGCGGCCCCTCGGCGGAACCAGCCCAGGTGGCTGAGCCGGGGGTGTCCTGGACAGCTTCGTTGGAGTCGGGGGCCGCAACTGCGAGTGGCGCCCGTTGGCATCCGGCCGTGCGCATGATGGGCCTGGCTGGGCCCACGGGAGGGTGGGTGGAGGGTTCCCGGGAGGGTCCGCGTGTTTTTCACTTAAGGCCTTGGCTGAGGACACACACGGGATGATCGGTGCGTGTGTAATGATGTGGCCTTTTGTTTTCGGAGAGCAGTTGCCAGCGCCTCCTCGGTGCAGCCCGCATTACACAASCTGCTTGTTAATCTGTCCTGTGCGCCAGCGGCCTCGGGCTGATTCCTTCAGCTCTCCATGTGCCAGGTTCGGCCGTTCCTACATGTTGAACAGTAAAGTCTCCGTAGTCACTCGGTCCTGGATAGACATGTCTCATTGCTGCCTGTTGGTGCAGGAGCGTTTTCGCCTTTTCCTGATAATAGTTTCTCCATGTGCGCTGCAGGACCTATGGCTCACATTCAAACGAATGGACACCTAAGGGGCTGTTACGATGTGTGTTTGTCGGGACATCGGAACCTGGACTAATGTGGTCTTTACATAATGTTATCAAAGAGGAGGACTGTCTTTCCTAATTTGTGTTACAGCATTGCAGTATTTGTTACGCTGCTTTCAGTTCTGATGGCTGGCACAAAGTGGTGGCCGGCATAAAGTGCAGTGCAGTCTGGTTCTTGCATATACCAAGTTTCTACACCCCCAAAAGAGAAACATTTTTAATTTAATAGTATTTCTGTAAATCGATTTTGGAGTTATTAATTGCTATATTAATGCTGCTTTTACATATTCTTAATATTTTGCAATGAAATGCAAATATGATACAAGGACAAAAAAGGACGAGGAAGCTAAAACGGATTAGGTTTCCTTTAGTTTCTTTTTCTCAATTCTATTTTGAGTGTTTGAAATGGGTGCTCACTAGGGCTTTTWGTGCCATGAAGGCTGAAATAGATTAAATACTTTCCTTGCTACCATCACTCTTAAGATGTGAATGCAAACTGAAGGCATGGAAACAGTAATGTYTACAGGCACTACACGAGGTAGTTGCAAAAAACCGGTTTTGAAGCAGTGTAGTTTTTAACCTCTTCAACCTTTTGTTTTCTGGCTGTCCTTCTCAAGTTACAATTATGCACATTGCTGCAAGTTGTTTTTTTCCAGTTTTCTTCCTGTGCTTTCCCAGTTTCCGAAGTCTCTGCTTTCCAAAGCAAGCATCGTTTTTAAAAAACCCTTTAAAATTACCTTTAATTCTTATGGCGGCACCTAACCGAGTTAGTGAGCTGGTTGCACTCATTTCTTCAAAGGCCTTTTAAACATGGACTTCAGCAAGGTGCTAATTCTCTGATAAATTGTTGACATTATATGAAGAAATAACTTTCTGAGGCAAAATTCCGTTAAAAACAATTTGCATTGCACAAATTTTCCAGCATTCAGCCCTTTTGATTTCATTAGTTTTGACACAAGTGGCAGGCAAAGCACTGCTGGTAATCTGATCATTGTTCATTGCTCTATTCAGYTTTTTCTTTACACTGTCAAAAGTCACATAACTTCAGTGACCCATCTCAGTTTAACAGAGTTTGTGCACTTTTCTTTTGCTGTGACCACGCTGTGCCGGTCCCTTTATGTAATGAACTTGCCCGTCTGTAGCACCTCTGTTGCAGTTCAACATAAAGAAAAGCACCCCAGTAGCAAATTCCACAGGTATTACAAAAGCCTTTGTATACAATGACAGACCAGGTGCACACAATTACAACTGCACCATCTACCATCTTTCCTAGCAATATTTTTATTATGTCATCCCTCCACACATGAACTACTCMGTAATAGTCCAGATCAAGTTTTTTTCCATTGGAAAGGAATCTGTTTTCAGAAAACAGTCTGCTAGTGCCCTGAACACAAGAAAAAGCAGCAGCAGAAGGCAGTTTCTCTGCTTACAGTTCCAAGTCTCCTCAGCCACAACACTGCCCAAGAGGTTGATTAATTATTTTCCTTATAGTCTTTCCATGTTTTTTTCTCTAAATAGAGCTTTTGAAAATATGCCACATGCAGTCAGATTATGACCACACTGGTCTTAAATGTGGTCTGCTTTTGAGTGTTAATTATTAGTTCTTTGGTTGTCAAAAGGTAGAAAGGAATTAGATGGCTCCATATGCTTAGCTGGATAAAATGTTTTTGGTATGGTGGTGGACAAAAAACGTTTTCTCCCCTGCTGTAGGGCACTATTTGCTACTGTYAAAAATCTGATGCATTACAGCAATAGGCCAATAACCATTCAAACAATGTCTCACAGGAACATCTTTCTTATGTCTGCAAGATACTTGATTAAAATGATTTTAAAACGCAAGTGCTGCATCTACTGTCAATTTACATAGCTTAAAATGTTATACARAGCAGAGTTAGACTTCTGAAATAAATTGAATTATATGGACCACAGCATCAGTTGCATTTATCTGCTGAATTTACAGTATTGAACAAGGTCTTTTTTTTTCTTGATGACTGTTCACTGAAGAATCAGAAATACTACATTGGCACCTCTTAATAATTAGATRACTGCTTTTCAAAGCACCCATGCCATGATTTTTTCCCAGGATGAACAGCAGAGACTGTTCACAACACATAGGATTTGAAAATATCACTAGTTTAGGAGGCTCCATGGTTAGCTCATTCRAAGTCTATTGTAAGTTATTGTGAATTACATCTTTAGCAAAATTTAAGACTGTTARTTCTTCAGATCTTTTCTATTTCTTGTGTAGTAAGAATTGACTTTTTCAAATGCAGAAAAATAACAGTCAATAATCTAAAATTTTCTAGTGCTATAATGGAAAGCACATCTTTTGATTAAGAATATCTGATTTGACACTATTTTAAAGTGCCCAGCTTTCCTTGCTTCAGTTAGATTCATTAGCAGCTGTGGGTTGTTGGATCCAACAGCAGTTGCACGTCTTACACTATAAAGCAGAAAAACATTCAGTTCCACAGGTGAAAGGGGCTGAACCTTTTAAAATTAACCATACAGGTGGGTGAACAAAGGCAAGGTTCTGAAGACAAAGGATGTTTAGCCATTGATTTTATGGCAAAGGGTAGACTTTTGTAGAGAGGTAAAAGGTGTAGAAACTACAAGCAACTAAGAATTACCCAATAGAATACACAGATTCGAGACTGTAAAAAAAAAAAAAATAATCCCAGAAAATAGGACAGAGTTGCAGTTATTTGCAGAGATTGGTGTAAAACAAGCAAAAAATCCTTGAATGAATTTTTAGAGTGCTAGAGGAAAACAAACTTTGATAGCCAGCACAAAATAGGCCTTTGAGACTTAAGTCCAAAACTAATTTGGGTACTTGTCTATGGAACTGCTGCTAGCATTACTAATTCTCTGAATACCTGAGATTTCACTCCAGTACTATTTACCTCAATTTTTATCTTTTGTGAAGGCAACCATATGGTAATTTATGTCCGATTCCCCAGTACATGAAAATATTGACAAACTGGAACCCTGGTGGAGGGTCACCAAGATTATTAGAGGCTGGAAGCATATAGCGTTCAGTGCTTCTTCACCCTTGAGATGAGAGGGAAATTTCCTCTGTCTCAGCTACTTAGCAGGTGAATGTAGAGAGGAAGAGACAGTGTCTTGGAGGTCWCAGTGAAAAAATGAGAAACAGGGAAAATGTATCCAGGAAGATTCTAACTAGCTCCCCAGGGAAGAGTATTCAGCAGGGGGGCAGATACTGGAAAGGAGCTGTTATTTCCATCCTTGAAGATATTAAAAACTTGACTAGATAGGCTCCTAAATAACCTGATGTAATTGTGAAGTAATCCCTGCTTTGAGCATGAGGCTGGACTAGATCACCTCCTAATGTTTTATCCAATCTAAATTACTCTGTTTTAAATGGCACAATTAGAGGATTTCCTTCAAAAATATTCTAATGCTTCAATCCAATAATATATGATAATTCTCTCAAATTCGTTTCCTGAACTTGGCTCAGAACTTGTTCCAAGACAAGGGCATGCCATTTAATAGAATTTGTTGAGACCCAACTTCAAAGTAGCATAAATACTCTGKTAGTGCTGAAAGATAATTGAGATGGGAATGTAAATATCAAGTGCCATWGAATAATTGAATTTTTTTCCCAGTGAAGAAAACCAGATAGCAATTAAGGAAGTCCACAAGGGAGTTTGATGAGAAGTAGACATGTGAAATAAAAATGACCAAGAATTTCTGGACAGGGAAAACAGGAACAAAAGTAAGAAAATCAAGAACTTGGGAGGTAAAGACTCTCAAGGTATGAMATATGCCTTATGCAGCAAAGAGCTAATTTAAGATCAGACAATGGAATGAAGCTTGTGAGTAGATGTAAAAAAGGTTTTGATTTAACAGAAATATGGGACAGTTTGCATGCTCTCCATCAGAATGATAACCACCTCAACAACAGAAGATGTTTGGATATTATAAAACTGTCTCCCTAATTCGGTTAAAATGGGAAAGAGCCACCAAGTGTCTGCCTAGAAAAAAAGTCTGTCCGTCAGCAAAATTCTGTCTGAATAAAGACATAGTGCAGAAACACTCCATATAGGGTGGCCTGAGGTAACATCTGAGAGCATCAAGAGAGTATAACTCCCGGCAGGTACCCATCCTCCACAGYATCCTACAAGCAACTCCCATTTAGAAGGCAGGGAGAAGTGAGAATGCTGGCATACAAAACTGGAAAACAGGATAGGCCATCCCTGGGATATACAGGGGATGTGTTACTGTGGATAACCTTGTATACCAAGTGAAAAGGATGACTGTACTTGCAGTATGAGGGAGCTCTGTGGTTTTGCRTATCTGCTATGTCCCCCTTGTCGTTATGTGCGTTTGCTGTGATGAACTGAAAATTGTTACAGAGTTGAAATTTTAAAGGCAAGTTCAGGATTTGCACACCCTACTTRATGACACAGATTTACTGGGGAATTGAAGAAGGCAAACTATGATGCGTGTAGCTTTCTACTAGCACTGTGGAAGTGCATGACAATGCTGAGCAGATCGTATCGTAACTATGGTCCTTCAAATTGGGAAAAAATGTTCATTACCTTCAATTCTCACTCCTTTAAAGTCCAAATCTAATTCAAGTTCTGTCTTCTTCAGAACAAGCACCAGTGAAAGTTGATGATACAGCATGTGCAAGTTTATATAAAGGATAAAAATCAGCTACTGTTGTTACTCCATCAATACAGTGAAACTAAGACTCCAGCCCACTAGAAAATACCCATTCCATAAATTTAGTTTTTGTGACATTGACATAGGTTACTTGTAGTATTGAGATTTAATGTCTTCTATTTGAGTATTTCCATCTTGAGTGTTCCCATGTATCTAAACACTGTGGTGCCTGATTTTCTTCAGCTACACTTTAGGAGTTCTCATTTGAATCAGAAATTGAAGCAGGCAACTTGATCTTCTGGCACTGTCCCTATCGCTTCTTGTCAGAGCACTATTTAAACACTAGTACCTCACAAAGAGGCTTCCTACCGATAAGGAACATGTGGTTATTATTGACATAATTATCAATGCATTAGGACAGTATGTATCAAAATTAACAACAATCATGCAGGTGACCATCAAGACAAAAAATAATGCCACTTGCTGTGGTTATCTGTAGCATAAACCTGAATCAATTAAAAAAAAAAAAAATCAGGCTATAATTGTCAATCGTTATTACACATTAGGAGCAGGGTATGTAGGAAAACACTTCACCTGAACTATTGAACTTCACTTTGAACTATTACACCTAAAGAAGTTAGGTGGGATTTAATCTACCTGTAGATATCAACATTGCAAACTAAATTTGCCATGCCATGCTCCCTTTACACACTACACTCTGATCTTTAGAGAGCTCTGCATCTAACCTATTTTACYTATCTCTTAGCATAAGATATCTGAGACATGTGTAAGTGAAAAATTCACTGGGTGTAATGAAAGCATCCACTTGCATGTAAAAATCTGTATTGCTTCATTAAGTCCCTTCCAGGTATTAATAAACCCCATCAAATTTCAGCCTGATTTTAAGATCTGAATTCAACTTTTGAAGTGTATTTTTTTTTTACAGTGTGATTACACAAATACATACAAAAAGATAATAGTAATCTGCTTGGAACATTATCTCTGGTTTGACAACTTTCCTAATGCCAACAGAAAATACTTGCTTAATGGTACAGCAAAATCACAGGAAATCTAAAATACTGTTTTGAGTACGCTCTCATTATTTAAATCATGTTGTACCTATTAATAAAGGGACAAAACAGTGCCATTAATGCTGCAGTGAATCACTCAGAAGCTTATGAACTTCAGTCTGGCCCTCCCAAATACATTCATTTAATTACAGATTTTTTCCCCCCACCTTATTTGTAAGGATAAACAATGCTCATATAAATGAGCAGTGCTTTACKATTTTTCTTACTGCCGAAGATCTTAAATCTAACCTAGAATACATCCTCAATAACAGATTATACATTTTCTGTTTCTTCTGCAATAATGCAGATAGATCTGATAGTTACTAAATAAGTAACTGCTTATCAATGTAACTGTTACTAAATAAGTTACTGCTTATCTCCACAACTGCCCCAGTAATGTAAGGACTGGAATGGATTTTCATACAGAGAACTGAAGACAGGGAGAACAATCGGATGTATTAGTTTTGAGTACATTCTGAAGTGGTTCCGGATAGTTCAGAAACACAGTTCTACATAATTTCATATATACTTAAGTACAGGATTGACAGATTCAAGTTGAAAATKACTGCTCAGCACTTGAATCAGATTCAAGAAAATCAATTTATGATTTTGGTTAATCACTAACAAAGTACCCTGTTTTATTACCCTAGCATTAGTTAGGGACCACATGACAGAACAATATAGGGAATTCATCTGTTTTCTGCTGCACTAATTGCAAACTTCCTCTCACCCCATTTCCCATGAACATTTCTGCTACATGCTAAGGAATCCTGCAAATACTACAACCGTTTACAAACCACGTTACATRAGCCATTAGGTCCACAGCACAAACCAGTCTAGCAGATGACAAAAATGTACTACAACATACCTCTTGAGAAGACAAAGCAGTTTTACAGTCGTTCTAAACTTCCAAAATTAAATGTTAAAGCTTATCTTCCATGCCCACCGTTAGCTTAAAGATACTGTAATTCTGTTTAAGGATTTCTTCACTTGAATTTGTAAATATGTAAATATAKAAATATGCRTTACATAGAATTTCATTCATCTTGTCTTCACGATTTAAGTTATCATCAACATTTTATTTCCTGAAAACTACAGAAAACTACTGTTACAAAATTTTCTGTTCCTGAGAGCCATGTCTAAATGGGAAAAGAACTCAGAAGTTGACTTGATTTTCACTTTATTTAAACAGTCATGCAAATTTCCCCTCTTGTTTACTGAAATCAACTGAAGTCAAGACAAGTCAGAAGTTTAGAGCTCAATGAACCAAGCTTTCTTTACTAACATGTTAGAGCTTGTAACTGAAACACAACCCTCCTTTATTCATAATGAATTCCAGGGCAAAATCTGACCAGTGTACAAAAATTGCATTAATAATTCTAAGTAAAAAAACCCAAGCATTTTACTTGTGRTTGTTTAACAGATTTCTCCTAATTTCATGAACGACCAAATCACAATTTTCAACTTGGATACCAATTTGTGTTAAACCAGTATTTGCATCAGCCTGCTGTACCRATGAGTTAACAAATTTGAAGATTTTGTCTTTGCCATTGTTCCTATAATCTAGTCCATACTTACAATAAAGCATTGATGACTTTAGATGTCAATTCCAAAAGAAAAGGTCWCACTTCCTCAGTCAAATGAAGCTGAGTTCCATTCAACAAAGTAACTTTTAAATAAGTTCAGCTTCCAAAGGAAAGATGATCCAAAGTTTATTTTACTTGACAGATTGAGCTAGTTATGTTCTTTCAAGCATTTTTAAATCATAGTGTTCTTTATGAGGCTGTAACTTTTCCAGAAGCAACCCTTCAGAAATCTCATTGCCTGATACCATGATCCCACCTCATCGTTTAGAAAGAAAGAGACTATAACCCCAGTTCAAGCAGATAGGAGCACTGACCACCTCAGCTGGCTACTAAGAGCACCTTCCAGTTCTCAGTCACCACTCTGAAAACTCACACAACAGATCTTTGTTTACACTGTTTTGGAACAGCTTCTGTTCATACATAGCTTCTGTCTTCACAATGAAGCATTCTATCATACTATTTTTACTTGAATTCTGATGCTACTAATTCAAGTGTTCTCCAAGCTTTAGTGATGCATGTAACTCTTCTGTTTTAATGCAAAAACAGCTTCAAGAACACAAAGCAAGTAGCCTAATTTAATACTGGCGACAGCAAGTCACAAGTAAGCTACATGAAGAAATACTGTACTTTCTACCATTAATTTTTGTCCACATTTATTTATGAGTAAAACAAACAGCAAACATTACAGCAAAGGGGACATTCAAGCCCAGATTAAAAAAAAACCAAACCAACAGATGCCTGACTAGATTCTGAATTTAGGCACCTCAAGACTGCTGACAAAGTACGCGAAAATTAGTGAAAGTGATGAGTATTTCAGCAAACTTCGTAAGTGCATTTCAGTATTTATTTAGATGTTTTAAGCTCTCGCACTAGATTTTACAAGCTGGTGAACACTGGCAAAAGTATTTCTCCCACAGAACTATAACCACACATTCCCAAGACAGTATAAATATATGGTTGAACTAACATTAATACACATCACCATTTTATCAATTACATAATAAAACAAATTATCAAGTATCCAAATATTAAGTTACGCARCTTGAAAGGCATACAAAATATTACAGAGGTCTGCCCAAGTCATAGCAGAAACTCAAGGAAGAAAAATGAAACGAAAAAAAAAAGATCACACTTTCAACAAAGCAATAGTTGGTAAACAACTCTCAATAGGTACAGTAAAAGAAAACTACAAGATTTTTCAGAAATTTTCTGATTAAGAATTTTTAGCTACAATAACAAAGCATTTCTACATTTTAAAAAAATATTTACTAAAGTAAAGGGCATATTCTATACTTCCTGCACAAGACAAAGGCAACATTTTACTAGAAATATTAAATAGCCCCTCCCAACCTTTTCAGGCCCTCTGTTAAGTTGCACGTGAAGTGCCAACATTAATTTTACTGTAAGGCTTTTTGTCTGGAGACATTAAAGACTTGTGTGCTTCTGTACAATTTAAAAGATCTTCTACATGAATAACCAGAGTAATGACTTGTAAAATGGAGAGGTTCAGGTAACAGAAAAGTACAGATGCAGGGGTAAAAAGTTGCTGTAATTCCTAGTATTAAAAAGACAGACTGTGCAAATCCTGATAATTCTAGTGCGATTGTGGGAGACAAAACAGACAGTGAGCAGGCAAGACTACTTTAGAGGCCATATTCTTCAATATTGAAATGACTGTAGACAAAAAGATAGTAAGGTCCAGATAAGCTAGTAGTTCTCACATCATCAGAACTATGCTCATTTTAAGGAAAAACATGTAGCTGATATGCTGGGTGTTTTGGCACCTAATCTCTACAAATTGATTTATTTTAGTACCCAAATTTTTAGTAGTTGAAACTAGGTCGGTAAGACTCAATGGCATGATTAAAGGATATTTGATCTGATAATTAATAAACAAGAAGACAGCTCAGAAACAGGGTACAGCAAAAACATTTACTGGGTCTCCGAATAGACAGATAYTTATCTAAACATAGAAGTTGCATTTCTATTGAGCCTTTAGCCTAATAAATACTCCTAAGGAAGCTTCCTTTACTAYTAAAAAATACCAGACTGATGTCTTTGGCATGCAGTCTGCTTAATTCTAGATTCCTTCCTTTATTTCCGAAGAAGTACTATAGGCTCTTGAGCTTTACTGAATACAACAATTATTTCGGTGACCATTGGAGTCTTTAAAGCGCAGACGCATCTTGGGGCGGTATTTCTCCAAGTACAGAAGTTGCTTGCTGTTGAAAGCTCCACGCCTCTTCCTAGATGGAGAAAAACACATTTTAAACAGAATATTAATCTACTGCCCAGTGAAATAATATCACCAACCAGAGAAAAATATTTTTAGGTCACTTAGAAAAGCCACCTTTAAGTCAAGTCCATAACCAAAATAGGGATAATTGGAAGTTAAGTGCCAGGAAAGAGGGTGGTAGCTTCCTTTCACAAATATCTCAYTGGACCACATGCTCAAAGGACTACATTGCATTTTATACAGTGTTCTAGTCTCTGATATGCACAAGCCAGAGATCTTACATTAAGATCTTCAGAAGAAACCTCAAAAGGAAGCTACAGAGCAGATGCAACATTGTCTTCATAAGAGAATAAATAACTTCAGCTCTCAAGAAGAATACTACAAAATTAAGATAGTATATAAACACTCAAAGTCCCCATAATAAGATGCTGAACAGAAACTGAGCTTTTTTTGTTTCTCAAACCCTCAGTATATGAAAAAAGGTATATGCTGGCTGACTATTTGGAGTATGTACCTGGCTTTCCATTCCTCACTTCATGTACAACCAGTATAAGCGGACTTTAAGTCTTCAAAGGCCTGGCTATTATGCAAGAAGTAYTTTGTTATTGTTTATAATGGATGCAACTTATTTTAAATACATCTGAAACCTGAGAAATTAAAACACTGAGATTAAAGTTGTTCTCATCCAACTTACATACCTTGATTAAAAAATCTAAGGAAATATTTGTCTTCAGCAGACCACCAGAAAAGACTATGAAGAACTTTTTAGCACACTTTGATCTAATACAGAAGGAAGGATCCACCAACATGGATGAGTATTAGTTCTAGCTAGAAAACAGAATCTAAATTCCAAAGGTATTCTGCCTTTCATATGTAAAACAAATAAAGAGAACTCTTCCAATCTAAATGAAGGTTAGGGGGTTTGTTAAAGTTTTTTTTTGTTTTTTTTTAAAACCTCCTCAAATAATTATGTACAGATTCTGGTTTTGACAGGAACAGAAAATATATTCCACAGGCCAAGTCCTACAACACTGACCGTATGTGGCACAATTTCAGATGTACGGAATTAAATAACTTATAAAAAAAAAAAGAAAAAAAGGGGCAACAAAGACAAGGATAACATTCAGAATTTCCTTCAGTGCCCAAGGATGTATCAACATGTTAAATCTTGGGAACAGCTACATGTTAGCTCATACTTACTGTCTTATGAACTGCACTGCATCTTCATACTTCATTCCACATTCTATGAGTGCAAGAGCAACTAAGACTGGAGCTCTGGTTTAAAAAAAAAAAAAAATCAGTTTAGCTTTTGTCAAAGCATTCTCTGAAAAACAGTTTACTTTATCCAGTTCTCTCTTCTGCATATCTGAGGTTTCTCCTCTGGGAAAACTGAAAAGGAAAAAAAGCATTTCTGCATCAAATCAGACACAGTATCACCTGGTTCTGAGTTAGCCATTCTCATTAAATAGGGGTTTAAATTAACTCTGATCAACCTTACCTTTATTCACCTGACTCCAGGTACAGGAGAGGGCAATAGGAATAAAATGCAAGTAATCTTTAACCATTTGYTTAAAATCAATTGATTCTGAGGAAGAGTTGCATATGGGTTCCTATTCTCCACAATGAATCATTAGAGGCAGTCAAGATGCCAAAGCAGAAGTCAAAAGATGGGTCAGGTTCAACAAGAACTGACAAATCCTAGAACTAGTGTCACCAAGTTTTAGAAACAGATGCAATCCATGCTGCACTCCCCTGCACTCCCCTGAGCATCTCCTTGCTTGCCACAGTGTTCTTCCTGACAGAATCAATTTGCAAATAGAAAAGCTTGACTTAAATACATTAGCAATTTATGGCTCAAAAACACAATCAAGACAAAACCCCATGCCACAAACTAGCAACAAACAGAACTGAGCATCTAGTAGTAAGTTTAAGTAGTTTTGTGTGTTCAGGGATTTAAAAGAAAACTTCCATGATAAAAAGCTAGGACCATCTTTTCAACTAATTGACTGCCCAGTTTTTGTGGAAAAACCAACTGATATCATTCTAAGCAGTGGAAGAGGACTTGTTTTGGTAACATTCATCACTGCAGTGAACTTTGTTACGTGTGAAGCCATAATGCAGCGGAGAAGGCAAACTTAAGGACAAGCAAGACCAGAAACCTCCATTTTATATTGGACATGCTGAAATCCATGGCTAGAATATAGCAACTCCTTTTCAAACAGATCTAGTTCTCAGGTGGTCTAGAACTAACGTGGGCCGGGGGATATCCAGGGGGTCTCGTCTCTCTGCGTGTACCACAAGCGTCTCCTGCCTTTAAGATCGCCTTGGCCAGCACTTCTTGGTGCTATGCAGGAGAAAACCCACGCCTGGGCTGATGACTAGCAAAACACCTTCCTCAGTGGACTGGTAGCCCATACGTTACCAGAGATGGAGAAGCAGAGTGCTCAGCCGTGTGGTTTATTCTAGGCTTCTATTCTCGAAGGGACTAGGGACGAAAGAGGGAGCTGTGGGGTTACTTGCCTACAGATAAATCCCTCAGGGCCAGTTACTTGAGAAGCTGGGAGGAGAGAGAAGGGGAATATAACAACTAGTAGGGGAAGGGGTAGGCGGAGAGAGAGGTCACATCAAATCCAACCAGGGCATCAGGATTTACATATTCATGGCAAGAACCATTTCATTCCCAGGGGGGTTATCAAACTATTTCCACCATTGTGTGCTAACTATCCCAGGACTGTCCAGCCCTTCAGCATTTTCTGAGGTGGTTTCATCTACCACAACATAGAACAACAGCAGAAAAACCATTATTTTCTCACAAGGGTTGGAACCGTATTTAAGATAGTAGCAGCAGACAGAAGAAACAGGGCTAAGAGGAGAATATTTAGCATCATCCCTAAAAATTTTGGTATCTCTTAAAAATGAGACAAACACCTTTAGGACTTTGGAAAACACTTTTCATCGCCCAGATAGGTAGTGGATGAAAGCTGATCTTGATATGCCACAAACACTTGTTTGTGGTTAATGGTGGTTCAAGGAGACTGAAAATACTGCTGAAATGGAGATGGAGAGGAAGCAGATGAGTCACTAAAGAACTAATCCATTAAGAAAAAGAAGTAGTAAGACAGAAAATATCAATAGGACACTCATCAATATGCTTTGTACGAGCACAGTTGTTAACTTTATTTTGAAGACTTTGTGAGAGCTGTGACAGAGGCTCTCCAATCATCTCTTGACTTAAAGATCTTTAACAAATACATACAACGTTTTCCTGCCATCTTAACTACTTTTAAGCATGAGGTCATTCCAGTATTGGATACATGACTATTTTGCATTTGCCTCAAATAAAATTTTTGCACTAGATCTTAACAAGTCTGACCAGGAATTCAATGCATCTTTAAAACTTCACCCACCTTCCAAGACCAGCAACACAGTGTACAGCAATACAACAACCAGGTTCTTCACGAAATTTAACTTTAAGGAGGTTTAGCCAATCATCAACAATCTGGTTGGATGGTGGAGCACCGTCATCAAAGGGCCAGTCCTAGAACACAGGATGACAAATACATAAAGGCAGAATTCTTGTCTAATGTGTAGGAAAAAAAATAAGGAGGGGACACAATGGACAAAGCTGACAGCTAAAGAAATTATCAAACCTGCGATTTTTTAATAGTATAACTACAGAAATATTATGAATACATTCCTTTCAATCAGGTTTCATTGAGCATATGATTTAGCTCAAAACTGAACATTTTTTCCTGACAAGAAAAGATATCTGCATGTCTTTTTCCTCCATCAGCTGCGGGAATACACTCATAGACATAGTAAGGTGATGCCAAATAATCTTATTTTTGGGAAGGGGTCAGGGTGAAGAGGGAAACAGGTTYGTTTTGAACTCTGCTTCTACACTACTTACCAAAACCTGAATGCCTTCTTTTTCCACCGGAGCAGTGTCATAAGTAGCTTCACACACTCTTACCACTGTGGTAACACCATATTTCTTAAGTTCCTAGGGAGTGAAWAAACCCAATGCTGTAAATCAGCTTCACTTACCATTTAATTTTCTCGATAAACTAATTTAGTAACTCACTGCAAAAACTTCAGTAGCTAAATTGATATAAATGCTTGCCATCTTGCAAAGAACACAGAAAGCTGAAATGATTAAAAATTTGTGTGCTAATGCCAGACAYTTCAAGCTTTTCTGCAAGTAGTCTCATCTGCAGACAAAGTTTTGTCAGGTTGGATTAGACTTTTTTCTTTTGAAATCAGATCCAGATAAATATTGATTAATCAAGTAGCCCATCTCCAAAAGATCATTCCTTTTAAAGGAACAGAAAAGCTTCCTGATATGCAAAGCTACSGACATACTAAATGCATTCTGAGCAAAGTTCAACTCTTCCCCTTCTCTCTCTGATTAAAACAACAGGTTTGTCAGACCGCTTACTGTTAAGAGTTATAAGCACAGGACAATAATATTTCCAGTTTCTGAGCTGTCATAACAAAATTTAGCTTTCCATTTTGCTATTACCCTACATTAAAACAAACAAAACACAATCCCTCTTCATTCTCCCTGCAACAACCCTTTATTCGCACTCCAACTGTCACAGTAATGACTGAAGCATAGATTAAGCATACTTGATCTACTTGTGAGAGTACAAAGGCAAGCAAATGTTATCTCACCCTGTTTTCTAACAATTACCCTGCACCGAATGCAGAATTGAGTTATAGCATACCTAAAATCTTTTTAAGGAAAGACTTTGCAAACTTGGACCTTTCCAGGAAGTAGCTTTGCAAGAAACTAATTATTAGCGCACACACACACACACAGACACACACACTTKATACAAACATGCACTTCATAGTTCCAACATACTAAATACAAGGTTTAGATGATAAATTCAGTATTAGCAATATATTCCAAGCCACTGGCTTTGGTCAGTAGCATGTACCAAATCACTCAAAGGAGCTTCAGCAGCTCTGGATGCAGAGTAAGCCTATTGCCACAAATTTCACTCAAGGAGACACTATGACACAGAGGATCCTCTTAAGCTACACTAAAACCATGATCTGCTAATACTGAAGGAAACTAGGCAGTGAAAGCATATTGCAATCCTGTTATTTCTTACAAAGGTTCTGACCCACAATATATCATTATGCAGCAAGTGCAAGGAAATGTTACACCACTTCAGCCTTTTCTGAATGCAAGCTGCTACCATTAAGAGATATTTGTACTGTTCTACATGTAACTCAGCTAGGAAATTCCTGTTTTCAGACCTAAAAAATGTACTTAATGTACCATGTACTAGACAGTATAATTATTACTTGGCTTCACTCTCAAAATTATGTTTGTGAAGGCCAAAGCATATGTGACTAGATCGGTCTGCAGATCTTTAAAGCACAGCACCAGTATTTGAAAAAAAATCAAGACAGACTCAGTACCTCCTCGTATGGCTTTCACAGCAGTTATCAGCTAGTAAAGAAACTTGTAAATACAGCATGCTGCTCAGGCATTAAAAAAATACATCAGTAAGAATTCTGTACCAGCCTTACCTCTATAAATTTGTTTAAGGTTGCATTGGTTGGATTATGTGTGATCAGGAATCTCATGTTCTTGTAGGTGATTTCCACAGGAGCTGGGCGGTTCATTCGGGCCATATTGATTTAGTTAAACATGCAACAAGATTATGAAAGGACTTAAAAAAAATTCTAATACAGAAGTGATGTAGAGAAACTGAAGTCTACTTCACTATACTCCACGTGAAATTCTCAGTGCTTGGAAGTATGAAGTTGGGAGCAATGGGAAATGAAATGAACCTCCTAACAAGAAGCAGCAATTCTTCAATCCAGTAATACTGAGGCAAAAGAAAGGCAGTGCACTGAGGTTTACCCCATCCAGGTCTGAATTCCTTTGTTAAATGCTCTGCCAATTTCAATTCAACACTTCTTATCCTGGTCAACCACTCTTAGGGGGGCTTCTTGGTGGAGTAGTAATGAATTTCTACAGTTCACTTGTCTGCATAGAGGTCGTGCTGTGCCTGGCAGTAGTCTCCACTGCCCTTCAGAAACTCCATAAATGTGTGACCAAGAACACCACAGAACTGCTGCAAAGAGAGGGGAGAAAAAAAAAGCCACAATGAGTACAGGTGAAACAAGGTTATTTTTAAGACAACAAGTTTTATAAAARTGAAAAAATAAAAATACAGCAACTAAGTGGTTTCATAAGGTTTATTTTTTATTCCAAGAATTAGCTCTGTATAAGAATCCTGTTACCTTTCTCGCAAATAAATACATTTACTTACTATGAAGTTTCCATGTAGGGTTTTTGCAACACCAAATCCTGTAATGTATTAAAATAACAATTTCAGATGCTCTAAACATTGCAACAAGTTTTAAGAGCCCCAGAATTTACAAAAAGAATAGTTCTTCCAGGATACCCATACAATTGCCTTTTCAGTTTTGAACTGAGAGACATCACAACATCTACTAAAGTAWAAGTGCCTCAAGTGCCAAAACAAAAGTGTATTAATCCACCTGACTCAAATAGGAGGCCTTGAAAGCAAATGCAGCCTTTGTGGCTTAACATCACATGTGAGCTTCTGAACAGAAGCTTTTGAGGCACACAGATTTCTAACTAAGGAACATTTCACACAGCAAAGCCTGAAGACCCACTGAACCTTCATATGCTTTCAACAGGTCTTTTTACACCATGATTTCATTAATATCCCATGACAGTAGTAATAGTCTAGCTAAGAACATACATAGGCAAGTTCACTGAACAGGTTGTTCCTGTCCAGTGGTACACTGTTTAGCTATGGTTTACTTTATATATATAATTACTGCAAGATGCAACGACAAACTAAAATAGAAAATTAACTACTCCAAGTTGCTATTTATTTGCMGGTGTTGCAAATGAACCACCCATATGTGCTTCTATGCAGCATGGAACCCTTACAGCAAATGCATTAGTTTTGTGCCCAGCCACTCTACCAGTGCTACTGTTTATACCTGCCTAGGCAACAGGAGGGAAGAAGGGAGCACCGTTTTCCAAAAGAGAAGTAGAAGTTGAACCACATGTCCACTAAATATACTTATGTATTAGAGAGAAACATAATCAATCCTACAAATATTTAGTAGAAAAAGTTATTTATGTTGGTCAGTCAAACTATTTTCATGTTTTCAGACATCTTCCTGGTGAGTTTTAAGGGTGCCYGTTAAGCACAGGCATGCCTTGTAAAAAACAAACTAACAAACACACCATAAAACTCCAACCGGCTAGCAGACACAAGAATCAAGTTATCAGAAACAAACTAAGATGATCATTTCACATCCACTTTGCTTCCACTTCAAAGATACTACCATCACCTCACAGTGATAAAAACTACAGGATTAAGTTTGCCAGTTACTTRCAGAAAAGCTACTTCAGTTTTTATCTTTAAGAACTTGAGAGACAGCAACAACTCTAATAGGTGTGGAAAAGGAGCAAGAAAGATCCTCTGAAGTCAAAGGTCAACAGAGTAACAGGAACCAGGAGAATTCAGACTCGGAAGAACTCCAAGAATCATCACCTGACTCACCAGCCATGCCCTACCAAGGTGACAGGTGTGCATTTAAAAGCCTCCTAGGAGGAGATCTAGAGAACAGCTAAAATAGCAACAGGAAAAAAAAAAMCTGAAGATAATTTATTTAAAGTCACTTTCAATTAGTTTAAGAAGCAGAACACCAAAAAGGGACAGGACAGCTTTAAGCAGATACAGCTGCACAAGGTCTTGTGCCGCTATTTGTACTGCACCCAGCAGATCTCATGTTGATTTCTTGGTAAGACTGCTATGAAGAATCATAGACAGGCCCTTTCACTGGTAAAGGATGAGGGACCGAGGGCTGTCAGAAACAAATGCATGCAAATAAGCTTGAGGACACAGAATCCAGTCATTAGGGTGAAAACTTTTCAATCTGCAAGACGTACATTCTGGGGGAGAAAAGAACATTAACATATCGCCATACCGGGGCAAGTAGGAAGAAAGAAGTAATCAGAATTCATCCAGTCTTCCAGGCAGGCTGCCCTTAGTCTGCAACTAGGAGTACTAAAAATACCAGACAAACCAGTAAACAAGGAAAAGGGCAGGCAGCAAAGAATTAGTTAAATAAAAAAAATCCCCTTCTTTTTAATGCAGACTGCTAATGACATTTAGAAGCTGGGTGCACAGTTCAAATTCTTACACAAAGTAGAAACAAGTAGATTATGCAATGTTACATTTGAGTTCTCTGTGTTATTAACCCTTACAAACAAATTCACTTTGTTAATTGCTAACTTAACAGTCAGTATTAGACACATCAGAGCCGTAATAATTCACACAACTAAGAACCTAACCAAGCATGTACTTAAGCCTCACTGTTTGCCTTGGCAACTATTGCTACCACATTATAAAGGACCAAATATCACATTTTCCTTTGATGTGAATGCCATCACTTCTCACCAATACTAGCAGGAAAGCTTCACATGCAGACCAACTCCTTTTGGCAGCAAAACACTGTACTATCCCAAGACAGCTTTGCCAACCTAGTTTCATTGTTCTGAGAGTCAAAAATTAAAGATGAGTAGTACATGGGCATGCTGTTTGTGTTACGGTGTTAAGCCAGAGTACAGGGCTTCACTGATCTTCAGCAAAATGACCTGGGAGATGAGAAATCAGCTATGAAAATAGTGTTGTGGTTATTACGATGACCTCAGGCTTTGAGTGAACACAAATGATGTCAAAGCTTTCAAAAGGCTTGGAAATACAGCTTAAAATTTACTTAATTGATACRTACAGTTTTGGTAGGTAAACTATTGAAACAGTCAAGACAGTGCATGAAAGCAAAAGGTGCATAAGTGAAATTCAAATTCATACTGCTGAATGTAGAATGTTCCTTAACACAGTAGCTCCAACTCATCGTTTGTACCGTCAAACTCGATACTCCAGCATATTCTTTTCAATTTACATATAAATTTTCCTTGAGGAAATTTAATACTGAAGGATTTTGGAAGAAGTAGCAGTTTCCATCACAACAGAAGCCCAATATTTAGGCTGTTAAAGCAATCAAAATAAACATGGAAAACAMAACTAACATTAATATGCCAGGACCCCCCATTAAGAGAAGGTAATCTGCCCATTATAGATGCATTTATTATGATGGTATGATCTACTACACTTCAAGCCACGAGAAGTTAGATAATAGTCTGTTCAAGCAGGTGGAAGTAATCTCAGAAAGGCTTTTAATTCATGCCCTTCTCTGGGACAGAAAGCTGAAGTATCTATGCTCACTGACAAGCAGATTCACATGGATGTTAACTTAGGGTTTGAAACAATAACTCTTATCTGACAAAACTGGTTTATGAAAGTAATCYATTAGACCCTATAGATATGGAGAAAGTGGAGACATGTTAAGTTAACCCATGCTGTTGATTCTGGTTCACAGCTCGGTAGCATCTTGAAAAGTGTGTAAACAAAAGCATTTGTTAACAGAGTTATATGACACTTTACCTTCAGAAGATGTTCACAGCTGCTCAATCCACGTGCTCATAGATCAAAAACATTTATACCCAGAACCAACTACGTGGTCTCACATTCTCTTAAGTCAAGACTTGACACTCACCTACTGAAACCACAGGTTTAAAACTAGAAAACTGAAATAAACTGAGTTTCGTAACAATTTGAGACACCTGCAAGGAAGTTCATGGTTCTAACTTGCTACCCAAAAAAAGATACTGAATGGCAAAAACACCCGACTTCCTCTTATTTACTCTTCAAGGCCTCAACAGCAACTGCCAAGACAGACACGAAAGAGTGGGAGGGTAAGGGGTATAAACTGGGAAGCCATTACAGAAGGTGGAGGCACACCTTCATAAGGTGCTCTTGACAAGATGCACCTCCTATCTACTGGGCACATAAATGCCTGTCTCATGATATCCACAGTGATAACAGTGTCCATTTTAGGCCACAGAAAGCAACCCATTGTCTATGAAAATACATTCCTATCTCTCCAATGACAAGGGAGAATCCAAAGGTTTATCATAAACTTATTGTGACGTGCTTTAYGATGAAAGAATATTCTTGTGGTTCAAGTATGCAATGAAGGGGGAAGAAAAAATTATCTCAAAACTTCCGGTATAACAAGTCAATGCAACTTTCAGAGATGATGAAATCAAGGCCATGTGACTCGGTTCAAAGTTCTTTTGCTTAGAACCACAAAAACTACATGCAAAAAAGCATTAACAGATATTAGAGAAAATGAGACATTAGACAGAAACCCATCCATCCCCTTGTCTAGCACTTCCTCCTGAGTTTCCAAAAGCAACGAATCTCAAAATGACTTAACACTGTCACTTCAATAGAAAACTACAATTAAATCATGTCATCCTACTAAAAAACGATACCATTGTTTTACGCAATGACATGAGAAAGTTAGCACATACAGCAATAACTCCCTGCATGTATTTCATCGAGTTTAATTCAGCCATAAATGCCTAACAAAAACTTGCAACTGAGAAGAAAGCTATAAGGACTTCCACTAAACACAGAAATAYTTCTTGTATTGATCCAAGTGAGTTTTAATGCTTTGAAGAAGGTGACAATCTGTTGCTAGTTTACAGTTCAGTAATACCCTTATCTGGGTGTTCTGGTTAATGTTTAAAACAAGTGATCACTTACAGTCAGCCTCCACACTGGGATAGATCCGGCATTCTTACGTGGCATGTATTTTGTCAGAACAGGAAAGTTTTAACTGGTAGTTATTAGATAAAGCTAAGTTCTATTTATTTATGGTCTTACTGACACATTTCGTTTAAGTAAGACAATGACATCCTGTTGCCCTGGCTCTTGTTATATCTGTCATTCATTTTTATTTCTCATTCTCACATTTCCTCYCATGGCAGTGCAATTTTTGTATTGCTTCTTTCACATTTTCCCCTCCAAAACGAACTCTGTTCCTCTAACACAATTTCAAAACCCTTTGCTGTTCTATTACTGGAATAATATGAGCTGACATTTAAGTGTAATCTTCAGGTTTCTCGATTTGGCAGCTTTATGAGATTACAAAGAGACAGGGTTCATGCTCTGAGTCACTGCTTTCGAAAGACTCAGCAGATRCAGGTAGACATATTGGAAAGTTGTCTCCAGCAGAAATAAACACCAGATTACAGGACCTTCATGCCACAAAAACTGCCCAATTGTCAGCTCATAATACTTGGAACATGCATAGCTGGCTACCAGTGAGCAAACAATCCTGCCTCTATTGTCGTAGATTACTTGATTTTGTTAGTTCTTTCTTGCCTCTCTGCTTTTGGAGGGCATACCACCACCAGCAAGCCGTGTAGTTGGATTTTTTATGCTTAAATACACACTGTGCTCGGTGGTCACAGATGTTAGGCAGCACAGGCACCTAGGGGAGTTAAAAAAGAAAAACCAAAAACTGAGAAGCAAAGCCTTCCAAAGCTGAACTGTGATCCACCTCCAGAAAGGAAATGCCTTCCTTGAAAAAACAGAKAGCAAGGTCTTGAAAGCAGTTTCGGTTAAAATTAAGGTATTTGAATCCGTAAGCTTTTGAGGCTCAAAGCAGATTCTTACACAAACATCCGCTTCAACGTGGACTTAAATGACTCCTCTGCGGACTTTTCCTGCCGAACAATGCCGGCTACACACCCGAGTTCGGGCATACCCCACCTCTACTGCATAGAGCTCATTTTGGAAAGGACTCACGTCGTCGCTAGAAGCCGGCACCGACTCCCCGCCCGAGTACGGCAGAGACAAAGCAGCCGCCCGGCCGCCTTCGCCCCGGCCGCAGCCGCGCACGTGGGGCCGCGGCGGGGGGCGAGCGTCGGCCGCGGCAGCCAAGCCTGGCAACCAGCCTAGCAGCCAGCCGCCCGCGGGCAAGTCCCGGCTTGCCTCCGGCCGCCCCGCAGCCGTGAGGTGCCGGGCTCCCGGCCTATTTGTCCCAGTCTCTCCCTGGAGAGGAGATGCTGTCCCGGCCGTGACAGCGCCCCGCGGGCCAGGCTGGGCCGTCGCCCCAACTGCGGCGGTCACGGGTTCGCATCACGCCTCGATCAGGCTCCCGACGCGGAGCCATCTTGTCCCCCGGAGCCGCCGCCCGGCTCGGCCTCCCCCCGGCAGGGGGCTCCCGGCACGGCCCAGGGCGCGGAGCCACGGACGCGGAGGCGCTGCCCTTCCCGGCGGGCGGCCCGGCCCGGCGGACTCCCCGCACGGAATCCGGCGGGGAGAAGGCCGAGCCGGCGGGCGGGGCAAGCGGCAGCCGGGCTCACAAAGCGGCTTTGTGCCCGGGCCGGGCCGCCCAGGAGCCGCGGAGAGGTCGCCACCTCCTTTCTCAACGGAGGAGGGGAAAGGGGCGCCAGCAGGCGGGGGGCAGCCGAGGGGAGACGGGAGGCCAAGCCGTGCCGCTGCCGGGCAGGCTCGGCTTCCCAGCGGCCCGCCCGACGGCAGCCGCAGCCCGGCGCTTCGAGAAGCCGCCCGCAGCCGGCGTGGCCCGGACGACAGAACAAAGACACAACATGGAGGAGATGGGGGAGAGAGGGAGGAGAGGCGCGGTAGCCGGGAGGCCAGCGGGGCGAGGGGCCAGGGCGGGGGGCGCGAGCGGACRGCACTCACAGGAATATGGTTACTCATTGAAGACTGTAGCCTGATCATACAGCCGGGGTGCGGGCGCCACCGCCGGGGGCAGGAGGAGCAGAACCAGGAGGAGGAAGAGGAGGAGGCGCTGGAGGCCGCGGAGCTGCCGGCGGGGGTTCGGCGGCGGCGGCGCGGGGAAGGACCATACAGCGGCTGCGGCGGGCGGGCGGCTCTGCAGGCGGCGCCGGGCGGACGCGGCTGCACCAGGAGCGACACTCGGCGCCGCCTCCCGCACGAGCGCTCCGGCCCCGCCCCTCGCTCGCGCCACTGACGAGCGTGCCGCCCAGCCAATCAAAGGCGYCATCGGCGCGTCTGGGGCGGGCGCGAGGCCGCGGGGGGCGGGGCGGGCGGGCGCGAGAGGCGGAGGCGGCCGGCGGGAACCGGTTGGTGAATGGGGCCGGGCGGGGAGCGCCCCTCGGGGCCGCGCCGGGACACCCCGCGCGCCCCGCCCGGCCGGGCCGGTGCCGGCGGCCTCGCCGGGAAACGCCTGGCGCGAGTTGGGCTCTCCCGGGACCGAGAGTTCCAGATCCTCCCTGCGCCGCCGGTGCGGTGCGGTGCGGTGCGGGGCGGCCGGCTGGAGCTCCGCAGCCCCGTCCCCACCGTGGCGAGGGGGTAGAGCCGCTCCCGCGCGGGCCGTTGGACGCGGGGTGGCGCAGCGCGGGGCCCGCGYGGGTTTAATCCGTCGACCCCTTGGCCCGCGGGCTGCAAAACCGCTTTGGCGAGTTAAATGCGGACAGGAAGCTYTGAGAGCGTTTTGCCCGCAGATCACCCCCTGCCTTTTAAGGCGAGAATAAAAGCCGTGTTTGTGGTGGTGTAGGTGGGAGCTCAGCCCAGCAGGCCAGAAGCGGTGTGAGGAACAGCAGAGCTCTCGCAGCCTCGTGCTCCCTCTCGCCCCTGGGAAAGTGTTTCCCAGGCGTGGGGGTTCCCAAAGGCAGGCGTGAGGAGCTGCAGCCGGCGCGGGGAGGCACCGACGGGAGCACTGCCCGCCTCAGGGACCGCGGCACCGCCGGCAGTCCGCGGCTGGACACCGGCAACTTGCGAAACACCTCAGTGTGGATCACGCCAGCTTTGTGAACAGCCTGTTTTTAGCTTCACTTCGTCTGAAACTGTATTAGATGCATTTAACTAGTTGAAGTCTTTCTTTTGCATGATATTGCTAATGTACAGATTACAAGAGCTTGCAGAAATGGTTTTTGATTTAAAAAATAACCAGCTCCAATCTGAGTCTCCTCACGTTAGTATTGCCCTGTACAAAGGCATGGCTGATTTGTGGTTTTGCCCAAATATCCTGGATTTGTATGAACCATTATTTGTCCAGAAAAGGTTTTCATGTTACCTTGCGTGTGAGAGATGTGCTATTCAGAGCATGTCTATATCTTTCACTACACCTGGTTTCAGGTTGCCATAAGCTTATTTCTGACCAGGAGCCATGTCTCTGCTAGGATAATGTAGTCAGCTTTTCTGGGCTATAAATAGATCTGGGCTGTATTTATTTTCATTGTGTTTTGTATTTACTGACTTAGGGCASGAGTCTGGTGGACTTGCAGCTCTTTCCACTTTTCCATATAAAATGTCTTGAAAAAACATGCTCAGAATGCTATAAAATAAGATGATCCCAAGGTTAATGGCTGCTTGGAATATTGTTTACTTTTTGGTGGTTGCAATGATAGGAAGGTTTGGGGGAAAAAAAAAAAAAGAGTCAACATAGCTTCTATCGTTAGTAAAAGTTGAGGAATTTGCTCTGAATAGAGTTCTGTGATTAAACAGTTCTTTACCTGTTTTAATCCATGCTGTTTGGTTTTTGTTTGGATTGKTTTTTTTTCCTCCAACAATGCAAGCTTTTGTYTACTGTTTTGTTGCACAGTAAACTGATCAGGATTTTAAAATGCAATTAYTTTCTCCTGCAACATCCTTTGACTGCTCTAGCACAGTAGTTACACTGAAATTTAAGTCTGGCAGTTTCTTTGAAATTATATACCTAAAGAAGAAAGGATTTAGCTCAGAAAACTTGTGGTCTAAAAGGATTTTTTCTTTCTGTAAAGAATGCCKTTGTTATTTTAACTATTTAATAGTAATTTTTATTTGATTTACCCTGTCTGGTCCCCCTAATTGAGGTTATGTCATACTAGTTGTCACTTAATATGCAGTTCCTGTATTTTATGATCTGAGATGGCAAGAGATACTTGGATACTACACTAGTCTTCTATTTAATATAACATAGGGCAGAATCAGAGATTTTTGKAGGGGAGAGACAAGTGGATGGTTAAAAGGTGCCAATTAGTGAACTGTTGAAACAAATTGGGTTGAGGAAACGGAAGAAATGAGACTCTAAGGAACTTAAAGTAGAAGGAAAAAAAATGATTGCAAAGAGAAATCTGTGGGATATAAATCGAAGAGACTGATGCTACCAGTTTGAGAAACAAAGATGTGTTCATCACCATCATTGTGGTATTAGGAAGATTAATACAACTTTTGTGATAAGAGGCTATAATAGGAAAAACTTTGAATACATTTTTGAAGCAGTGGGAGTGAAAACCAAAATGCGGGCATGGATTGAATGTCCTTACCTTGTCCTTACTTGACTATTACCAATAGTTTTGGAATGTTTYGATATGCAGTTGTGAAGTAAAACAGTCAATTTAAAGAATACCAAAGTTTCAGAAATCCACATGATCAGTTAAACCTTATGATTTGCTTTCTTTCGTCCTAAGTACAATAGTGAAAAAATCCCTATTCAAACTCTTTATGTAAAAGTGCAAATATTTTATATGCTCTGCTAGTCATTTTTGTAAAGAAGAAGGATCTTAATACAATTAGGAAACAATTTTTTACTTCTGGTCATACTTGTCAACCTTTCTGTACTTACAAAAATTTCATTATATTATTTTTTTTAGTCAGAGGGATCAGAACAGTTTTCAACATGCAGTCGCACCACGATCATGTATCACTTTGAAGTGGTTTTAATTTATTGCTAGTATATGTGTTCTGTTTTGAGAATGCTCCTTCTATGGGATTAATTAAAATTAAACTTTAAAATACTGCTCTTACATTTTAAATATATATMCTTATATAACAAATAATATAAATATTACTCAAAGATTAAATAAAAGTACTGGTTATTACTGTACTTATTTTTTGCAGACATTTAGCTTCCTTAGTGCCTCTAAAAATCAGTCAGTTGTTCCTAATGTTTGTCTGGGTCTTCTGTAACATAACATTAGGGCAAAAAACTGCTAACAATTGTRTACTGGAAAGAAATGTCAGAATCTGAATTGGTTCAATTGGACATAGTTTCATTGACTGTACAGACTATTGACTGTATGGACTAATAATATTTTAAATTTCAATGGAATTAGAGACTTCATATAGCTGTCAATGTCATGTCTATTACTACTCTGTATGTACAGAATTATTGTACACAATTAAGGTTCTACYGGTTAGATCATTGACCTGCTGTTGTTTACTGTAGCCTTTCATGGACAGGTTTCTAAAGATTGTGTTAAGGCCTATGTCATGCCAATATGTGAAAACGTGGAGTTGACTATCTGGGTTAGCCTATCATCTAATAGAAAACTCATATATGAGTAAGCAGATTAAAACAAAAAATAATTAAAGGAAAAGAATGTAATTAATGCAAATCAATGTAGTTCTAGGGAAAACAGCTATTGCCAAGAAAGCTGGCTTAATGCTTTGATAAGATTACAAGATTGGCATAAAAGTAACTGCATAGCTGTAACACTAAATGTTYATGTTTTCAAACAGTTTTATCAAAGGAGTGTAATCAAAGATCACTCTAAAAAACAAATGTGACTGATGCTAAGACTGATGAATAGCAAGGAGCAACGATGGCAGCATAGTTCTTCAGAGTAATCCAGACTGTTTAGTAACTTGTATTCAATCAAAAATGTGCTTTAGTACAGACACTTGCAAAGTCATACACCTACAACCAGGAACACAAGCAAGATTTATAAGTTTTCAAGAATACTTTTGTTACTCTAAGAGGAGTATAAGGATTTTAATGGACAAGTCAATATGAACTGCCAGGGCAGTGCTTTGGTAACAATAAAAATACAGATATCAAATGTGAAATTGTGTGGCGTAGAGGGTTTGTTTGTTTTTTAATAGCATCAATACTAACTATTGAATTACTCTGTGCAGATCTGTTGACCATAGACCTTCCAAGCTACCTGTTTTTCTGATATACAAAAAACCCCAACCARCTCGTCTGCAGCCTGTGTGTGGCATTTTTCACATGCCTACTCCTTTCTTTGTACTTACTGCTCCACCTCTTAGCCCTTCTTTTACCTCCCTCTTCAGATTAGGTTCAGTGCTGTGGCGTCTCATGGATTCCGTGATCTTCTGTTGAACAGGATAATGGARTGGAAGGGACTGCAGGACAGTGTCAGTTTGTGTTTGACAGTGGTAGTCAGCAACTGTGTTATAGAAGAGAAGGTGATATATTTTTGAGAATGCAAGTCTGCAGAAAATGTTCAAAGACTCAAAACAGTGAGACCTAGAAACAGTTCTTCCTGTTTAACCTGAAAATTAGRTGCGGTGATATCTCACAAGAAGAAAATGCAGGCCTCTAAAGGTTTCTTAATTTGAAGAGTAAGGCAGATTGGTTTACAAATATGTGACAAATTCACTTGGTCTGACAAGRTACAAGTTACTGGCTTCAGTATAGGAATTAGTGGGTGAAATTTCATGTACTGTGTTGTGCAGGAGACCATAAACTGTAAAATAATAGTTTTTTACATTTTGAAGTGCAAATTTAACAGGAAAAGAAGACTTATAGTGGAAAATACTTGAGGTTTTTTTAGGTAGTTCAAACTGGTTTTAGTATTTTTATTATATTGGTGGGATTTCTTGTATTGTGTCTTAACTGGAAATGCTGCTTTTAATATTTCTGAAGTTCATTCACATTAATAATTTAATTGACTGCTTTTTATTTTTTTCCACTGATTCTAATTTCTTTTTATATATAWAAACCCTCTAAATTACTGAGTTTCTTCTTGTTGTCAGTTTCATTTGTGCGGCTTGGTCTTGTTTATTCACCCTCTAGCATGTTTTCCTCTTTATTCTTTGATGGATGTCTTCAGTCAAAATATTATTTCAAGCTTCTTTCTTCAGATCTTTAAAAAGTCTCATGATTGTTAAACATTAATTCATTTCTAACCTATGTCCAAATTTCAGTCAGTTGCATGGTCAGCAGATGGTTCTGTTTCCATGACCTGGACCTGCATGGAGCCCTCTGCTGCTGGCAAGCAGCACCCAAGGAACACTGTTATGCTGTGAGATTGGTGGGACAGACTTGTGCTACAGGGAAACCTTTCTGCTGTGGAAATTTCTGTGCTGATATGCTAGAAGGGTTATTGTAGGAAATCTATGTGTGGTGCTGTAGGACATTATCAAAACTGAGACAGTTTACAGTGGATTCTTCATATTTGTTTGGCTTCCTTGGCCGTATGTATTTATGAAAAAATACTCTGAATTCATTAGAGGATTTAACACTGACCTTTTCAGCCATAAATGTAAATGAACACTTCATGTACAAGGTAAGGTATGCTAAAGGTTTCTGATGTAGCATCATGATCTTGGGCTAGATCTTGTCTATGTGCTTTTGTGATAATGAGAATTATTTTCCATTTTCAGCTCCAAAACTAGCTTCTGTATTTTGAAGAGAAAGTAATTTTATTTTCTTTCTGGCACCCTGATTATATGCATTGGCCATGGACTGGTTGGAGGGGTTTGAGAACTATTACTGAGATTTCACAAATGCAGCCAATTCGAGGCCCTTTTTCACTTGCTTTTTTGAAAAATTCAGTGAATGTCTCATATTACTTCTGTCTGTTCAATAAAAGAATTGTCTTTATAATGCCCAGTTTGTATTAAAAYTTTGAACATGTGGTAAAGGACTTTCTGTGACTGAAGAAATTATGGTCTTTTATAGACAGATGCTGAAATAGTCATTTGTCAGGTTTAACATTCATAATTGGCCCTTAGGCAACATACAGTCTGAGTAGATGGTATTTGAGTATTGCAGGAGTAGTTATAAAGATGAATAATTTCAGAAAATATTTGCACAATATTGCTCACAAGGAAGTTTTCTATTGTTAGGCTCTTTTACAATGTATCTGCTAGTTGATTCCTATTGGAGTAATTTAGGCCTATACATTAGGAAAGTTGGGCATTTTTTATTTAATTTAATTCGCTTTTCTCCAAATAATTTTTGGAACAGTCCAATGGTTTGACATTCTGGATATAGTGCAACATTTTTCTCAGCAAGCTGTTTGAAATATTTTCTCAAGTATGTTGGTGGCAAATCAGAGCCCAGCCACAGGGATGACAAAAAGGGCCTTTGGTGCTAATAATGTTTTCAGTATTTACTTTTGCTTTTTAGGAAATTTTGGCATAATAATCCTCTACAGCTGCTAATATAAAATACTGTTTGTAATAAATAAAGTTAAAATACTGCAGTATTTTTTTGTGTTACAGTTTTTCAACAATGCTACCCATGAAAACTGCTAAACTGGTACTCTTTTAGTAATACCAGATAYGTTCATGACAATTACAAGAGCATACAGCAATTACAAGGACATGTAACTTTTCTTTTTTTAAAAGATTCTTTGGATGAGTGTGAAAATTCATTTATGTTTTTGCTTCTAAAATGTAAACCACATATTTTATTGTCTTGCATTATTAGTGCTGCAACCAGACATAAACAGCAATCTCTTTGCCCAGTCTGTTCAGGTTACTGCAGCTATCAGTCACTTACTGCCTGTTCAGCATCCTCTTCACTCATTTTTCCCTCTGTTGCTAGGGAGGAATGCTCATTGATTTTTCTGTGGGTTTTATTGCTGTTTTGTTTTGTGCAGCAAAATAACAATTTATTGAGACAGAAAATTTTGCACATCCAGTTGTATAGCTCACTATGTTTTTTGTCAGCTGATATGTAGTACTGTCTCTAGAGTGAAAGTTTAGCTTGTCAATTACYGTGGAATCCCATTATTGTTAAAAATCATTGTCTTCCCTTTTATTTCTGAGATTTGAATTAAAAACTGAAAAATAGAAACTAAAGTTGGTAACAGAAGCTCTATTGCATTTCTAGTCCATGCTCAAATATGACCTTAYACCATTAAATGACAAAGTTATTATACAAGATGGAAATTTAGAACATGTCTTAGAAAATAAAAACTATGATATTTTCTTGTAGGTATACATGTCCTTTGACATTTCTTTGATTAGTGAACATTTGTCTTTTGTGTATGTAGTTTTATAATTGTCACTGTATTGGTAAAGAGATATATCTSTGTTCAATTTAACAGGAAAAACAAATCACTTGGAAACCAAAATATGTGTAATCTTATGATCTAAAGCTCATGAACAAGGGAGATTAACTATTTTTACTCTAAATGAAGAAAATTACTTGTGTTGAAAAATGAAGATGGAATCTGTAAGCTGTAAGGAAAAGATTAGTAATTCTACAGATGTCCTAAAATAATGTAGTGGCTTTTGTATTTGGATTTAAACAAGAAAGCATCTGAGAACTGTAAGGCTCTGGGATCTAGTCCTTGAATTCTTTTGGATCCATTATTTCTTTTGCCTTTTGCTTGAGTTAACTGGTTCAGCAAATCAAAAATATGCTAASTCTTTGTCATAAAAGAAGACTTTTGTTTTGTCTTAGAGCAAGTAAACTGTGTCAGGCTATCAATAAACATGTACGTTTTGTGACATAAATGACATTCCAATGATAGTCCAGGTCTTAGGCTATTTTGCTTCCAACCTGCCAGATGAACTCTGCACCAGACTTTGCTATGTGTATGATTATGTTGTCTTTTCCCAGGGCTTGGACCATCAGAATGTTACTTTGGTCAGCAGTCAGATGTTGGTCAAAATAATACATACCAAACCAATGGTATGGATATGCACCTCACTGASAATATAACTGAATACGCTGTAGTTTGCTTGTGCAAATTTCTTTATGCRGTACCGCCTCTATTGTATCCCTGGTGCCATGCACCTTTTCAAATTTTTCAAACTAGTATTCTTGAACTTGTGATCAATCTCAAAACTGTATGTTCCTAATATTCCTAAAAGTTCACATGTTCATATATGTGCTCTAGCTCCACGAGCTGTAAGCATATGCATTTCAGCAATAATCCTGTTCTCTGAAACGATTTCTTCAACATGTTTCTGATGCCATGTGGATACTTTTTTTTTTTTTTTTTTTTTTTTTTTTTTAATAATGAGAGTTAGCATCTCCAAACTAAGAAATGTGGGACACATTTGTTTCTACATCTGTTTAGATGCAAAATTCTGGAGCCTCTGCAGCTATTCCCTCTCTGTGTTTGAATGTTCCCATCGTAGAATTTCACAGTTCCTGCCTGAAGCAGTAGTGTATACTTGGGGATAGAGCAACATTTCCAGCAGTTTCCATGGCCAACCAGTTTGTCATGAAAATATGGTAGTAATTTCTTTTCACATTCCAGTGCTGTCCAAAAGACATAGAACATCACATGGATGTCAGCATCATAACATAAATACAATTGGGGTGTTTAATGTGGGGGGAGGTTTAATGTGTCTGTGATGCAAGCAGAGAGGAATCAGAGCTACAGGGGCCAGGAGTACYTCAGGTGTATGAGGTAGCAAGATAAAATAACCACTGTCCTTAGAGTCATAAAATAATCTGATTGCTTTGTTCCTGGAGACACACCACTCTGAAGGGCAGTATGTAAACTGGGAAATATCATAACCATTGAAGTAAGCAAGTGCACCATTATGTGTTCATGAGTACTTGGTTTTTGGAATTGTAGATAATCRCTGATAGGAGTAGAAAGATATGGAGATAAGTGCTTAGTCTTACTAAATAGGTCTTTRCAAGTATTTCAGATTAACAATATTTGCAATGATAGGAAAAAGAGAAGCTCTTCAAGATGCCAGTAGGGCCACTATTTTCTGCAGACTCTCTGCCAGATATGGACGGAGTTCAATATCTCAAAAGGAGCTTGATCCAAAGGCCTCCTAGTTATTAGAAAAAATTTCTTAGGATGCGGACAAGATTAATGTGAAACTGATAATTTTTTTTTTCTGCAGTACTTTAGGATTACTAAGGATACTTGGAGGCAGACTCTTGCATTTTCACTACATAAAATATACTTTTAAAAGAACAAAAATTTACTGACATCATTCTCATAACTTGTAATTTTATTAGAAATCCCAGTATTTAAACAATCCATTGTAGAAAACATAATAAAATTCCAAGATACATTTCCAGATATAATGTTACTTAATCGTTTTCAAGCAAAAAAGAAGCAGTCTGGAGATATTTTCACATATCTAGGCAATGAACTTTGCAGACACTCTTTCTCAGGATTAACACTACAAACTTTGGAGACAACCTCTGGAAACAAGCTCATTATGATGCTCTTCTGTCTTTGTTGTTAGGCTCATAAGGCAGCTCTCATCCGTACATTCTCTGAAACTTCTCTCATCCTTTTAGTGATCCAGTCAGCCTTGACTTCAACAGAAGCTTTCAGAACCAAGCACAGCTTATACAAGATAAAGGCTACCAATCTCTCTCCAGTTTGAATAAAATACTTTGGAAGGTAACTCAGGAATCGACTTTTTTTTCTTAAGGTAACSTTATTAATAAAACTGGCCATAAATACTTTTCCACTGCTCATATATTTGGGCTTTTTACTGTACTATTTTCCAATCTCCATGTACTTTTACTCTCCTCTTTTTGGGAAGAMCAATATCCTAGTTTATTCTTCTTTCACTAAATAGCCTGAAGGCCTTAATCAGATTTTACTCTGCTTTGTTCAGGCACATTCTAAAATATGATACTAATTTTGGAAGCAAATAAAAATTACTTCATCTCAAATCAAAGAATTAAGAAAAAAAGTGTATTTTACTATTGGAAGTCCCCCTCTAGTTTGAAAGATTACTTTTCAAAAGTATCTGTATTATTTTAGACCATGTTTTCCAAGGGAATAGTCACTTRGGGATGCTCAGCTTTAGACAGTTCTAGCATAAGGGAGTTCACACCCTTAATTACATGTTAGAGATGCCTGTTCAAAACATGAGAAGGTCTAGGAGACTAAAAATGGAGTCAGTAGGAGTCAGGATGGCTCACTGGAAGATACAGYAGACAAAAACCATAGAGGGGAGGAATAAAACTTAAATTAGCTTGGCCAACTCTTAGAAGATGAAGCTNGAATAGACAAACATGGGGATAAAAGTTCTTGAACATAGCCGTGAAATTAATATTTTTTAAGAGAAAGACATTTTTAAAAGATACTATGGTTTCTAAGAAAATATTTCTAAAAATACTGARTACTTACAAAAAAAGGGCAAGATATATCAATACAGTCAGCAGATGAAGAAAATTATCAGCAAAGTAAATGACTACTCCAATCAGTTGATAAATACTTTTCAGCCTGTGTAACACTATGAGGATAACACTGCTTTAAAAAAAACTAATTCTTAAAAATTACCTACTTCATGACTTATGAAAAAAAGTAGTTCTAAAAGTCCTTACTTACAGTTTTCTTGTTCACACACTGCTTCACTCAAATTCATTCATTCTCTAAAAATTAAAAAGCATGCATTCTTCATTGATAAAATTATGAATTATCTTAACTGCTTTTGTATACTGCTTTCACTACTTGCAGTACAAGTTCTGTATTTTTAAGGATTGTCTCTTTCTTGTGTTTGATAACCCTTCTGCTTTTTCTCTGCTGGAATTATAGGGATGAACAATATTGTTTTCCTGATCTTATTTGCAGCAAAACTGCATATTTATTTTTTATTTGTTCCTATGATCTCAAGTCTGCATCATGTGCATCCAGATGTCTCAGTCTTCTTTAAAACATTCTTCAGTATTGCAGTTTTCAACCGCAGAAAATGTATTACTCTATTTGCCCCACTGGGTGTTCAGGAATACAGTTTTACATTTAGTCTACTTTCCAGCCAGAATTCATGACTGTGGATCGTGAAGGGGCAAGAAAGCCTGTCTGGCATGTTGTATGGCATGACATGCAACATTTCTGGACAGGATGGATTTCAGACATGTCACCGGCCTAGGATTTTTTATTGTCTGGGCATCAGGGTATTGTGTTGTCATTCTGTCACCCACATACTGCTGTGTGCTATATATGTCATGTGTTTGCCAAATACTCAGTTTTGAAAGTTACTCCTGGGAGCAACTGTTTGAATATTTCTACTGTGTCTCTTTTTAGGTCTTCTTTGAATAGAGCATGCAATGGGATTTTAGGCTAAAGGTTTCCAGTTGAAAATACCAGAGACAAGAGAGGGCACAGGAGCAAACTGTATTGGGAAAACAGGTGCTGTTCATTCTTAAGAGCMGACCTGTTAGACACTGTTCTGCTCTTTCTGAGGGAAGAACTCTCTGACTATGGGCTTACTGGATTTTTGCAAGGTTATTACTATCTTTGTGAAAAATAAAAGCAAAGGAGAACATGTGTAGGGCAATTCCCTTGCGAGGGGAAGCTTACCACTTTAAAAGCTCCCAAAGCTCTGAATACGYTGGTTGGCAGAAATCCAGCATTTTTCTATTGGGATTTTTGAAATCACTGCTTCCTATACAAATTTCTCCGTGTCCCACAGGTCTTGGCCAGATAAAGTCTAATTTGCCAGTGCCTTTTCTCAGGCAGTCCAGATGCCATGGGCTGTGTGCCAGTGCCTGTACCTGGTAGGTCCTCTTTCTACTCCTGCTGCCACTGGGGCCGTTGGGTACCTCCTAACTGCTATAGTGATATTATGTGCTCCTTTACCCTCATCCCACCAAACTTTCACTTCCTGTCTTTGTGCCAGGCAGAAATGTTGCCYGAAGAGCCATGAAGGAGTAGTGGTRTGGAGWAAAAAATAAGGAAAATAAATTTTAATTTCAGCTTCTCTGTAATCAACCTACCATTATTGGATACTAATTGAATGTTGTTTTTATAAATAATTTCTGCAAAGTCCAGAAGAAGAGGAAAAGGACAAAGTTCATTTATAAAGCACGGAGGACGCCAAAGTGCTTTGTCTCTAGTCATTGCAGCAGTACAAACAGCAATCAGACCCTAGGAAAAAGGTAGGTTGTTTCCCACTGCTGGTTCCCTTCATCTTGTTTGCAACTGTTTTTTGCACAAAGCACCACAGCTATTTATAAACTGCAAGTGGGAGCTGAGAATAGGAAGAGCTTTGTGTTWATGGGATGACAGTGTCAGGAGAGCAATACTTTAGCTAAATTGGGATGGCCTCTACAGTCCTATTTTTATGATTGTGAGGCTGCTGGTATTTTGGGGACTGAAGTCTCACAAATACAGGCTCAGGTTCTTGTCATTTATGTCTTCTTATATATAAAAATAAACAAAGTTATGTTAAATGACTGCCTTTTTTTTTTTTTTTTTTTTTTTTTTTTAAAAAAAAAAAAAATTTTTTTAAATTAA
>NW_026623341.1:948632-967366 GCF_030028575.1 Malurus melanocephalus | reverse complement strand
TAGTTGAGAGGCCATTTACCAGAGAGGGCCAAAAGGTGGTTGTTACAATACCGAGTTATTTTAAGAAGAGGGTAGGGACATGGCTGAGATGGTTAGATGCATTAAGGGTAACAAAAGAGTCTTCCAAAAACTTTGCAGTTGCAGGAAATTCAGTGCAGTTCTAGCAGGTCTGCATGTGCTTGTAAATGACCATCTCAGATATTATTTTTCTGTTTCTCCTTTCTTTTGTTTGTAGGTTAAAAAAGACACTGCACAAAGGAGTGGAGAATCTAAAATTTCCAGTCTTATTTGCTCTTTGTAAAGGGAGATACCATTCCAAAACTTTGTAGAAGAAAATTCTTAGAAAAATCTTCTCTAGCCTGTTTGCTGCTAAGAGCTATGGTGTTCGTCTTGGAGCAATTTGGCCTAAAATTATTACCTGGAAAATGCTGACTTGAAAGAAGAAGGGGAAAACACACCCTTTTTTCCTGTGCATTGGATGTACTGGGATAAAATGCTGTATAAATAGTTGATAGATGCAGATTAATTTAGCATCAATTTGAGCCCCTACCAAACTATTAGATTATATTACTAGAACAGAAAACTGCAACCCATTTTGCTAAATAGATGTTACAGAACAGTATTTAAAATATATAATTTTATATTTTCTAAAGTAAAAGTTTTTTGCATCAGTGAAAACTCTTCAGATTTGGTAAGATACTTACTTGTCATTTGAACATAGCAACAAAATAACAGTACAACCWGTTTTATTCCCTTCTTAAAATTATGAAAAAGGTGTTTGTAGTTTTGTTTTGCAAACTTTTTGAACTGTAATTAAAATCAATGCATTACTGCTCAGTTCATGGCTTTCAATACCTTTTAAACCTACTTGTATTCATTCAACACAAGTGTCTTCAGAGGCAATGAGGAGTGAGTCAGCACCAGASTAATTACTATTTTTAACTCTTTAATGGTTATGGCTATGGAAATATAATTAGGAAAATGATAGCTTCTCAATTTCTGCAAAATGCCATATAAGAGTAATGCAACTTATATGGCACATGTAAAATGTAAAACAAGTGTGGACAACTCCCTGTTAATAACTGACAATCACTTTTTGTCACTGTCTAGTGATTTGGAGATCTGAGATGAGAAAGGCAAGGGGAGATGTTCAATTCAACTGTGCAGATTTTCCARAGAAATAATGGAAAAGTAGAACAGAGACATGAAGTTAAAGAAAAAGTGGGTAAACTTCCTTCTTGATATCCATGAGGATATCCCTAAATAAACTTGTACTCTCATATAACTACAAAACAAAACCAATGATGTTGCTATCTGTTAATTGCAAGTAAATGATACAAATTAACAAATATTGACATTTACAGAGAGCTGTTTTGTTTCAATACTTATTTAAATAAATATTCTAAAATATTAATTAAAATATTGCTAATATTTCATTAATAATGGAAGAGACCAGACTAATTAGAAAGTTAGCAAACTTTCTTATTGACAATTATTTTAATCCCTGAAGATTGTACTAAAAGAAACAACTGCTTGTATGTATAAAAATGCCATGTTAAAACTAATCTTCTTCTTTACTAGAAGGAAATCAAGTCCCTTATTTAACATTCCAAAAGCTACAAATACAGAGAGTATTGTAAAAGGTCAGCAATTTTTTTGTATGTATTTATATTCTTTACCTGCCTAAATGCTAATGTAGGTGAGCAATCTGTAGCAAAGACCTCCTAAACCTTTGTTGGTGGCTGGGAAAACCTAGAATCCAGTTGTAACTGCTCTTTCAATCCAATGTCTGTAATCTAATACTCACTACTGGCCTTCAGGGGCACTGAAGTGAAGCACAAACAGCCTGTGAACTTTCTGCCCGAGTCAGCCTAAAGTTATCTTTCATATGCCAGTGCTTATTTATGTGTTATRTTCCTCCTCCTTACTCCTAGGTAAGGTCTCCATGCCTCCAGGTAAGGCTGAATTATTTGTATGCTGAGGAGGAAGAAAGTACTGATGTATTTTAAGACCAGCACAATTTAAATAAACTGTTGAGTAACTGAAAGAGTAGACTGTCCRTACTCTGTCTTTGAGTTAATTTTGAAGGCTCATGGTAAACTTTGTATAGATAATCCAGTGCAAGTTTTCTCTTGAGGTCAGAGCTTACTGAGACAGCACCTTGGTATTCCAGTCAGAAGGATGTAAAAAAAAAAAAACAAAACAAAAAGAAGAAAAATCAGGCAGGAACCTCTTAGTGAGTCTGTTTCTGAAGTTTTGTTAGGGTTACATGCTACAAGTATTTTTTATGCCATGAGCTGAGTTGGTTAAGTGCTCTTTACAATCATTCTCACTTAGGTGCTTTCTGCTAATTCTGTGCCATATTAAGGTACCTTCTCATTAATTGAAGTCATAAGATGGCAGCTATTTAGATGTTTTTATACTTACTGGATGGACTCACAATCATCTTATTGAGATATCAAATAGAAAAACATGAAGGAGGAACAGTTTTTGGGTAACATTCTGACAAAATGAAATGATTTGTATCTCTGGAGGAAGGATTAGAAAAGTGCAGTCAGATTAGAAATGTGATCAAGTCAGGTCTACAACAGCACATCTGGCTGGTTGGTATTTGGAGGGAATTTATTGAGAACAATGCTGATGGCATGGTCCTGCTATCTTTCAATATATATTTAAAGTTCCTTTTATCTTTTGGGAATTCTGATTAGGCATTTAGAAAGGGACAAAATAGAACATTTTTGTTACRCTGTTTGAAATGTTGGATGCAAACTCTTTTCTTACTGTAATGCAGATTGGTCTCTATGTATTTTGTAGGAAAGCCTAAAGCATTGCCATTATTGATAAAACATGGGAATCACAATGCAGTACACAGTGAACTGAATTTTATCTTCTTTCAAGTTTAGATTGTAATGTTTAAAAGCTGTTCTTCTATAGTGGTGTTTTATTTCTTCCCTGCAAGCTTACTATGTCTAATCAGTGCCTACTACATGTATATTGGTATGCTGCTATAACACTCATAATTTTTGTGATCTCCATTATGAATGAATTTGCAGCAAGAAAGCAAATTATTGAAAAAAAACCCCCATCATTTTTGTCTGGGTAAGTTCCAGTGAATAAAACAAGTTCAGTCTGTATCCTGCTCATACCGCATTGCTTAGAATAATTTCTTTGTACACAGGACTCTGTTTCTGTCTGGCATTTTGGGATATTTCTAACATACAGGATTCATCAAAAGTTTTATCTTCTCTTGATATATTTGATCTTTACATTTACTAAAATATGGATGGTATTCCAGGCTTAACTTTGATATATTGCACCAACTTTATTCTTTTGTATGATTTTCTCCTGCATGCTTTTAGTTTGTCTCTAATTTAAAGCTGAGATAAAGGACTTTGCTTTGTAAAAGTGATTTGCTATGGTGAAYTTCTCCTGTTTCTATTTTAGTCTTTGTTGATCTGGATTTATAGTGACCTCTCTTAGAGAAATTATTTTGTCTAACCTGTTTTTTTTCCATTAGGATTTAAATKATTGTTTCAGCTATATCCGTGGGTGGGTTTTTTTGTTTTGTTTGTTTGTTTGGGGTTTTTTGTGTGTATATTTCCTCTTTGGGATTATTTCTGTTTTATTTTAATTGTGTTGCTATTTTCTTGGTGACCTACTTGCTGTTATTATGTCCAGACTCAGTCTTTTTTGCTATGCACTTTTTAAAAGGCTGTTTCTAGAAATCTTACCTACTTGAACAGCATACAAATAAAACAGCAGTTCACGTCTTCTTCAGACAATGTGCAAAATTTGCAACACCGTCTCTTACTTTTGGTAGTTTTCTGTGTTGGCTTTCACTATGGTATTGAAGTAAACATGTAGTTTTCTATCAACTCTAAGATTTTGAATACTGCAACTTATAGTGTATTCCAATTCTAGCTGAAACATCAAGCTGTGACTTTCCTTGGGCACTGTTTTTGTAAATATGGCACTTTCTTGCTAGATAAATCTATTCCTTTATTCATTGAGAGACACCCCTGTAAAAGTAATCTATTGACAAAACAAAGTCAAAAATCTATTCCTGCTGCTCCCATTCACATTCCCACTAACCCCACTCACATCTCCAGATTTAACATCCAGGACATATTKAAATGGATGATTTTAGCTGGCAACAGTTAAAAATGCTATAAAGTCTGTGGACATGTAGCACAGACTAAAATTTCTAACCTTCAAAGTCAAGTGGTGCTAAAACAAACTGGACAGTAAAAAATGTCCTTTAGAGGTGAAACAGGGAAAGAAATGATAAATTGTTATCTGTTCTGCTGTTCGTTTATGTGATTTCATTGCCTGAAGGCAAAAATCTGGGAGTGAATTCTTTCTCCATTAGTATATTGCTAATTTACTTTTCCTGATGGTCAGCAACTGAAAGATAAAGTTGCACCACAGGAAGGGACATTCCCTTCAGTGATCTTCAGCTCACACAAGAGTTGCAAACATGCARGGCAGGTCATACAGTGTGAAAAGACTGTAAATGCAAATACTCTCAGTAGTGATTTATAGTAATTACAAGGATAAATAATTGTGGGACTCAGAAATAAGTCCTTTTTATCCACAGTCTGTAAAATTTGACATCATTAACTACAGATTTAAAGTGATGCAGCAGCAAAATTTACTGTTTTAAAGATTACAGATGTATGTACAAATATAAAAATGTAAGGTTGAGAAATCAAGCACTAAAAGTCTCTAAGTGCCAGAATGAAAAATGCATCTGCAATCTTTATTTGGYATTCCAGTGCTTATATATTATGACATAGAAACACATATTTAAAATATTACCTACTTTATTACAGCTGACAGTGCAAACTATTTAAATTCTTCTCTGAAWCATTGCCTTTCTCACAGATTTTTCTGTGAGATGTATCACTTGCATCTGGAAGCACCACGAAATTCATTGATTTATTACTTTATGCCATGTGAAACAATGGAATATTTTATCCTTATCTGATTTGAAGCAAGCTGAAGTATGGAGAGGTTGAGGTCAAAGGGATCCATTAATTTCATGTATCTAACCGAGAAGGCTGAGGCCTCATTTTTCAAATAAGGTAGTATTTTTAGTAAGCCATATGTCTAGAGCATAGATTCTTCTAACAACTGTTACAGTGTGAGTGCGTAATACTTAAAAAACCCCCAGATTTTATGGTTGCAGTTTTCACTTCTTATCCCAGGCAGAGCTGCTGAGACAGCCAAGAAAATGAAAAAAAATTCTAAACATGTGTGAGTTAAATCATTAACTTTATGAAGATGGTRTAGGAACAGGTTGCTCATCATCACAGGTCTTGTATAGTTTAAATATGTTCAGTGAGCACGGAATTTCTAGGTATTTTGACTTCTCTTTCACAGGTCTCCCTGGGTATGTTTCAGAGGCACTTCAAATTTTATAAAGTGGCCATTTAAGATGATATTTCACAGGGACAGGGAAAGGTTCATCCTTTAAATGTCCATGTCTTGCTCAGTTCAAAACCATGGCATAAAGTACATAAGAGTTGAAGATGGGAAGAGCGAGATGGGGCTAAAATATTGCCAAGAAAAGATCACAGTTTTGTTGTTTTTTTGGTTTTTTTTTTCTATTAGGTAGAAAACAAGCATGGGTTTCCTTATTTCCCTCTCACAAGTAACCAAAATATGATTGCTAACCTTTTGTAAAACATTTCAGGCTCAGCCAGATTTCCAGTATGGAAACTGGCATCCTAAACAACTGGTGTTGGGCAAGTTTAAATTATCTGACCAACTTCTACTAGAAAGTATTGACTATGGTTATCTCAGCCATCTGCCCTCCCTGTAATTCTAAGGGCTTCATTCTGCTTCAAATTACATCAGTACAGTCCAAAATACTTTCATTTTTGCAAAAGAACTTCAGTGCAAAAGTGATAGCAAATAATAAAAATAACATCAAATAAAAATTTTATAATTTCTAAAAACAAKGTATCTGAATTAACCCATGAAGAATAATGATCACAAAATACCTCTGTGCTCCATTGTATTTGTTTCCTGTTCATTTTAACCAATTTCCTATAGATGTTGCGAAATAGGTTTCACATTACTAAGTTGGTTGCATGGAGAGGAATAGTAGCATTCAGGTTGTTTTTCTACATTAGAGCAAGGACTACTTCCATTAAAATGGAAAGATGTCGAAATACCCAGTTTGCCATAGCTGGAATATTTCTCAGATGTGTACATTTTCACAAATCTTCAGCAGAATTTAATAGAATGATGAGTCTCTGGCAGGGTTCACTGATTATTACTAGTGATCACACTTGAGTTCTTGACATTTAAAGGGTTTCAACAGAATTTCATTTCGAAAAATCACTAATTTTTTTCTTTTCACTCTGCATCAAAATGAAAGTGATCTCAAAAACTATTGGCAAATGGAATTGTTTACCATATCATCTCAATAATTAACTTTCTTTCAAGCAGAGTTACTAAGTACAGCAGCTACTGCAGTTGAGCTTTATTAACTGAGGCATGGCTGGCAAATCCACTTCTGTTACRCTCCCTAAGATGTAGTTTAATAACCAGTGTGTGTCAAATGTCAGCTCTGCTGTTCCTCTTGGGATTCCTCCATCAAGAGAATGCATATTCTGTCTGTGCTATGCTGGGATTTTCTGAAGCCATCCTCCAATTTGCTTGCCCAAGACCCACAGAGGATTCAGAAAAACAGCACAGGAAGTTTTTCAAGCTACTATGTGAGTAGTTTTAAATAATTCTTTCTTCATCATAAGTTAGGGAAAGGTGAAAATGCCATTTCAACGAAATGTTCCATAAAAATCTATTTTACTGCCCTGGAGATGGAGAATTGTTGCTGCTGTGTAGCAATCATGAATRAGGCAAAGTTTGGTAGGGAAGAGGGACTTTCTTTTCTGGATTTCCAAACTCAGTGATATTTTGGTTCCTTTCTGAATTACAGACTGCTGATTTCTCATTCTYCTTTAAATAACTGTCTGACACGTAGATATTCTAAACATGCCRTCAAAAGCTTTAAAATAGAAGATACAACATTTAGAAATTTTTTTTCTTTCCACAAAATGATATGATTGTATCCAAATATACTTTGAGAATTCATTTCAAGGATCATATGTTCATAATGTTTTGGCACAGAAAATTAAGTGCCCTTCAAATATGCTGTGATTTAAGAAATGCCATAGATTTAATTAGATGGCTTTATTTATGACTGCAACATACTCTGTGTGTCCCAATGAGACACTGGAAGTACTGGGACTGAATGCACAGCTCTGCAGGAAAACTTCTACTGAAAGTACATGGAATATACCCTCAGCAATGRGAAAACTGTTTCAAATCTGGTAAAATATTGACATGTTCTTGATATTTATACCTTTGTCTTCTTTTCAAAAAGAAATAATGCRCTGCCAAATGATCTGCACAGAAGAAGAAGACTCAAAGGCATTAATTTGCAGGTGGAAATTAATAATAACTCTATTTTATTTGAATAAATGCAGAAAATAACCATAAACCACTTGCTTTTTGGAAAGTAAAAGTTGAGTCATTTGGGGCCTTATCTGTTTGTATGACAGATTTGCATTTTATATTCCTAGTCTTGTTTTTGAAATGATAATGTACACCCAGAGACATACATACCTGCCCATCCTTCCATGTGGGTATATGTCTATTCATTGTGTACATATAACCAGATGTTTTGATACGTATTCTGAAGTGCATAACATTGGTTTGTGAACCACATAAACTAAGTGAAACACCATATGATTCTTTGTCATTGATTTTAAAAAATGTATGTCTGTATTCAATTTTAAAAAGTCTTTCCTTGCACCAGCAGAACACTTTGTCTCCTAAATATCAATAAAAACCTTAAAGAAATAAGTTAACTTGATGTTTTTCTTAAAGAGGAAAAATTAAAAAAGAGGAAAGCTAAAAGTTAAGGTTGTGAAGACATCACTGGGAAAGAGAACAGGAAGAGGAAAAGAACAGAAATGAGAAATTTTAGTCCTGTAAGGCATTGAGTAAAAATAAAGATCTGGGCTAGGTTAAAAGAAGAAAAAAAAAAAAGAGAGACAGTTAAAATCATCTGTCCTGAACTCATTCTGTCAGTCAGAGATAGGAAATATCACCTTCAGAAATATGAGTACACTTGATCCATTGACTCGTCAAACACAGAAGAATTTCAGTACACTGATTCCAAAACCTTATTTACACCACTACAGAAGTTACTGAGTGAGGATTTGAGAGACAGGAGGCTTATTTGGGAATAAAATTTCAGGAGGAGGTTAAATGGGGTAAAAAATAGAATGAGCAAAATGGAAAAGATAAACTAAATAGAGCAAAATAAGAGAATGAAAAGAAGAGAATCTTGCAGTAAAGTCTTTTCTATTTCAACACCGATGTCATGTTTGCTGTTTTCCTTGAACAAATTTTTGTCAAAAATGATCCGTTGATGCCCATGAGTAACAAGTGCTGGATACTCTTAATTCTTCTTTAGAAATGAAAATGATCTTGATACCTGAGAGTCAGGCTCTATGAGTAGCTATTGTCTGTGAATATTTCATGGCATGGCTTGCTTGACCTATCTTACTCCTAGTTTGGAGCTTTAAAGTGAGCAGCACACAAACATTTTCAAGTTTGAATGCTCACTTAAGTCCTAAAACTAAAATTAAACCTGAAATAAATAACCAGGAGCAGTCTGTGTTGGTGGAGTCAACACTTCTGAGCAGATTCCTTCAAACAAGGTGCTTCTTTCACTGTGTGCATGGTTTCTGAGTACTTACACTTGAAAATGTTGGCTTCATTCCTCAGAATATTTCTGTGCCATCTGTAAGGCTTCCACCCCCTTATTTTGCATTGTCCATCTGCTTAGACTAAATATTTTATCATAGGTCCTGAACACAGTGTTATCCTGGAAAGTTTGTCTCTTTGGTTTATCTGTTGGAGTCAGAGCCTTGCAATTTTTAAAGCATGGWTTGTCCCCATAATCTCTGCAAGGTGGGCAGATAATGGTTATCTACATTATCTAATGYCTAATACCAAAAGATGTTTAATGTAAAAGTCTTTCACTCAGAGCCAACTTCTTCAACTTTGCAGAGACAAATCCTGTAATTCATGTTCTGTGYGAACTTCTGCCACTGACCTGCTTCTGCCACCTTAGACTGAATATCACTGCATTGCTYGGGGACATACACTGAAAACTATCTCCTCCAGGACTGCCAAATCAGGCATCTTCTAGCTATCTTTTCTCAGGGGACCAATTTAGAAGGTATGAAAGCATAGCATTTTCAATGAATGAAACAGACTTTTACAGTTTGTGTGGCAGAGGATATATTAATTCCCACAAAAAAAAAAAAAAAAAAAAAAAAAAAAAAAAAAAAAGCAGTGTTGCTTTTTTCCCACTCATTTGGGAGGCAAAAAAAAAATTATTCAAATTTTTATTCTAATATATTAGGATCTGGAGCAGTCTTCTTTTCTGTGAGAGCACCTTAATCAACAGAATATGGGTTAGGGTTAGGAGAGAAAACAAACACATTGAAACATTTTTATGTTAATAAAGTAATCATTTACTTGTTCAGAGGCAGATTTTTTTTTTTTTTTTACATTGTACCTCTCCTGACAGATATGAAAAAATAATTATGGGACTTTATAATTTGTGTGTGCATTACTCCACCATCAGGATATATGTGGATTAGTGGAAGACTTACTGTGTCACCTCTRGAGYTCATTTCCCTTGCACTTAGACATCTGTTTCTTGGCTGTAAATGAAAAGAAATAAAACTTTCCTAAAATTGTGCAGGAAGACCGAAGATGGGACCTTTGTGTGTAACAGCAAGAAGAATAATCAGKACTTGAGAACTGTCTGAATGTCAGATCCCACAGGGATCAGTGGCACAGGGTCCAGTTGGATGCAGTGCAATGTGCTCTAGGATGACCCTTCCTGAGCAGAGAGGCTGGACCAGATGATCCGCTCTGGTCCCTTCCAACCTGGCTCATTCTGTGATTTTGGCTTCATTCTAAAATCAACTGGTGYTTAAGATGGGTAAATAAGATTTAAAATGCAACATTTTACAAACTACAAGACTTGTTAAAATTTGACTACATGCTGAATTATRTGAGATTCTGGACTGTACAATAAACACCATGCACAAAGAAGAAAACATAGAAATGGAAGTAAAGGTACTGCACAGGTACTGCAAAAAACAGCTAATACATCTATCAWTATATTGGTTTCTACATGTAGTCTCACAACTGTATAGTCATAGTGAGCTTACAAGCAAGAATAGCATAAAAAAGGGGAGATTGAATCACATTCTTTTGAAACTGGGAGGATTTTATTCAGCACTGAAACTATCACCAGCCAAATGCAGGGAGAATTTGCTTTAGCCTTAGGTATGAATGTTGCTATGTGACTAAACAAATGATTTCAGGTATCATTGTTGTCAGGATTTTCAAGAACAAGGGTTTAGTCTCACTATAAAAAGTAAAACACACTCTGATCTGTTTCAGTGAAAATACCTGAGCATTTTTCCATGGCATGTTATCTGTGAAAAATGTAAAATTCATGTGAGCTAAACAGCAAATAGCTGCTTCAGATAGACTGAATTTCTCATTACATAATCTGTCCATTGTTAAATTTTCAGGAAGTTTTAACCCAGACTACATTAACCCTCTTGTGCTAAGCATAACACCAAAGAACTAGAACAGTTATGAATATGTGTGAATTTTTAATGTGTGAAACAGTTCTACTGCACAAAATAAAACATTAATTCAAGAAATACATAATTTAAGCATGAATTAAAAATATTTAGTGCTGTTACTTGAACAAAGTCATAGAAAATAACAATTGGCCACATGAAAATTTTGTCTATACTGTAAAATAGAGGGACATTAATAAAAAAGCTTTACTTCAGTAATGTGATATAGAGGCACATGCAAAAAAAGACAGATGGCATCTAGAACAAGACATATGCAAGATACTGGGCTAGATATTAAGATCCTTCAACTTGGATTTTTAATTTTTAKATGCATGGAGACATTCCTATGGCCCTTTAGTCAATGGAAATCTCATCAACACAGTTGGAGTCAAAAAAGCAATTTTGTTTACCTCCGAGAAGACATTAAGGCTATGACCTTTTTAGCAAATAAAACAGTTCCACAGCTTAGATATTTATTTATACTTAAGTTTAGGTGTTTGATGTTGTGCTGCAGTCACATCCTTTTTCTCCTCAGCTTTGTGGGAAATCTGTGGAACAAACTATTTGTGAGAACTCAGAGAAAAATKATTTAAAACTCCCTGATTTCAGTCAACCCTAGAGTTTCACTCTCTCATACCCACATAAAAACACAGATACCTAAGTGGTCTGGCAAGGATCATCCTGTGGTTTATGTCAATGACAAAGATATGGTTGTTGATTCCTCACCATATCTCTTGCCTTTTTACTTGCTGGTGATATCAAATGGATTTTTGGACTGCTGTTCAATGCCATTTCAAAATCAAACATTATTTTAGGGTGATTYTTCTGTTGCAGATTTTAATTTCTCWTTCCATGATTCTTAGATAATGGGTTGCYTATTGTATATGTTTCCTCATTTGAGGTATCTTTAAGCCTTTCTATTGGAATAAGCRGAATGATAGACACAACATCATGTTATCTTTATTGCCACTCTTCTGTTATCAGACCCCACACCCTCTGCTCTTGACAAAACCACATTTCTCAGTCATTGCCAGTTTAGTTACTGTCAGTTTTTTCTTTGCCATCAATGCCAGCCCCTCTTTTAGCTCTTTCTTTATGGTTTCTTATCAAACCATAGAATAGTTTGAGTTTGAAGGGACCTTTYGAGGCCATCTAGTCYAACCCCCCTGCAGGGACATCTTCAGCTAGGCTCAGAKCCTTGTCCAATCTGCCCTTAAACACTTCCAGGGCTGGGGTAGTCTTCAAGGGCAGATTAGATGGGCATCAGTGTGTTTTTAGTCAACACACAGTTTGTTATGGAATAAACTTAAGTTGGTGGTGTTTTAAAACAGATATAAAAGCAAAAACTCTTTCTTACACTTTTCATAAGTGGTGACAAAAATTAATCTTGTGTTCCATTAACACAAAGTTCTCTACATTTTCTATCTGCAGGAATTTGAATATGAGTTTATAAAACTTGCAGGTTCGAGGACATAGAGTTTATTTGATTTTAGACATAGATATGAAGTCTGATGATAAGGGCAGCTATGGCATATTGTGCAKAGCCAGATTATCTGGTAGAGCAGATTAGAACCCATTCAATATGTACTTGCAAGGTCGGGTCATGAATGGTCACTGCCTGCACTGGAAAAATCATGTAYTATAATTTTGTGCTGGTTTATCTTGTATATTTCATGTGATCATTGTTTTTATGTCTAACTCTATCCCAGTCAAAACCAACACACTAATCTCCTATTTATTTTCCACAAATCTGCCGGTGCTTCTCTTTTATGTCTTTTGCTTCAGAGCTCAGCTGCTGCCCCAGGAGGCCGCTGCACTGGAAGCTGAATCTGCCAGATGTAGCAACTGCTTTTATCTGTCTTCCCACCTGGAGTGAGAGCATAAACACTGCACTGCAAGGACTTTCACAGGTAAGTACTGATGTGTGCCCAGCTTCTGAATTACTTCTGAGCTCGGTGAGACACTTACAGAGTGGAAACTGTGCAGCCCAGACCAACTGGCTGGCTGGGACTTCCTAACTCCATCATGACCTGTGTTGGTCCCATCCTCATTCCACTCAGTTTCTGAGCTTTTAAAGAGAAAARTGGATGTTAGTGGACAGTAATTCTGTAATGATTGTGAATTGATGGAGAAGTTTTAAATTAGAACAGTGACATTCCCATGCATCACATGCTATGGAAGAAAGAGTGACTGCTAACAGATTTTTATTTGAGCCTCTGTTAGATATTGGAGAATGGGTTTAATTTCCTACCATGCACTACTGTGAGCTCAGGAGAGTCTTTCTCTGTGGTATCCTGGAGTACCTAAGGCCATGGTGAACCCTGGCACAGCAAGGAAGGCAAATGGCCTGTTTCAGGTAAGAATATGAAAACATCTATTTGCTTAATCCAGAAACAAGTTCACCGTCCCTGGAAAGGATGAAGCCATTTTCACATAATCTGAAAGATTTGATAGGGATTCCTGCAAACGTTTAAAATGCCCTTATTTTCTTGACATCATCAGGTGTCCATGATGGCCCTTCAGGAAACTGTGAGGCAAACAGCTAAAGTCAGCAACAACTTCAAACATTTGTTTAATCCTCCTCAGCACTCAGGGCAATGAACTTCAGAGCACTGAGTTACTGCCCTGAATACAGCTTTATTATCTCACATGGGATCAGTCATCAGTCATGTGCTAAAAGTCATCAGCACAAGTGTGTAATTCCATTAGACTCACGCTGTATCTCAGAGATTGTGCTATTCAGCTCTCAGGCAACTGTTGGAGTTTGCCTGGTCCAGCTGTGCCTAGGCAAAGGTCTTGTTTAGAGGGAGGTGTTCCTGGTGAGGCATCAACATCTGAARGACACCAATGTGCAGCTACTTCTTACTGTGTTTACTCAGAATGTAAGGTTACATTTATCAGAATGCCTTTATAAACAGTTTATCAGGATTCATAGTGTAGACCTGCTTTGCCASTGAAATATTTCATGTCTAATAAGCTCTGATGCCAACAGCTTGTGATTGCAAAAAACTCAGTGTAGTTAAGAACCTAGCAGGAGAAAAATGGTGACCAAGGTTAAAACGCTTTCTCCTTTGCTTAGGGACTAGAGAACATGCTTGCAGAGAGTTTGAATAAACATAGCAATGACAATAAAGCATAGCTAAAATTCAAGCAAAAACACTCCATGGTATTTACAAGGTTAAGTGGTTTATTTGTGTGCCTCTGAAGGTATAGAAGACACAACRTGATAGAAATATAAAAGTGACAAACAAGGTTATTTCAGACTAATGGGGAAGGTTCAAAGCAGAAGCATGATGGAAAGTGATGTGTTCATAAGAAATAGGATTTAAACATGTTATTTCCTATTTTATAGATGTATCAGCATACCAAAAATGGCAGAACATGCCCCCTTTTGCAGATGCACTTCACTTCTCAGTCACAAATGAAAGCAAAACTGGAAAAAAAAATGGAATTAAGAAAACATGGTCAAAACATTTAGGAGTATGCTGGTCTTGCAACTTTGTGYAAAGTAAGCTGTTATCTTCTGAGAGGGCAGAAATGGATAGCTGAAGTAAAAGCCGCTTACAAGATTTCAGCTAAATCAATCTATTTCTTTTTAAGTGCAGAAGTGTTTAGTGGAATTTGAGTGAATTTAAACCTCAGAAATCCATCAATGTAAAAACATTACAAATGAAAACATTATTTTCTCTCATTTATTTGTTTGCTTTTGTTGTGAGAAATCTGTAATTTTAAAGGAATTAATTTGTAGTCTGTCTGATCTTGTAGCAGTCGTACTGAATTTAAATATCATTAGGTTAGAATTTGCCCTGCTGAACTGGTAAATACAGTCATTTATAGACAATTAGCTGCTTGCTGATGTCTTTCAGATGCTGATCACTGTGAAATATAATCCCCATGCCACTTCTGTGCAAGCAGTTTCTGCCATCCTCCCACTGCAGCCTWTTCTTCTGGACCTCAGATTTCAAAGCCTCATTTCAGCAGTGAGCAAAGATTTGACATTGTTGACAAATCTACAACTATCTGGTGCCTGAATTACAGTGATGCTGTGCATAATCTGACTAAATCAAACTGGCAGAAAGTGTCTGAGTCACATCTCAGACTATCTAGAATTTAGCAGGTATAAAGAGACAGAGTGACATCCCTGTTAAATAAGGTCTCTGACCAATGTAGTCTGTTTCTRTTACCAGTTCTAATTTATTCAAATATATTTAATGTTCCAATATTTCACAAGTAATGCAAAAAAAAAAATTGTAAGATAAAGTCTTTCCTTGATGCTGCATCCAGTATTTTTTTAGTCACCGTGTTTGACAATCAGGAAATTACCATTTGGAAACCCTACCACTTTTGTGTTCAACCAGTACTTGGGGCAATTTCCAGTTCTGCGTTATTCCTTAAACAGCCCTGGCTAGTAAGCACAGAATCTTCCTTTTTCTATCAATATAGATGAGAATGTGTAGAGATTGCAGACGTGAGATATTGTTTCAAAGACCTGGTTGAAAGACATAATTTTGAAGAGTAAAGTGAAAGGGGAAGAATAAATTTTGTAGTTGCAGTAAAATTTTRATTGAATCATAATTCATACTAAAATGTATTAAACTTTCAGAATTCACAAYATTTTGATTTACCAATCTGTGGTCCTTTGCATATGTGTGAGGAGCAAAACAAACAGAGACACAAATATAGATTCTACTTTATTAAACACTGCATGTACATGTTTCTCCCTGAAATGAGAGTAAAGAAAGAAGAGGAAAAAAGTAAACAAGAGTGTAAAGAAACTCTAGCATAATTTGCTGAAAACTTCATGGTATGTGAGGTGCAGATTTTGAGCTCTCATGTAAAACCCCACATTTAGAAAACCAGCTGAGCCTCTTATTAGAAGCAATTATTGTCCTACCTTGCACCTATCCCTTGTATTATTATTTGCATGATGATTACAAGGAAGAACTATTTCTTTGAGAAAAAATAGATAATAATTATAATAATTCGGTTTCATTCTGTCAGCTTTCAATGATGTTTCTGGAAGGGTTAGCTGGTATAAAAAAACTCAGCCGCAATTCTTTCTTCCCTTGAGACAAGCCATCCATGTTCATTTAAGAAAGGCTGAAATCCTCAGCCATGCACCGTGGAGTTTTGTTTTCCTCTCCTTCAGTACAAGCTGCCCGGCTGCCCTGCCCAGGGTTTGCACAGGCAGCAAGTCAGTTTGTATATCACATTCAGAAGCAAAACAGGGGGAGGGAAATGTGTGCTGGATTCCCACCAGGAAAATTTTTTGAGACCTMTAAATGTTCATATATTTTCTTCTCTCAGGAAAGTTTACAGAATTCCAGAAGTTTGCACMGTGCAATATGTTCTAACCCACTTACATGCACAAGCAGCTCAGTCTGCAATAGTTTGAATATAAAACTGAATAACTTTTGCCCTTGTACTTGTTACTGATATTTTTGGAGGATACAAACTGACTTGAGGAATACCTAGTTTCTTTAATATCATCTGGCATCCATGACTGTACTGGCCTGGACTCTGTAGAGCTATGCCTTTGACCTGCTTATATTTATTTCTGGGACCAGTAAATCCCAAGGTTTAAACTATACTTTATACTCCTTCTGCCAAAAGTAATTATAATAGAGCCTAAGATATTAAGGGTCCAAAAGCCTTGCTTTTTCCTCTTGTGAGAAGCAGKGCTGTAAGTTCCCTGCCCTTCAGTCAGGTACAGATGCTATGGATGGATCAGACCCACTTAGGGTGAGGATGATGCATGAGAATAAGGCCAACACATATAGGAGTACAAGAACATAAAGTAAGTAAAGATCCCCAAAAKAGTGAGAATTATTTAATTTCAAAATTTGGGATATTTATTATTAATTTATTTATATTATTTGTATTAATTATTAGTAATATTTTAAGTTTTTGTAGRGCTGATGCTATACCATGTCTAAAAGATACGCAGATCCCAGGAAAGGGTAATTTCTGTCTGTTCTGCTGCACTCTGCTTTCAGCCCATTGTGGAGAGTGGTATGAGCAACAAATTATCCTGCTCGTGCCCTTTCTGGAAATAAAGCATTTGGAGAATGAAAGCAGATAATTTCACTGGGCTGTGAAGACTGAAGACAATAGACACCTTGATCCCACAGAGTAATAATTGGGCTGTGCACCRGCAGAAGAGTGACCTGAATTTTGAAGTGTTTCTGTGATGAATGTTCATATTAGAACATCATAGGTAATAAATGTAAAACAGCTCTGGAAAGGTGTCAGTGCTTAGAGCTCTGGTTGCTCTCTTCTTTGCCCAAAAGGCTTGTCATATTCCCTCATGCATTTGTGTTTTGTGGCAAAATTACAAATCTTCTTCTCTCTATGACGACTAGAGCAAAAATAATGGCAAGTACCCTTTTCATCAAGTTAGTTCTTTATTTGGTGCTTAAGGTACAGGCCAAAATTTTTCCGTTTCCTCAAGCAGTGGAAGGTGCTRAGGCTGCACCTTGCTAAAAGAAATGTGGCATCAAATTGATGTTCATGCATAAAATTTAAAGGACAGCTTTGTGTACTCAATTTTTGTTTGTTTTAAATATAAGCCTCACTGCGTAATTCTTAAAAGTGTGACTTTAAAAACAAGCCATCTATGGATAAGTCATAGCTTTTGTTCTCTGGGGATAGATGAACTTAATTGCAGATTTAAGAAAGGAATCAAATCTCCAAAAGAGAGACCAGATTGCTTTTTTTTTTTTTGAAAACAAGTGATTCCTTTTGGCTGGTTTTTGAAAACTTCTTTTTAGCACGTACATTGGGCTTGGGGATGATTCCAGTTCCTCTATTGCTACCTTTTTTGTATAAGCTGTTTACAAATTCAGGGTGTCTAGCAGAATGTTATGTGGTGGTCAGATACTTAAGCTGGACATTAATGTTTATCTTCTGTATATTTTAATGGTTTGTGACTAATATATATACTTCCTCCCCCAAATTCAGAGATCTGTAGAATGTGAGAGTAYCTCAGAGATATCTGCATTCCCAGTTCATCTTAGCAGAGCAGAGTATCTGCTATACAACTGACATTCCTCGGCTGCTTCTCTTCAGGAACAACCAACCTGTATACATTTTCCATTATTGCAAGACACTACCTTAGCCAGTAAGCAGAGAGGACATTGAGTAATGCCAGGTCAGATCCCAGGGCAATTAATAACATATTTTTGTTTTAAATGTAGTGCCAGGAATTGTTATTACTAGACAATATTTGATGGAAAAGAAATAAAACAATGTTTATGTGAGTTGAATGTTACACTGAGCTGAAAGGTGTTCTAGAAATATCACCAAAGATAAACATCCAAAGAGGGTTTCTGACAATTAGGTGTGATTCTTAACTGAAAAATTAAACCAAAATGATGCAGGCTCATTTTGCTGCCTTTTGTTAACATACAATCTATCTTCTTTTGTCTTTCCTTTTCTATTTTTTCCCACAACTTAATGTATTTATTATAGTGGCTTGTGCTGTGTTTACTGTGGGCAGAAACTAACTTCTGCTGAGGTAAAAACTGGCTTTTTGTTTTATTCTTGTACAGCACCAKCAGTACAAACCTTAACTGAAACCTCATAAGGGATAGATAATAATAGTTTAACACATGACAAGATAAGACATTATGCCCAGGGTGGATAAATATATCTAGTACTAAGATACAGAATAGTCATTTAGAAGGTTTCYAGGATAGATGAAATATAACATCAGATAAAACTTTCTACTGTCAGACTTATAAGAAATGTTTTTGATATCACTGATACTGGTATAGCCCTTGGACTGAATTTTTTATACTTTCTTTATTGCAGCTTTCCTACAAGTATAGAACTGGTAATTTCAAGGAGAAATTTTTGCCAGAATTATAAAATAAAAAAGGCAGTCTTGCAGAGATTAAAGTCTTCTCTTAGTTAAAAAAAAACAAAAAAGAAAAAGGAGTGAGCATATTGTATTCACAGAATGCTTAAATGCCACTTTTTATTGACTAATTCTTTGCTTTGCATAACCTAATACTGTCATGTTGAAACATGAGACAAAAAAAA
>NW_026623341.1:928855-948292 GCF_030028575.1 Malurus melanocephalus | reverse complement strand
CACCATTTAATTCCTGGAAGGGAAGCTCCTTGTACCACATTAACTCCACAGCCCATGAATATGACCACATGTGGCCCCATTTGCTTTAGTGCCAAAAAAAAAAAAATGCAAAAAACTTAAAAAAAGGGAGATGAAAAAAAAAAAAAAAAAAAAAAAAAAGAAAAATATTTTCTTTACTGACCACAGAAAGGTAGTCAAAACACATTCCAAAACAAATCTTTTGCCTGCAGAGAACTCAAATTCTTTGGGTGAGGAACATAAATGACATGAAAAGCATCAATGTGGGGAAAATGTTTCTTCTGAACCTGTCTCAGCTGAAGCCTTTAGTGATCCGAAATGTGCTACCTAGCTCTTTATGACTAGGCTGCCAAAACACTCGTGCATTCAATTTCTATAACACTTTCAGGCAAAACTGACAAGACAGCCCATGACAAAGGTGATACCAGCCCAAGCATCTTGTCTGAAGCAAACTGGGGATTGCTCACAGGTTTCACCAGCAGCCTCCTACAGACAGATGAACAACCTGGCACTGCCAATGTTTTCAGCCATCTAAAAAAAAAGATCACTGCTGTCTAATTTGTTAGATTTGTAATGCTACCTTTTCACTTTCATGTACTTTGTGACTTAAACTACAATATGTGTGTTTCAGATGTGGTGTAAATATAGTGGAATACAAATGTACTTTCTTGTGATCACTAGCAAATTGGGTGGTGATGAATAATCTGTCTTTTCAGATTCTCACTGAGAGAGCAGTTCTGAATTTGCAGCTTTACAGAAAATAAGCTACATCAAAGTGGAATATTAAACAATAGTTATATTGCAATTTGATCTAAGTAAATTTCAGCTGCCAATTGCTCATYCTCCAGATTTCTCAATATCACATCTGTGGTGAAATGTATGAGCCTGACTCCTTATTTAAGATGTTAGATGGGGAAAGAGTATTTTTACCTCCTTTTTCCTTATGTATATATGATACTTGATATGTATTAATAGAAATCAGATGCTTTTATTTTTTCACTAAAGTAGATTATTTGCTTGTCTCTATTGTGCTCCACTCATATTTATAAAGAATAAAATATCAGGACARATATCAAATCTTCCATACATTTCACTGAAATATCAATGACAATCTGATTTTTTTCCAACTTTTATGATTCTATGATCCCTTAAAAATTCTTCCTTAARTTACATTAACACTTTATGTTGATAGAAGGTATACAGCCATTTAGTGTGCAGTGCTACAGAGAGATAGCATGTGCTACCACAGGCAGGTAATATTTGTGATGATGSAGCAGTATTATTTTTAGTGACTACAGAATTACACAGACAAAAAGAATTTCAGGAAGTTTGCTAACCCTTATGCAGTGAATTCTCATAAGCATCAGTCTTCGACTTAGTTACTGTGTTTGTTTGGCATTTCACATAGAAAGAAAAATCTCATCTGAGCTACGTAAGTCAGATGGCACTCCTACAAGRTGCCATTCACATTCCTGACAAGGTCAACAATCTACACAAATTAAGCCACAAAAAATGAGCCACAAAACTCTAATCAATCAACAAAGCAGACCAATTTTTTAAAATTGTTTTCCCCCTACAGACTAACTCAGAATTGACTAGTGTTTTAGAATATTTTGCAGTGGRCAGAAGAGTCCTCTTTTGATTTGTTGCCACATCATACTGTTTCTAAATRTCTTAGATGGTAGGTTGTTACTTTGCCACTATAGCAGGCTTGTCACTGAGGAGCCAGGCTCTGGCAATTTTCCATTGTGTTTGTTATGTGAATCAGAGTCTCTCTTTATCTCTGAAGAAAAGCTAGAGGCTTCCTAAGATCTAAAAACTATTTTCAGCAAGATGGAYACTAGGCACAGTCTGGTCGTCTCCCCTACACTTTGGTCAATGACTGAAACTCATTACAGGCAGGTCCAGCACCTTGGAGTTTCCCAGCCCAGAGCTGAATGCGAAGAAATACCTGCCTTTGTTCAACAGCTAGGGAATTGGAGCCCTTGCCCAAGAAATGTGAGACCTTGGCCATCACCCTTGTTGAGGGAGATGCCAAAACAACATCTTCCTTGTCTCAGTCTGGGGAAACACCAGGCTGCTGGATAATCAGCGGTACAGATGAAACTGGACCATTGTGCCAAAAGGACTGCAAAAATTCATGGACCCAGGAGGAGAAAAACTTGTGTAAAATGAGGAATTGTGTATTCCCAATACTCTTTGTGCTTTTCAGACCATGACTCTTAAATGAGTGTTGCAGAGCTCTGATCAGGAACTAGGAAAACGCTGTCTCGAAAAGGCTGCAGAGCTGTGTGCCCTCGTGTTTGCCCTCTCAGGCTACTGCTGCACACTGCAAGGCACCAAATGTGGGCAAACTCGGCACAGACAAGGCCTGAGGGTCCTGTTTGAGTCTAGCAGCTGTCATATTGCTTGCAGGTGAGGGAATCTCAGCAGCATGAGAGGGCACTTCTGGTCTRGGCACATTCAGCCCCAGAATACAGATTACAGGTGGATGGGATCGATTTTGGCCCCTCTGACTCCAGTGTGCTTGAATTTGACTGTGAACTGTTGGGTTTCACAAACTATGTGCAATAGTGTTGGACTTCATTGAAGCCCATGGGGAAAATGYTGTGAAAACAGATGTTAATAATGCAGTTTATTACAGATACTGGCCTATTAAACTGAAGGACATTAAGTAGTGAGATAAATTATTAAGAAAAACAAACAATTTCAGACAKTCTCTTGGGGAGAAATCTATTTTGTGCTCAGCCACAAGCTCAGTAGTGGTGAAATACGATCCCTTTAATGCATTTTGAAATGTAAAAGCACTCACTTGATCACTTTGTATGAACTGTATGCTCCAACGCTGTGTTCAAAAATAAATATTGCAGAGATGTACAAGAAACACATACACAGCCTTTTCCCCTGTGGGAAAATTCAGCACCTTTTTGTGTAAAGAATCAGTTTTATCATCTCAGAAAATTCTTCTAAAACTAGCCACAGCTGTACTGATACTGTGTTTATCCTCATTAGCAAGCTAAGAGATGCTCCTCCTTAACATTCAGAACCAATCCCAACACTYCTGTGAACAGACAATAATGAAAAGATGCAAGAAAGAAGCTTTCCATCCTTTAAGAGATAGTTTAGATATGAAGAGATTAATAGCTGTCACTGGGGAATCTGAACCAAGAATCAGYCTTCAAAACCTTTCAAGGTGATAATGGCACAAAGAAGTCAAAGCCAGATTTAAATAAAATTTTGTAGATTCCTATGGGCAGCTCCAGGTCATATGGTCCAGAAACCCTTGCATTTTAAGTCCATATCTGCATTTCTTATAGTGCAGACAAGTGCAGTCTAATGTAGCAACCTTAAGATTAATGCAATTAAAACAATCTTGGAAACCGGAATTCAATTTTTATTTTTTTTTAGGTTTGGGGTTTTTGTTTGTCAGAAAGAAATGAGGTTTATACAGCTTCGTGTGCTGAGGTAATTCTGTGTATATGGTGATTTTTTTTKAATCCTCCCTAATAACTGGAAAGTTCTGTTTGATTTCTACTACTTTAAATACAGAGGTAGACATTTCAAAAATAATTAAGCKCCAAGATTTATGCAAATAAATTAACAGTTAGAGGAGAAGTCTGTTAATTGAAGTCTGCACCAGGAACGTATCCTCTATTAGAATGTGTGTGAAAAAGGAGCTTGAAGCCTAGAATGAAAAACTTCAGTTTGTGAAAAGCAGTGTTTCCTGTGCCCTGTTTGGCCAAAGTCAAACAAGTTCAAGGCATAGATTTATAAGGAAAAGAGGCTCTATCAGCTTCAGTGTTCAGAAATATAATTTTTTACTTAGTAAATAAATTATTCCTTCATTTTTTACAGCTTTATGTGCCTCTGCCTTTGACTGGATTTGAGAGAGAGAATTCAGTAACACTATTAGAAAGGCCAAGGCATTTCTGAGCCAGTCTAAAGCAGAAAGTCTGGGAAGTCATGTGAAAATAAATTTGTGATGAGATTTGTAGCCCAGCTACTAAATCAAATAGGTTTTGATAATATGCATTCATTATAGTGTGTCTTGTTCCAGTCTTTCTCTGGGTTGTTTTTGATGGTTGTTACCTTAATATATTAATCCTAATTATCTAGTCTAAAACATTTCTCTCTCCACAATGCATCATTTACAATGAAAGCCCCCACTACTGGGGCTTCAAACACTCTGCTCCTTCTTCACATCTCTGAGTGAGGAAAATCCTTTTCCYGCTTGCCAAATCAAAATCTCTGCTAACTGTGCAAGTATGTGTGAGTGCAAGGACTCTGTGTAAACATTTAGGCTTCATGAAGTAAAATCTATTAAATTATGGAGCTRCTTACAAATGCTTTAGTCCAAGAAAGTCGACATCACTGAAGCTGAACCACAAGATTGATCAAAGTGTAGTTTATGACTGTGTCAGGACTGCAAATGCACAACTGAGTCAGAAAWTTTTTTTCTCCTTTCTCTGTTTTTCTACAATGCACAGTAAATGAAATTTTCTAAATGTTTCTAGCAAGCAAATGGTATCCTCAGTAGCTACCATTTAAGCTTAAGAATTTTTGCAGTGGGATTTCCTAAAATGCTTCRTAGAAAAAAAGGTTCATTGTTTGAAGCCAAATTCAACTTTTGGTTAAGACTGATCAAAATAGTTTATACAGATTTTCATAAGCTTTTTGCTCACACTGTGTATTATTTTGGCTTAATGATCACAGCTGAAAAGCATGATTTTAATAAAGGAATTGAATAAGCAGATTAAAGTCAGTCACAGGGCCTGCCTCATTCCAATGATAAACAAAATAAACTACTTTAATTAAGGCAAGATAGGCAATATATGTTGCATGTGTATTATCATTGCTTGGTTTGCTTATTCCTTTACATTCATATTTAAAGTAGCCAACATGCAGATGATAAGAAAGGTTAATTTTTATTTARCAGCTGAGCTCCTTGATACAGTTTTACAATTTCTTCTGATGAAGTACGATGGGATTTTGCTGTAAACTCTGGTTCTAATCAACATTCCTTAAACATGCAGGAATCAATAATTTGTTTACAAGACCCTATGAGGAATGACTTAGCTAATCACTTTGAGTGCACGACTTGTGCAAGGACAAATCCATGCTCAGTGAACGCCTGTGCTAACTACAGATTGATTTTAGTGACTCAGGTATTCAGCATTAGGTGAAAGRAGTGGTAGGAAAGAGACTGGTAATACTAGGATCGCTGGTGATGTGTGCACTGAGTCACAAAAGTGTAGGGTTGAATGRGTTCCCAGGCTTGGAACTAGGAGGGAATTTTGCTCAGGGAAGAGTGGCCACAGACTGCCAAGGATTTTGGAGGTTTCTGGCTYTGCTAAAATCATGCGCGTGTATTTACACAACCACATTCCTGCAAGAGCTGAAGGGAAGGTGCTTGGTGACCTTGGCTGCTCTTTGTCCCTGCTGCGGTGGCCTCCAGGATGCTGCTCTTTCTGAGCTGCCTTTGCCAATTGGAAACCTCCAGCATGTGAAAGATGACATATGGGAGAGCATTAGTTGTGGGCACATGATTACTGGCAACTTTGATATTAATCAGCAAGAAATCATACCCACCAACTGTTGTGATCTGGTTATTAAAGGTTATTAGAAATCACTCTGCCCAAATTAAGGTGCAAACGAGACCATATGCCAATGTCAATAGTGTGGATTTTATTTGACAGTAAATAGGAGAGACAGAGAGAAATAGAAAATAAAATGGGGGTGGATAGAAAGAAAGTGACCAAAACAGAATAAAGAAAATATCATCATCTGTGGAACCCACTGGCATGCTGATGATCCTCATGGTCTCCCCAAAAAGCACAGAATCCCATGGGTTAATATAGCTCAGGCCAGGTGGCAATGTCCAKGCATGTCCCCAGGGGAGGGGGCAGTTCCAGCAGCAGACTCTGGATCTGTTGCATCCCGTGCAGTCTCCTGTGGTRCAAAAGGCCCCTGGGGAGCGCTCCRGGGGTCTTTGATGGATTGTGACACCCCCGACCTGACTTTCATATGAATGTCCCCACAGCTGGGCCAGTTTGTGTAAGGGAGGAGGGTGTTCACTGCCTCTGACCACAGGTCACACCTGAAACTTCCTTCTCTCCCYGCCCTTGTTTCAGGGTGGGGATAGCCTGTGTAAACCTTGGGCTGTGATCTCCCCCAYCCCAARCCCAGCCAAGGAAGGATCCYTGCTGTGTTTGCCTCTCTTGTGGATGCATTCCTTTCCCTCAGCCTTGTTTGTTTCTCCCTAGGCCRGGWTGRTTRAACAATAGTGTCTTATCTCAGCAGCTTAACTTAGGCCCAAAGTCCCAGTCAGGGATCTTCAGGGAGGCTTCTCTGGTTGTAGCTTCTTTWTACAGTTTTTRTTATAATGTGCAAAAGTTTATATCAGTGTTTGAGGCATGAACTATTTTAGTCTCTGACACCAACCAAATACCAATTCCCGCCTTCTGGGGAAGGGAGGTCAAACTCACTGGGCAATTTATATGTAAAGGAACTCTACTGCTTTTCTTTAGCATTTAAATCTTCAGGGTGTTTTGTCAATAAAGGATTTAAAAACACATGACCCTTGGCCAGAGGTCTGGTTCTGTCACTAATGCTACAGCCCAAAGTGTTTGAAAGTGACCATGCCCCATCCCTGGAAGTTTTCAAGGCCAGGCTGGATGGGGCTTTGAGGTACTGGGTCTRGTGGAAGTTGAGCATGCCCATGGAAGGGGTTGGAACTAAATGACCCTTAGGGTCTTTTCCAATCCAAACTATTCTATGATTCCATGACCTGGAGCTGTCTGAGTCTTGGGGTGGAGCAAACAGGTCACAGTAAAGGGAGCTCTATTAAACTGCATCTCGTCATTACAACATTTATGCAGAGACAGTGCTGCATTGTAACACATTAATTTTTATTTATTTTTGAAGTGTTTTTCCAGATGAATGACTAATCTCAGAAGCCTGCGGGCCGCTGGGGATGCAGGTATCCATRGTTACCTTCGTTGCCAAGCGACACCTCCTTACGCTGCTGAGGAGCTCCTGCTCTTGCAGCACCATCAGCTGCCACCCCAGGCCAGCTCCCTTGACATAGCAGAAGCTGCTCTGCAGTCCAAATTAGAATTAGAGTTGGTTTTATATGAAAAAAAAGGAAGAGGGAGAGGGCCAAAGAAAGTCTCTGGTCTCTCTAACAGCAACATAAACCTGGCTGTGACTCCAGGCAGGATCTGAGTCAGTGTGTTGATGTAAATCCTCAGCTGTGCTGCAAGACACAACTTTGSTCAAAAGTTCATTTTGGGCAGGATTTAAGAGTATTGATTCATTTCTCAGCCAGACACAGACCAAGTACTAACAAACTAGAGTTTGGCTCCTTTACTGGGTGAAATGAAGCATAGCTTCATTAAAAAAAAAAAAAAAAAAGAGTAATATTTATGTCATTTTAGAAACAGAAGATGCATTGATCTAATAAATGAGATTTAAAAATAAACTCATAAAAAGGCTATGAGTCAGATTCTCCCAATTATGTCAATTTAAGCTGAGTTAATTGYAAATTAAGAACAATAAATTTTACTGGACCCGGTTATGAAGGGCTTCTCAAATGCTGCTGGTTTATGTGTGCCATGACTCACCAGCATCCAGTCATGGTACACAGAGGTCTGCAATTGATGTCACAGCCTTGGGCTCTGCTTTCCAGAGCATTTTCTCAGAACAATGACTTGCAAGTACTTTTCACCTGAGCACTCAGGATGGTATTCCTGGTCTAGCTGGATTGCTTACACAAACAAGAGAACAAATTGCTTATGTAAGTCAGGCACTTCTGGTGCAATCTTGTCTGTAAATAGGGATGCCCTTGTCTTCCTCCTCAGCCTTCCCCGCTGCAGCACTCAACTGCCTTGCTGTAGAAACAGACAAAAGAAGATCGTTTCTGTGCTTACAGTCCTGAGTTTGCCCTTCTCAGCACTGTTCTGCTGAACAAGAGCTCCTTTAGGAGGTTGTTTTCTGGAGTATTGATCTGTTTTCAGCCTCTGGTACATACAGGGGTGCAGTCCAATTAATGTGATTTTGCAGTAAATCCTTGAAAGCACCATTGTTTTCCGATTAATTCTTGCTCATGACTTCCTTGAGGTTAGTGCCACAGGAACTTCTATCTTCCAGAGTAATAAACTCAGCCATCTGTAGTGCTAGATCATTAACCTTGTCCCTGGTTTGGGCTGGATTAGCTCAGACTCTTTCCAGCGGTTCTTGGGCACTCCCTGGGAGTTGGTACAGAACAGACACTATTCCCTCTAGGCAGTTTGAAAGCAGTCTACCGTGCTTTGCAGAGAAAGAGTGGTCACTAGTGCTGACATTCTGGACATTTTGGTCTAGCCAGTTGCAGTATCAAACAAGTTCTGGGCATGTTTAATCTYCTGTAAAGTAGCACAGTGTTTTAACTGATTTATTCCATTGTTGACCTGCCACCTCTTGAGCAGGTTCAGCCTGATCCCTTTTTGCAGAGATGCAGATAAATATGGGATTCTCACTGTGCTACGTTTACTGAGATCCACTCAGAAAAACAGAAACCTGCAAGAGATGCATTTAGAGTGCAGACGATGGTGGTTAGGACGCATGGGGTTTTTTTATCCGATGTCTGTTATGGGGAACAGAAAGTTTCAGTGCTTTTTCCCATTTTTATGGAGATATTAGTACCCCACAGATTCACTGAATGATGTTCATCTGCGTTCATCTGTTAATTCTTGTGCTGTAATTGGACTGTTAGCAGTAGGGGGCTTGTGAAGCACATAGCAAATRGGGTTATAATTCAAGACTCCAAATAAGCTCACAATTTATTGAGCAAGGATAGCAATGGCCTTAGCAAAGCAAGGGGCCCATGTTGCCAAGCATGATGCTGGTGTCCTTGTACAGTTAGAAAAGAAGGGACTGCTTACTCCCTTGGAATGTTCCCCAGAATCTTTGTAGTAAGTACATTTCTCCTTTATTTCTATACCTTTTCCAGAGTGTGTCATAATTTTTATTGGTATTCTTTTTATTTTASATTCTAATTTCAAGAGAGGACTAAGCTCAGTTTGCACCCTTCTCTTTTAATCTGTATATCCTATCYCTTATGCTTAGCACTAAATTTGTATCTTTTCCTTGCTACATGCTCTCCCTTGTRAAAGACTCCCTTGCTGAGAATAATTTGTTTTTCTGTGTTAATTTAGGCTAATAATTCCCCTTGCCTCATTTCCAACCCACATAGTGATGCAACTTCCCCTTGTTTTGTTCCCAGATAAGTATTGCCACAGCACTTTAATAAAATGATGTAGGGCTCTGTTTACAAAAGAGTGCTTCTGTGGTATCTTACTGCTTTCACAGGAAGCTTAACAGCTTGCAGAACAGTAAGTGGCAAATGTTTAATGCAACATTATGCCAACTTGAGGACAAACTGTTCCTCTCAGGAATGTTTTCAGGCTTAAATGAGAGGAAAATCCCCCTTGCAGAATGTGAATTCTTGGAGGCGGCAGGGAGTGACTGCCACTTCTTTGCCTTGCCAGCAGCTCTAATTCTCAAGCACCTTCCAAGGCTTTTTTAGATCAGCAGCAAGCAGTGAYAAAGCTGTGACTGGCTTTTCCAGAGGAGCAAAGGATCCTCTTTCATAGAGGAGGTAATAAGTCTTCCAGTCTCCCTCAGACAGAAAACATTGACTTTTGCCCACAGATGCCAGGAAGGTACTGAGGAGGGAGACGTGAGGCCATTGCAAAGTTATTAATGTGAGTAAGCAAAGACTAACAGTGTAGCTGCAAAAACTGTGAGACAGAACAATTCCCCCTCAACGAGTGATGAGTCAGGCTGAAATGTGTGGAAATTCAGACGTGGATGCGAGTCAGCCATTAAGGCGATAAGTGGATATCATTGAACTAATAATTAGTGTGACTAAAGAGTGAAAGGAGCTGCATTTCACAGAGTCAGTTAGGTTGGAATAGGCCTCCAAGATCGTGGAGTCCAACCTTTGAACACCACCTTGTTAACTAGGCTCATTTCATGAACACCTCCAGGAGCAGTGAACACCAACCTGGGCAGCCCATTGTTTAACTACCCCTTCCATGAAACAATTCCTTCTGATGTCCAACCTAAACCTTCCCTGATGGAACTTGAACTCCTGTTGTCCTGTCACTGGTTGCCTTAGAGAAGAGGCTGATCCCCRTCTGGCTGCAGCCTCCTTGCAGGGAGTTGTAGAAAGCAATGTGGTCATCCCTATGCCTCCTCTTCTCCAGGTTAAACACCCCCAGCTCCCTCAGCTGCTCCTCACAGGACTTACCCTCAAGATCCTCAAGACCTTTCACCAGCTCCATTGCCCTTCTCTGGATACCCTCCAGCCCCTCAGTGTCTTTTTTGCCGTGATGAGCCCAGACCTGGACACAGGATTTGAGGTGTGGCCTCATCAGTGCTGAACAGGGAGGGACAGTCACTGCCCTGGTCCTGTTGGTCACACTGTTGCTGACACAGGCCAGGATGCCATTTGCCTTCTTGGCCACCTGGGCACACCCTGGCTCTTGTTCAGCCACTGTTGACCAACACCCCCAGGTCCTTTTCCACCAGGCAGCTTTGCCYATCATCTCTATTCTTAATCTCTGAACCTCAACCTCAATTCACAATATTCTGTGGCTTTCTGTGGCTCTTGGATTCTGGATTCTTTGAAGGGGGTGGGGAATTGTGTGGCCATTATCCATAAGTATTCCAGGACTTACAGGTGGCTGCCTGAGCTGATGGATCCAGGACTTCCCAATGGGTGGTGTGCTGAAATCTGAAGGCACAGAAAATGTGCTGTATGCTTTCTATTTTATATCCAGTCTTAAGGGTAAGGCACCACTTTGGGAACTCTAAAGATGACAAGGTGTTCAACTGATACTGTGAATTTACCACAGAGAGAGTGCAATCRGTCTGCAACTCATGGCTCTAAAAGTTCCAACAGCGCCTGAAAAGTGCGAATGAATTCCAGACCTGGATGTCCCAGTCATCCACATCAGAAATATGGTCTGATAAGGTGGAAAAAGAGGAATAGAATTAAAACGTCATCAGATCTGTGTTCTTATAAAGAAATGCCRTTCTTCACTGTGGTAAAGGATGTTTCCAGTAAATCATGGGAAATGTAATCTCCAGGAAACTCCAGGAAATCTCCAGTTTCCAGGAAACTTCAAAGGAGACAGAGGGGAATAACAGCTTCTAGATCACAAGGCTSCTGAAGACATTTTGTAGCAAACCTTTACCTTCATGATAAAGGGAATTGTCATGTTTCAGTGCTCATTTAAAAATAATTTTAAATGATTTTGCAGAAATTGTGTTTGYAATGAAAACCTGTTTTAATAAAAGTCCTCCTTCATTTGTGTGCATAGGCTTCAGCTATGTGTGACCAAGGGAGAAGAAGCATTWCCTGTGTGGACCCACAGCACAGGCTGAGGAAGGACCACATTCTGGACCAGGTGCCCAGACTGCCTTCAGGTGGAGGCTGGGATGASCTGAGGTGTTCCCAGGTTTCAGCTGGCTGAAGATTCAGATAGGRTCAGCACGTGCTTTCAGCCCTGCTCTCTGGAAAGGCTCCCACAGCCTAATCAGCCGGAAAGCACCACTGGGTGCCTTGGCCATGCCCTGCAGCTCAATAGGCAAATTACCCTTGCAAGCCACCAACAGCAGCAGATTTTCTAAAGAAGGTACATTGACCAGAGATAGGCCAAGAAGATTAATTTAGGTGACAATAAAAGCATTCAGAAACAGTTCAGTGCTCTGAAATTTTTACCTTCCCAAAGAGCTAAACATCTTTAGCTTTTGGGGATTTTTTTTCTGTAAAAAAAAMCCCTTATTTTCTCTAGTAATTTAATCTTCTGTCTTCAAAATTGACAGGCAAAATTGTTAAACAGGTGAATTTCAGRGGTCCAGTACAAGAAGGAGATGTAGGTTTTTTTCAAAACCTATGTTAGTTATATTAGCTTTCCAAGCACATGGAAGAAAAGTGCTTCTATGCATTCCTATGGGAAAGAAAGAACTTACTACAAGATCCTCTTTGGTACACCTGAAACTTGGCTTGTGGGCATGGAGTTTGGCAAGCTTCTGAGGAATTGTTTGAAAAGTCCAAAATATACTTTAAATCATGTGGAAATTCTTTAAATGAAAAACCTGCTTTAGTAAAGCAAAAGGAAAGAGGACGAAYGATGAAATGTTTGCTTGATATGTAAGAGGATGTATTGATCAAGGTAAAGAACACACTATTKTTTTGACATATGATCCATTTTTCATGGGGATTTCAAGTGCCAATAATTGGGGCTTTTTCAGGTGATTAAATTGTGTCTGTATTGAGGGATAGGAAACATCATAATGAGGACACATGATGGTCTGCACTTCCCCTTACATCCTTGACAGCAKTTAGTCTGTATTTATAAAAGGAAGGCTCTACTTGAACATTAAAAACTGGATTCAAGATCTTGATTAGGAGAAAGTGAAGATTAAAGGGACAGTAGCTTTGATTATGGTGCTATGCCKCTGTAAATTAATAAGTGTCTGAAGCTTCATTAGGCACAAAAATGTCAAAGATTGAGGCACTTTTATAATGTTATTTTTCTCACTAAAARCTAACAATATAATTTATTCTCATAGATAATTAATTTCTAAAAATTCTTTCTTTGTGGCAGTTTTGCAATGGCTGCAACAACTTGTGCAACAAAATGAGGACAAGTATGTTAGTAAAATAAATTTCTTTTCCTTTGGTGTCTTCCACAAGCAGGATCCCTCTTCCTGAGCCCTAGATTCACTTACACATGACATTAAACTGCAAAGCAGGACTGCAGGAAACAACAATTGTCTGAAGGCAGCAAAAGTCAGTTTTTGTGTTGGGCTTTTTTTTCTTCATTTTTATTAGAAACAGTTGTGTGAAGGTTCAACTCCTGGCATGCAGTTATTTCCCAYATAAAATTATCATAAACATGTGTGTTACAATAGTATTTTTCATGACAGTCTACTGCAATGTTACATATACCTTTATGATATTCATGGAAAAAGAATTCATTTGTGGTGTAGTATTATGGTAGATAGTTAACAGATGTTTTATTGCTCTTCAAACATAACAATCATTAAATTACTGCAAAAAAAAGGTGGCATTATAAATCATTCTCAAAGAACAAAAATTCTGCTTTCATGCATATGTTTACTTTCATAATAATAAAAATAAGAGCCATAATTAAAACAAAAGAACCCTGTAACTCTGTAACTACACCATAAACAGGGAATGTTTTTCTAAATAAATATTTGCACAAAGCAATAGAGATTGTCTGAAAGAGACATATTCAATGCACAGTAGTGGATTTGATAAAGAAAAGCAAAAGCAATTATTAATTTTCATTTCTTAAATAGATTAGTTAGAGGTGCCCCTTGTGTGCAGTAGGTTCCTTGTCCCATAAACTAATACAGCAATGAGATAGTATAGGCAATCTAAATCAAACCACTTCTGATAAAACATCTGATTGTAGTGGAGAAAAAGGCATTTCAGTAGGATGAAGAGCTTTTGGAAAGGAAGACTCCCATAAGAATCTACAGTATTGCCTGTTAAATTTGGCTATTGCTAAGAAAAAAAGAGTTTGTATTTTCAATACTTGGAGTCATGGACTGTCAGGGACAAAAGCATAGTGTTCCTCAGGCAGGTCATTCCCCCTCTAAAAATTCATTATAACTATAACAAAGGAGCTGATGCAGGCTAAGTAAGCAAAACTACAGATTCATCTCCTAAAATTCCTATGCAAGTTAAAGTACATATGTTACAACACTGAGAAGAGAACTTTGTTTCATTTGTTCTCTGGTGTCCTGCCATTGCCTAGTAACATTTTCACATAATGCAGGCTGCCACTTGGAAGCACAACTAGTAGGAGGATTGATTTTGTTCCCTTGAAGAAAGTATTGGCTTTTCAGTGAAAAACTGAATGCTGCAGGTGTGAGCTCGATCTCATCAATTTTCAACCTCAAACTTTTGCTATTAAAACAACGGGGATTTTATGTTGAGTGACACTTTCATGACTTGTTCATGAGCAGTTCAGCTGCTCATATCCCATTTTCTTTTCATAATTTTTAGTGCAAATTCAATATCCCATATAAAAAATTATCAGGTTTTAGTGTTTAGTAGAAAGTTGTCGTCTGGGAACAGATCAACCAACCATTGAAACTTTTCACATGTCATTGTGTTTTGTTGTTCAAGCCTGGGATGCACAAAAAGAAAAAAGTGCCTCTGCTAGCCACTTGAGAATCAGTTGTAAAAGGTACTGAAAGTTCACCTAACTTTGATGTTATCTGTTTGTATAAACTCMCATGTAATAAAAATCAAACCTGCCAAAAATATAGTTTAGGATGAAAGATCAAGCTGCACAGRAGTTAAGGATCAACACAACCAAGGGTTGCCTCTGAGACCTTAATTTAACTACCATAGGAATTAATATTCTGCACTAAATGTTAGTGGCAAGAAAAGGGGAAGAATAGGATATGATTATGTAATTAAAGGCTGTATTGAAAGGCAGTTGCACCAGGAGCAGAATCAAGGTTGCCAGGAAATAATTTATTCAACTGTTTCCTAACTTCCAGTGTGAGACCTCAGTTCTTTGCCCTGCATTCCCCAAGGGAGAGTCACACACCAGCTGCAGTCCCATAGTTGTATGGCTGAAATAGTAAAGGACAACAAAAGAACTTGCAACCTAAGTGGTATTATTTTCACATTTTGGTTTGGTAGTTAGTTCCTTTATTGTTTCGAAAAGGTGACTGAAATAATTTGTTGTGTGACAGTTTAAGAACCTCCATTATCAGATTTGAACCCTCTTGTTTTTCATATTGCTGATATCAAAGCTTGATGTAAGTGGCCTTTGGACAATGAGGGTCTGTTATTTTTTGTGGGAATAGATGCCTTTACWAAGGAGAAAGGGTAACACATAGTGGCTCCTCTTCAGAATACATGGCACTTCTTGGAATACATTCTTGGAATACGTGGCACTTCTTGGTTGACAATGGATAGCTCTGGACTCCTTTCAAAGCAGGGGTGGAGAGATTTGCTCATTTTAGCCCGTGTTTTTAATTTCTGTCCCTCACTGGAGCTGGGAGGCACTCCAGCCCCCTGTGTGGCAGTGCCAGGAAAGGTGGCACTGATCAGGTGCTGAAGGAAGGCTATTCTTTGGGTGCAGTGGGATCTGTTTCTCATTCCTAGGCATGTAAAATGCCCARGCCTGTAGGATATGGCTCAGTTCCCTTTCTCCACAATTCATGATGACCTCAAATTAACATATTTATGTGTTAATTGTTTTACTATTGCCAAATATCAAAGATTTGGTGGAAAGATGGTGCCATAAGAACTTCTAAGAAGTAATGCAATACTGTTTTGTAAGAATTGTGGAGCCACAACCAACAGCTGTATCTCACAGCTACATCTCACAAAGAGGTCACTGAAATGACTAAAAATAAATTCTAAGAAGAAAAGCACCTTGGAACTACAATTATTTCCCTAAATTCTTTTCAAGATGCTCTGGTGCAGTTGTACAAATGACTCCTTAACACTCCATATGGACAATGAGTCATTCTAATGTCAAATGCCTGAAGCCTGAGGAAATTGCAGGTTTGTTGTTGCTGAGTCATAGTGGCATGCACATCTTGTTAGCTTYAGCTGGCATGCAGGAGAGACTGATACACATATTTTACTCCTCAGATCTTTCCTTGTTTCTTAGGCTGTTGGGAGGATTGTGGTCCACTTTGGAGATATCCTAGAGAAMAATGTTAGGAATGCCTTCAGACAATACCTATTTCCTGGTTACTTCTTGACCTCCTAGTTAAAATCAAATGCTAAGTGGAGCATAAGTGAATATTATATAGAATGGGTTATAAATGACCTTTAGCACTGGTCTGGTATTTCTACTGAAAGTTCATTTTCCCTGCTGCAGTAATGGAAAGAGAAAGGGCAGGGTGAGAACTCTGTGTCTGTTACACACGGTGTGAGCAGCACCACTCAGCACACACCACTGAAGATAGCAGTGAAAACAGCCTCTATTTCCACTGTACAATACTGATTTTAATTGTTCATACCTTTTTGAAGTACCAAGMTTAAGCCAAAATGTTTCATATCTTTCCTGTGCCTCTGGCTGAATTCCACAATATTTCAGCCRAATAATTCAGCTCCTTCAATAAATKAGCCTARGAACAAAGCAYCACTTTACTCATGTTAATACTTTGAGGTCTATTGTGWAAAATTCTCCAGCACCTACAGGTATTTTAAGTYTGGCAGAGAGACAGCRCCCATGACAAAAATAAGCCTTCCTTCCTGCCTGTGAAAATCCTCCCAATTTTTTTTTTTTTTCGAAGTCTGAATGTTTGTGTCAAATACAATTCATACAGGTTCAGGACAGTTGTGGTAATGCTATAGATTTAATCTTCTTAGATATCTTCTACAGAAACTTTGCAAACTTCTTTGTTACTTTATAAGCTGTTGCTTTACCCTTGGCTAATCAGGTGCATCCTGTGTGCTTTTCTCACAGAATAAACATGTTTCTGTAACTGACTTCAGGGAACTCAGAAAATCTTTCCATGTCTTGGAACACTTTTAACCCTGTAATGGCTGTCTGTGCCTAGAAGGGGAAGCAACATATAATGGTTCATAGCTGAGAAAAATTGCAGAGCACGTCTGTCCACGCAGTTTGCCCTGAAGTCTTCACTGCAATGCAGGTCAGGTTCCTCTTTGCTGTTTTTGTAATGACTTCTGCCTCAGGATTCTGCAACTATTGAGTAGATCAACCTACTCTATGGATCACTGGAAGAAAAATTGTCTTCTAAGTTACTCTGAATTGGTAGCAAAGAAGTGGGGATTTGGCACCTCCTCRTCTAAGCAGATAAAGAGTGTTTTCCTCATTACTTCTCTCGATTATATTTGGAAGGTCAGGTGCTTGTGGAAAATGAAAGTGTCTATGAAAAATATTMATTCAGCATTAGAAATATCTGCAGGGTAGAGGGAGCTATTTGTGAGTGGAAATTTTAACCACTGGACTGTGTATGGGAAAGGAAACTTTTCTATGGCACTGCAACTTATCCACTTGGAGAAGACATATTAGGTGTGAACTGGCCTGATAAGGCAGTGAGGAAGATCAGTCAGAAATTACATCTGCACSATGTCTTTATTTCACAATCTATGCCAATGTTGTTCATCTTATTACAAAAAGCTAACACAGATTCAAAGTGTGCTGAGTCCACCTCTGGACTGTGGCACGGAGGGGTGAGTCCCTCACTGCTCTCATCAGAGTTGCAGGAAATTATTTGGCAACAAAATTCTTTCAAAGGACCATGGCAGAGCTCAAAGGAGCCATACATTTGATARCCTCCTATGTGCTACACCATCTCCTCCTTTACCCATACTGGGCTGTCAGACTAAATGTAAATCAGTGCATAAATATGGCCAAGAACAGCTCTTGAATCCTGAGATTGATTGGAACTGCTTCACTCATGTTCTTATGTYTAATAGCTTGTGCCTTCCAAAATGTGTTTGGCACACCTAAACTGCTTATTAGAGACAGTCCCTGGCCTGTTCTGAGGCCTGAATGCCCTCTGGCACGTGAGCATGTACAAAATGCAGTCCACTATGGGCRAGGAAGGGTGATGGGCCACGAGTGCACTGCTAGAGGGCCTCCCAAACTGATTTTGGTGTGCTTTGAATCCATTCATTTGTTGTGCACATGGAAGTTTCCAAACCATTATTGGAATTCCTGTTACAGTTTCATTCATCCCCAYGGATTAAAAGAGCAGTAATGACAATATATAAATCTATTGGCATAGGCTTGACCCCGTGGTCTTTGAGTGGTTAGGGTAGAAATGCATCAGAGGCAGCACACCCAGATTCACTTTGTCCAGTTCCTCTCCTTCAGTGAGTAATGAGTATTTATTTCACACAGTGGCTCAACCTCAAGAATGTTTGCTTGAAGCTCTATGACAAATGGTAAATGGCATTTATGAAATCCACCTCTACCACCTGGCTCAAGAAAATGTGTAAAATTGCAGCAAGAAGAAACATTGACTGTTTTCTGTACTGCAGTATGTGCTGCTGTACATATCGACTGCTTTTAACTGATGTGGTTGGTTTTTCATAGCCAAGCCTCTTTTTTTACTGTTGCAGATAACAGTCTTAGTAACATAAACCATGAAACAAGTCTCTGATTCTTTCTTCCACCTTCTAGGTATGGACAGTATTATTACTTCAGTAAGTGAGTAAAAAAGGTGTGTGGGAGTAAATCTGTTTTTCAGGACTACTGTGGTTTGCTCTATTGAAAACATATCCAGATTACTTTTAACTTGTATAAATGCCTTGCATTAGTCAGCTACACATTACCRTTCTTCAATTGATGGAAAATCCTATAATACCTACTCTGTAAAGGCTCTTACAAACAGTAGGAACTCAGAGAGGCACTTTAGAGAGACCTGGAAACCTCTGCAGTCTAAAAGTATTTTCAGCAAGACTTTGCTGCATGTCTTTGAAAACACTTAAACAGTGACACCARTGTAGTTTCTTTTAGAGCAATAGAGCAACTCAGTTCTTTTGCAATATTTTCYAATTTTTGTCACTGTTATTTGAGGCAAGTTCTTGGTTTTGTTCTTAATAAATAGATGCCATCCTTAATTCAGCTTTAAAGCAGCAATATGTGCAAGAAAACAGTGTGTAATCAGTCCAGTATCACTTTGTTCTGAAATACTATGATAGATTTAATACTAATTGCAAGGCTGGGTATTTAAGGCCTTCAGTACTTTGATATGCTTTTTACCTAAATCACCTACCTGAAGTCATATTTTTGAATTGTTATTGCTTTTTTTTGTGTTGATATAAACAGAGTGGAGGATATTCATCACAGGCTGCTTGAGTCACCTGTCTCTGTGAGAATTGGCAAATGGCMTGAGTTCACACTGGGGTGAAATTTGGTATCAGAGAATCATCAGCAGTAACAGCAGTAAGGTACCTGCATGAAAATGTCAAATAGCATCTGTTTGCCTTTATAAATTTGATCCTGGATACTCAGGCCATGACAAAGAGGTTACTTAAACTGATTTAATGAGTTCCTAGTATGTTAACCTGGAACAATGAAACAGAAATTTGCTTCTATTTTGAGGTCCTAAAATATTTAGACACTCTCATCCATCTATTTCTATCTGATGGACAGTATTTTCCAAATTTGGTAAAATTAAACATTGAGTTTTCAAGTTTAGCTCTGACAAGAACTCTCTTCAAGACTAGGAGCATTTGTGTCATGAGTCTTATAAGAATTTCTTTCTAATGAGATTTTCAACTGTGATGGCAAGTTAATGGCATGGAAACAGGACTACAGCCAGCTGGAACAGTTACAAAGGTTTGAAAGCCATCAAAGAGAAAACATTTAGCAGAAATGTGTTTAAGAATAT
>NW_026623341.1:912686-928845 GCF_030028575.1 Malurus melanocephalus | reverse complement strand
GTGGACTTCTTTACTTATTTCCATTGGTTTTGGGGCACCACCTAGGGACACTGGATATCCATACTTAAGTCCATGCCTTGCCTGACATAGAGATGATTTGAGATGAGATTGATCTTAATTGAATTTGATTTTGGTTGCTGTCCCTACTTATTCTCTCCTTCATTCAATTTMTGGAAGTTCTAACTTCATTTTAACACAAGGAGAACCACACTGTGAAATAGCAATGAATGTTGCAAAGTGGAATTGGCATTTCTCAACTTTTTAAACAAATTCCTCTATTAATAAGTGAGGAATGAAAAGGTCCTGGCAAACAATCATAACACAGCTAAATAAGTTGAATCATAAGTGGGCTTTAGCTTTATTTTTCTGGGAACAGAAYCTGTTTAGAGATGGAGAGTGAATTGTGGTTTTCATAATAAGCCTATTACAGARCAAGGTTTACGGGTAAATCCGTTGGCATTTCTGCTTTCCTGCTAGCTGCTCCTTGTGCCTTTTCTTTAGCAATGGAGATTTCTTTTACACAGAAACGGAGTATTCTTTCTTGTCTAAATAATGTCAGATGTTCCTATTAGTTGCAAATCAAGCATCTACTTTATAAAGGTATTTCATACTCGATTTCAGAATTAATGTTTTTAAGCTCTTTTTTTGTAAACAATAAATCTGTGAGGATGGTGCCACCTAACGTAACTACAGAACATGGCAGCTAATTTTTGTTTGATGCTGTTAAATTACCAGCAGGGATTGAAATGTTAGGAATTTAGTACTCGTCTATCCCTTCTGTTTCCTCTGGCACTAGCTTGCTTTCAAGGCTTCCTTGAAAACATGATAGAAATTTTAAATAGATATAATTTTAAAWGAAAGCAGAGATTCTTAATTTTACCCCACTGCATCTATTCTATGCTAACAGAATTTAAAACCTGACTGGCAGGAAAGGTAGATGGAAAACAACCTCAACACAAAATATATAATTTTTACCAAGGCAGAGATTAAGACTGTTTCTCCCTCTGTCTGGAAGAATCTTCCTCTAGTGATAGAGATTTGAGCTTATATTTCTTCTCCTTATCTGACCCAATAATTTTTTTAGTTAGTTTACATCAAGCAGAACAGTTTTAAAAGGAAGACTAAGCACCTTTGTCATATATGCATTTAGCTACAGTATTTGTTAGCATAATGTAGAATGGAATGGAATGGAATGGAATGGAATGGAATGGAATGGAATGGAATGGAATGGATAGAATAGAATAGAATAGAATAGAATAGAATAGAATAGAATAGAATAGAATAGAATAGAATAGAATAGAATAGAATAGTTAAGCTGGAAGGGATGTACAATCCAGCTAGTCCAAATGGCTGACTATTTCAGGACTGACCAAAAGCTGCATCCTGTTATCAAGAGCATTGCCCAAATGTTTCTCAAACACTGACAGTGTAGGGACATGGACCTCTCTAGGAAGGCTGTYCCATGCTTGATTCCGTCTTGGTAAAGAAATCCTTCCTAATATTGAGTAGGAACCTCATCTGATACAGCTTTGAATCACTCAACATTTGAACATGATTGCTAAGGGACTCAGTATAGGGAGAAGAATAATATATTTAAATCCATTCAGACAYCAGTTGATTTCAAGCAATATCTACTGTAGCCTAGATAAGTATACTTTATTGAATGAAAGAAGAGTGTTATCTRTCTGTCTCAACAACACAAATAATCTACTAAAGAAAAAAGAATATGAATACAAGTATACCAGAGTGTTCTATGCATGCAGACAACAAAAAGGAGAATTTACTTTCARAGTGGATAGATTTACAGAAGAAATAAAAATTAAGAATACTGGAGTTATGGTGCAATAGCACAAATACATCCATAGATCTGGGTAATTAGGCTAATAAAGCTTGTGTCAAGTTTTAATCATCAGAAATCCTGAAGTTTAATCRTAACACTCAGTGCAGAGTTCCTCTTCAGCTATAGAAGGCTGAAAATTATTACAAAGATAATCTTAAAGATAATTTCCTCTAGACTTGTTTTAGGGTTTCATATGTTACCTGAGAAAGACCCTAAAGTTAGTGAATACAAGGATTTTTTTACAAGCAGGCATAGAATATAAGCAAATACACACTTTTTTTTTTTGTCTGATTTCTTTGATTTTGYCAATCTTTAAGTGCAAATTAAGATAGCAGACACTATTAATTTTTCATTATTTATCTCATATATGCAAATATGTAYTTTTTGGACATAGAATTAGAAAATTTGGAATTGAAGAATGATTGGCATGAATATTGTTAGAATGCTCAGATTACACGCTTAATTTCAGTATTTTCACTTAGCATTTTCAGTGATTTTCATAATTATGTATTAAGAAACCACTGATAGTTCCCCAGGAAAAATGCTTGACAAATCATCTCCATGCAGGCTATGTTTGCACACTGCAGAGAGGTTGGGTCAGTCTGATCCTGTTGTACTTGAGGGATGTTTCTCCTTTTACTGCTGCATTTCCCTGGAGMACCTCTGACAGTACTGTTAATGCACTTTAACAGCAGGTGGCCATCTGCTTTAAACTGGGACAGTTGGTAGCTGTGTGGAGGCACATCTAAACTCCCTTCTTAAGTCTATYAAGTGACATTTTTCTCCTCTTTCTCCAGCAAGCAGGGGTAGTCCTGGAACAAATGAAATGATTGAGGCACCATGGGTGTCTAGCTGTGTTAACCTGGAGGGCATGCAAAACATGTGAACAAAGGCCATAAGAGGCCATGAATGCTCCCCAACCTGTTAAAATGGGGTTGGCATGGTGTCAAAATGCTCTAGAAGACTGACTGTGTAATGAAAAAAAAAAAAAATCTGTGGAGGGTGGTGGCAAGTAACAAGAGGCAACACAATGCATTGGCCATGGTCCATGGTGACAGATAATGGCAACCATCTAACCTTCTTCCAGCACAGATTCATGGCATCCCAAAATAGTGTGGTTCCAGACTAAATTATGAAGACTTTACACAGAGTGTAAAGATCTGTAGTAAAGATCTGTAGTTACACAACCTCAGTCAGCGACACTGCTGCGTTGATGAGTCAAGTAAGGTCTGTTACGTCTGCCAGGAATTCCCATTTGGATATTAATGTGGAAAAACCCAGCTGCCACAGAGGGTGTCAGGGCTTCTGTTGTGCAGCTTCTGCTGTGCAGCTTCTTGCAGTTCACCTCAGGGAGCATGTCATAGCGAGACAGAGTTATGGGGGTAGCTGTGAAACTGGAATAATCGTACTAATGCTCACATGATGTATTTCACAGGATTAGAATTTCAAGSACTACCTGGATTTACTGTAATCTGTATTAATTGCTAATGACAGCCTGCAGGGCCAGGTACAGCCACAAGGCTCCCTGGAAGGAGTGTCTTATGCCTCGCTTGCTGGAGCACCTCTCCAGAGCCTGTCCCAGGTCACAGCTCTGTGTGGGACAGGGGAGATGATCTCTGTGTGGGATCCTTCCCATGCTGTGCTGTGCTGGAAGAGGCACAAAACACAATTCTCTGGCTGCTGCATCCTCTGTGCTGCGCACCCACCCCAGCAGCTGCACTGTGGCAAAGCAAGGCTGCCAGGGAGCTGAGGGACGTTACCACCACAGAGATGAAGGAGGAGAAGGAAGGTGTATTGGGTAGAGCTCAGGAAACAGGAATTCWTGTTCTAATCATAGTCTGCTTTGGTTCTAATTCAATCTGGGCACCATTTGAGCCTATCTTCTGAGAATGCAGGAAGAGAAAACCATACRGGGAAAATTAAAAAGGGGATCTAGCAGAAACAGCTGCAATAGCTACAATAATTAAGGTGGATCAGAGCAAATCTAAGCTCTATTTTTCTATTCAACTAGATGGCAATATGGAATTTAATTAGCTGAAATCTTTTGTGACTTTTAATGCTGAATAATATATCAGCTGTTAAAAAATGTAGAGAAAAAGACACTATGAATACAAGCTACAGTGTCATTTAGTAATGATGGCAAGGCACAGGGTTAGAGGAAAAAGAAGAAATAGATCCTGTTGGTGAAGGAACACATTAGGTTAGATTTTCTTGAAGGCATTTCAATGTCTGAATTTCTCCTTTGGCTTTGTAATACCAGCCTTTTTGGCAGTCATACCAAATTGTATAGGTTTATGGTGGTGTGGGAGAGGCTTAGTGAACACCTCCTTTTATTGGCTGTGCAGTTGCCAGCCTTGGAACTGAAGAGCTCAAGAGTCTTTGCTCTAAAAAATATTCTGTCATGAGTCTGGAAAAACCCATTGTAATTTGTACATATGTACAGTGCTGTACAGTGTGGATGGTATCAGCTGGCRTCAGTCAGCTGGCACCAGTTTGGAATTCTCCACATGTTATAAGAATGCTAAACAGCTTTAAAAGGCTTTTTATTCTGAAGGCTTTTGAAAGAGGAGAAAATATTTTTTAGCAACTGAATGTAACCTGCACTAGTTAGCAGAAAAAATAACTKCCTGGTGGATGCTCCAAAGTCTGATTATTTGCTGCTTTAAATGTTATTAATTCAGAGTCTATAGAAATTTCCCACTTTGGAGAGCCAAATAAAATGAGAAGAGAGTACAAGCAGTGATAATTTTAATTTTTTTTTTTTTTTTTGGAAATGCATGTCAGTAGCTGGAGTCAGAAGTAGTTCTAAGCCACGATGTTGGTGAAGTGTGTCTGAAGGTTGCCATYAGCTCACCAACAGATAACTCCCCTGAGCTGGCAGTTGTTTGCCTCAGTAGCTGTCACCAGAGAAGCTGTGTCTCTTTTTTTAGCTGCTGAAGAGCTACTAATGGGATAATGAGGAGTTTGCACTTTCTCATTAGCASTTATTCATCATAGACAGTGCATACAAAATATCTGTAGTTAAAGTATTAAGTAACCACTTTTGTCATGTTTGTTCTGTATTATATTTCTGAAGTGTCTAGGTTTTTATATTGGTATTTGATAAACTGCAGTTGAAGGCATGCTTATTTAAATTAAATAATTATACAAACTCATGGTATCAGTTCTACATTCTAATATAAAGGGATTATTTTGTGTAAATCTTTGTTTCTCCTCCAGAAAACACCCTTTTGAGCTGTTCTTCTGAGGCTCCCATTCCTGTGATGCTGCAAAGAATATTTAGCTAGGAGAATATTAGTCTGCACCACCCATGCCCTTGAGGAATTTGGTTTACTTATAATGATGTTAAAAATGATTTTGTAGCCAGTGTAGCTGGAAAAAGAACATTTTTAGTGCAATTATGCTAATGCTGAATTGAAATAATCTCAAGGCCTCTTGGCAAGGAAGATGAACTTTGCCGCACCTACCTGAAGGGTTTAAGGACTGGAAAAGGTTCTTCTRTAATGAAAWGGAAAAGGAGGARGRGATGAAAAATGGGACAAGCATTTGAGGACTCCATCCAACCCATCTATCTGCCAGGAAATGAGGGGTGGATGAGCATGGCATGGCTGTTTCTCACAGCTGTGTTCCTGATCAAGCAGTGAGCATTACTCCATACTTTTTGACCCTTTCTTATTGTGGCCAGTGCTAAACTGGGTTTTCAGGAATTTGGAATTCACCACTTATAATGTCTCTCATGCAGAATTTAATCATAAATGCAAAATAAACATGATTCCATTAATTTTATCATCCCTTCTCTCTATTGTCAGAATATTTCTCCCTCTTAGGATGCCCTTCCTCTGGAGCTCTTTTTTTGGAAAGACTGTAGAGAGGTTTGCTTTAGGGAGAATACTCCCCCATCCATGTGAAGCAGGTCTTTGCAAAAGCTTAGTTACAGAAACTGCCATGTGTATGTAAAATGTGAATGTATATGTAAAAACCATTTTTTTAAACCCCTGGATATTTCTCATGAGATAAAGTAGATTTGCCTTGATTTAYCTAGTTTCCCAAAGGTGGGAAGATGATGGGTGCTACTGACCAAACAATACTCTTTGCAGTAGTCTGTGTRTTGTGGTGGATGTAAAATGGATTTCCATCAGTTTCTGAATCTCAGATTCTCCAAGCAGCACAGTTCTTGTGAAACCAGCAGCATTTTGCAGGCTTGTGTTGGCAGAGAGCCCCCTCGCTCTCCTCTTTCACTCTGTCCACAAAGCAAAACACAGCAACATTTTTTTTTCAGGAGGACCTAATCTGTACTTGAGATGGAAATAGCTGATTCTCCAGGCAGTAATGAAAAAGTTGTTTATTGCTAACTGTGTTTGCAAGACTGGTGCCTCAAAAACAACTCTATTTAACATAGAGGTTTTTTTTTTTGTTTTTTTTTTTTTTTTTTTTTTTTTTTTTTTTTTTTTTTTTTTTTTTTGTCTTTATGATCTGTTTAGGGTTAGAAATTTTTTTTTTTTTTTTTATCTTGTCTTTATGATCTGTTTAGGGTTAGAAAAGAGTAGAACAAATATGAAGTGTGCCAGAGATGTTTTGCACTTGCAAGAAAGTAATGAAGTTAATGAAAAATATATACAAATTAATCAGATATACAATCATAGAATAATTTATTCTAGATAGTATCTGTGGTAATTATCAGGCTTGATCTGACACTTTGAGCCAATTTTGAACTTGTCTCAGGTTACTCAGGGCATTTTACAATCAAATTCTGAATATCTCCTACAGCCTCTCTGGGCAAGCTGTGCCAGTSTTTGACCACTGCTGTTGTGAAGGATATTTTTGTTGCTCGGACAAGAGRGATTTTTAACCTGAAGTTTTTATTTTTCTAACTAAGAACTGATGTTGTTCCTGCTTGCATTCAGAAAAAAAATGCAAATTGTAAAAATGGGGAGCCAGAAGATTTGTTGCTGTCTGGCCTCTGCCTCTCAGACTATTAGTGARTAGTCCTGCTCAGAAATGTCCTTTTCACACAGCTCATCCTAACACAGAGTCACGAGCGACTCTGCCATGGCAAGCTGYAGGTCTGTGACCCCTGTCCACTGCCTAGAAATGGAACAGTGCAATTGTGCCTCCTGTTTTAAGATGACAGTCTGAGGTGAACATTTTTGAAAGATCTATTTTGAAAAAAAACCGCTGACTTCCATCCTGTCTGTCTTGTAGGAGCCTGGTCCTATTGAGTGGTCTGATTTTTTGGGGTGTTGATTTTTTTGATGTCTGCTTGACAAAATGTCCAACCTTATAAGTAAGCCTATTTCTTGAATATTGACAAACTTTCAGTTGTTGCCTGCTCTGGTCTGTGACAAGTGGGGCAGTTACGGGGCATAGATGCAGTCACAGTTGTAGGATCTCTGGCCTACAAGAAAATGAAGGCTTTTCAGAATTACAGTTTGGGGCTTGGGCACTTACATTTATGCATTTAACTGGCARTGCCTAAGATTTTTGTGAATTATAGTTTCTAATGCATAATCATTATTTTGGGGTAATTTTAACAAACTATTTTTTAAGCATTAAGTGTGAAACCTGAGCTTTCACATAGTTAAATGCCAATCTGAACATCATATTTACTTGAATTTGTTGAGTGATGGGTTATTGGGAAGGGTTGCTGTAAGCACAACAATATGGCCATCCTTTAATGTTATGTCATCCCTTTGGATGCACTTGGATGAATGGAATACCAGTTAAAAACAGTCCTTTGAATTCGTGCTAAACCTGAAAAATAAAAAAAAAAAAAAAAAAAAAAAAAATACCAGAAGAAAGACAAGCTTAGCTATCTAATTTTTTAAAATATTTTTAGAGCTCTAACAAAAAAAAGACCCCTCCCCAATTCTAAGACAGCCAGATGCATCACTCTTAATTTACAACATGCAAGCACCTAGAATAACTGGCTGGTGCTGCATGTTGTKGCAGTGTGCTGTGCCTTTCAAATCCCTGTTCACGTGCCTCAAAAACATACTGCTGTTATAATGCCCAGTATAGGTTTTACCTCTAAGGAGCCTAACAATAGCTTCTGTTCCAGAACAGAAATGGCCTGATACAGGACAAAGGCCTTTTGTGAGGAGAAAAGTTGAGCAAACCAGTTTTATGTTCAGTTGTCTTTGTTTCCAGGCAGGCAGCTAATAATGTGTGTTTGTCAGTTTACCAGTCCAGCSCTGTTCCAGAAAGCAGTGCTCTTGGGCATGACTCGTTGAGTTTGCTCTTCATGGTTCATCATCTGTGGGGCCTTCTGGGAAAAGAACTTTACAGCAATTCTGTTTGAACTAAACTTTATTGTGTCTGTGCCTATAAATATGGGATGTCTTTCTACTAGATTTTTACTAGGCCATTTCTAATGGTGACCTGAACTAGAATGAAGTGGACATGAGCAAAAAGGAGGATCTTACTCAGCAGGTAAGATACTGATCATGAGTGTTTTTGGAGCAGATGTACTGATCTAAAACCCTTCTTACATCTACCTCAAGATTTTAAGCGAGTGTGTAGCTCATTGCGAATTATGTGCAAGGCTSTTCATGCATGCATGTTGAGCATGGTCTAATTCTGAAGACAGATTTTGACTTCCCATTGGTTTTATTTATAACTTTATCAAAAGTAACAGAAATAAATGCCTTAAATGTAATCCTATTAATATTATTGGGGAAACAGATTGGCTTTGAATTCATAATTGTAAATGAAAGCAGTACAATCTGTGGGCCAGGATCTGACCTGGATTAGAAAGCGACACTCTTGAGACAGGCGACTGACCTAAGTGGACCTGTTCAGTTTCCATATGAGTGCATTTTAAAACAGGTTCTGGTCCTGAATTTGTAGTTCTGTGCTCCCAAACCACTGTGAAGGAAGGATCAATTTTGAAACTCTGCCTTATGTAGAGATTATTTTTTCGCACAGTGCAGGTGGCACAGTCAAGGGAAAGTACTTGCAAATAATCTTGTCACAAGGACAACTCTGCTATTTTGAAGCACCAAGATAATCAGTGACCTTGAGAAGCTCGTCTGGTAATTGTGCATGTAGTTTGAAGGCTTTGAATGTGTGTAACAGACAAAGGCAGTTGTCAGATGTGAAAATAAGCAGCACAATATTGTGAACTAACCTCACTCCATTTTCACATGAAAGATGCTGATCATCTTGAGTGTATTTAAAAGTTTCAAAGAAGCTCTTCTGCTCCTCACATTGCCACATATCTCCCTTGACCTGTGGCAAGTTTGTGCTTCAACTTCTCCAACTGCAAAGTAATGAGATGTACTTAGTATTTATGCCGCTTTCACGTCCTTCACGATGAGAATTTTGGAGCAGTAAATCACTCTCAAAGAGCCACTTTATCAAACAAGGTCACTGAGGGAGAAATTAGTCACAGCAATATCTTGACAAAAGTATGTGATCCTCGTGTTTCTCGCTTACAAACCACGAGTGTCTGTTTATCGCTGCATGCCTTGTTTGAGCACTGYACCCCAGAGCCAAACCCCCTCTCTGCCCCTGGAGATACTCCCTGGAATTATCTTTGTTGTCCTTGGTACAKTTCCATGGCCAGATTCTCTCCTGATTCGAATCTTTGTAGCTCCAGCATCTCCAGTGAAGCTGCATTAATTCCCAGCAGTAGATAATTTGTTCCTGCATCCTCTGCTCCTTTGCTGCCTGGTTGCTGGGGAAGCAGCAGGGCAATGCTTTCTGCCTGCCAGGGAAAGGAGCAGGGAAAGCACTTGGACTCTGAACTGCTTGCTTTATGKGTAGTGTTGTGTGAGGTCTTAAGCAGCACCTCCTGCTGACTTGGCTTCAAGTGTTTGAAATTCATTACTCCGCAAAAAGATTAAATAAACTTGATGTACCAACCTGGGGGAGCTGTAAAGGGTAACCTGGTAACAGCCAGAGTGGGACAGAAAAAGGTCCTCAGCATTCAGAGTTTGACAACATTTGAAWACTCTGAAAAACTGACTTCTGAATTCGGAAAAAAGTTCAAACAGCGTGAATAAAGTCATATGTCAACATTACCTGAATGATATTTTTACATTTTTTTAGGACTGGAAACATTTAATTTCAGTTTTTCAACAGTGTTTTATATGATTAAAAAAATCCAACCTAAGTGAAGTAATTAACTTTTCATAAATAAAAAAAAAAAATCAGCCAACCAAACCTCATGTATTTTTTAATTTGTTTTAGCTTCCCATGTTTTTCTACTTAGGTTTACCAGATTTTGACATTTTGATATCCTTTGCAAAAATAATCTTTCATTCTTGAAAAATCTATAGCACCAACTCAGAAAGATCATCACAATTTGACCTCTTAAAAATCAGTTAACAATATGAAACAAAAAATGAGAATGACTGAGCCCGAAGTGTATTTTGTTGAATGTTTGCATCACTTTTTTGGGTAGCCAGTAGCAGGAACATTGAGTTATTTTGTTGGTTAGATAAATTAAAGCTCCTGCTAGACTTGCAGCTTGCCTCTTTCACATTTTTCTTTGATAGAAATCCTGCTACAGCTATTCTTCTGCAGTTACGCAGAGCACCTTTTAAACTAGCTTTCTTTCTGTCTTTTCTTCCCCTTTCAAATGCTTTACTGTGAGTTTCTTTTTCTCATTTCCCTGACTCTTTTTGTCAATATGTTTTTGAGAGAGGTTTATACACCACAGCAGTGTTTGCAGTCTTGCCCGAGGGCATGACACAAACAAAAAGTTGGAGGAAAATGGAAGGTCCTATCCACAGCATCGGATTTTGCCACATAGAACACTACAGATATATTTTCACTCACTTATGAAATAATTTTAAGGCCAAAGTTCAAGAATTGCCCTGGATTTTCACCTGTGTTTCACACACCACAAACCTCAGCATTTGTTATTCCTCCCAAAGGCAACACTTTACATTTCCAGTGCTCTCAGCTTGGCAGGTTTACAGATGAGCTGCCTTTTGGCAGTGCTCTATTTCATGATATAGTTAATGCTCCACTTCAGAGCTGTACAAAGCCTAAAAATGAGCACAAACTGATTAAGAAAAATTGCTTTAGATTTATGTTTTCTGCCTTACCACAAGATACAAAATGTCCCTCAGATGCAGAATCGTGTTCGCATGCCAGAAGTGGCACTTAATTTGGTTAAGCAGAGCAAGCAATTTCATCCCCACCGTGCTGAAATATTTGCCTGCTGCTACCATCCTCTATTCTCTTCTCTTCCTAGCTGCATGGTGCCTTAACATGCTGCTGTAACACTTCAGTGCAGCCCTTATCTGTTGATAGTCAGGGACATCCAGGCTCTTGTGTGCTCAGGGTGACACAGCAGGTACACAGTGCAGACAGATAAAGCTGTTATTTGTTTGAGTTGAGATTATCCACAAAGGGAAATGCTGTGTGATCCAGCCCTGCCCTTCCTGCCTCTTGTAGGGCTTGCACTGGTCCAGCACCACCTGAACCTAACCAAGTGCCAGCTCCAGTGCAGAGAGGAATGATGGATCAGCACGAGTTGCAGCACTGGGAGAGCAATCCCAAAAGAATTCAGAACTTGGGGAAATGCCAATAAATATCAATGACAAATAGCATCAGACAAAACTTTAGAAAGAAAAACCTAAATCTCAKATTTGTTGCATAATGAGGCCAACAGTGTTTATATTTTGGGCCTAATTCCAGCAGGAATGTTTTAATCGCTGCCCCAGTGTTCACTTGCTAAGACAGGGAAGCAAATTTCAAAACTACCAAGACCTCTGACTTAAGGTGCACCTAATAATTCAAAAATCAGCAAACAAAAATTAATTGATGCTGAAACAGATCTTGGATATAGGAACTTTAAAGTAGGCTGAGTATTTCCTACTGTTACTGCAGTGAAACAAAAATATAGGGACATTCAGAAGGGAAATAAACAGTAGTCAGAATTTTTGCTGTATTAATGTCACGACTGTTTTGCTTTCCTTTCAGCACAGCAGGACACATGCTTAAATGAAATTAAGCMATGATTTGTAGCCAGCTCACTTGCACTGTCTCTCTTTCAAGGGACTATTTCACTTAACCATCCCTGTCTTCTGTGGAAAAAAARTCTTTCAAGAAATAAAAAGTTAAACAGATAATTCACAAGTCCTGTTCCTGGGTGCTCTCCCCTCTGTGCCCAGGTACTAAGCCTTTTCTGATGGTAGACACCATGACAACAATTAGAGAAATAAGTCTAAATCTGTGTTTAAGCTCATGCATATGACTGTGTTTAATATGAAGAGATGGTGTACTGGTATCTTGCAACAAATAGAAAAATGTTTATTTCACTGCAGAAAATACTGTGAATTATTTCTAAATGAAAGTCCATAATGTYTGAGTTTATTTATAAATGAAGAGTCATTTTCCTGCACAGAATCACAATGTGCTTTTTGCTGATGACCTAAAGTAATGCATGGGTTGTTCTCTGTGTAATTGCAAAGGTTTTGGTTATTTGAAGGTAAAAAGATCACTGTTTTTCTTTAAGAGTAAGGGGTGCAGTATTTATTTTGTGTCTATAATCAAACTGCAGTACTGTAGCCTTGTTCTTGGTGGAAAATAAACCCTTTGCAAGCTACTATAGACATATCAGTCAATAGAGATCTGTTGCAAAAGAACATTTCCATTTACAGAGATCAGTCCTTATCCTGTTCCTCTCTATTCAGAAGGATTTGTTCTGGTAAGTTTTATAATGTAGGAATGATAACTTGTATTCATTAAATCCTTTAGAATGGCTAGTCATGTGAATAAACAGTTTTCTGACATTTTGCTTTTGATGAACATGAACAAACCTATGTCTGACTTTGGTACAGGTCTTATGAAAAAGGATGTGCTCAACTTTCCTTCAGTCATTTTGCTGAAMAATTTTCAGAGATCTACAGTATGGATAACAGGCAAAAACTTAGTCTAACTTTAAAATTTTCAATGGTTATCAGCACATATTATAAAGCAGAAATGCACAYGGTGTTACGATTATGTTACAGTTTTCAAGTTATTCAAAGGAAACAAAATAATTCTGAAATCCTGATAAATTTTAAATCAAGATATTTTAATGATGGCAGCGTCTGCCATAAGAGATATTTAATCAAATATTTTTTAATGAAAATGAATTATTAATAAAGAATATTTATCAATATAATGATAATTATTAATAAAAATTAATCAAAAAACACTTAAACATTACTATAGCTTTCACAGCTGTAACTTTTGTCTATGTTCTCTCAAAAAATTATGTTRCGTGTTTAGAAATTTAATATGATTAATCTTTTAAGATTTGTGGTTTTCTATTTGCCAGACACTGGTTCCTCCACCCCAGCTGCTTCTCCCCCAGCTTCATTCCCTTTTTGTATCACTAAAGAAAGTATTGAAATTATAATACAGAATTATATTCAGTTTTTGTCAGCTTTGCCTTTCTAAAAAGTTACTTTATTACATTTCTGTAGGGAAAATAGAATTAGAGCTGTAGGAATTAGGTCTTTTCTACACAGGTGAATGAGTAGGGGGTATCACCAAACACACAGATATTTTATGGGATATTATATAGTGTGTTATGGGAATAAACCAAAGCCCTTGGATGAAGAAATGGGTTCACTGAACACTGAGTGCTAAAGCTGGGGTAGGCAGGAGCTCCTGTTGTGAGRGCTCCAGTGACTGTGTTTGACTGTGGGTGGGTGTCTCGGGCACGTCCCTGTCAGGATTTRTGCACAGGAGTTCAGGTTTCTCCTCCCCACAGATCCAACAGCAGTGTCCCTGGGAGCTCCCAAAGGAGATCTGCACATAYCCTGCCATGGAAATTTGGAGCAGGGGGGAGAGACATAAGAAATACTCCTGTGAGGTCTTCATTAAGAGAGAAGCCATAAACCTCTTTTGATGACATAATGATGGAAAATAGCATAGTGAGAAAATAGTGGGAAACGGGAGAAATAATGCAGAAAAAAGGAGTTGTTAATGAACTCAGCGTAGGCTGTGGAGCTGCTTCCTTCCATGTGAGCATTGGATGCTGCTGCCTTTCCTTCTACGTGCTTTTGTCTGCCGACAGAAATCACTTTTCCCTTACCCAGAGTGGCATTCACTTTGCTTTTGTGCAGATTCCTTCTTCTGGAAATTCAGAAATTGGAGAGAGTGCAGATTATTCCTTTGTGGAAAAGGTAAACAGTRGTCTCATTCAGAGGGTATCCCTTGGTTTCCCAGCATTTTTACAAGTGCTAATTCCAGTCCAAGCAAACYAAGGACAGTTAATATCTCCTAAGGGCACACTTGAGTAGGTATTATAAGTAATATAATAGTTTGTGATTGGCTATGCAGTAATTTGGGTTAAACTATGTTAGGGAGTCTTTTTAAGAAATTGTGAGATAGAGAATTCAATCACTACCTTGATAATTAATCACTYACAATATTAAAATCTGTGCTATTCTGTAATTTGAAAGTGCCTGGTTTTGATTTCCTGTCCCTTTCTCTGTCACCGTCAAATTAATCACACTTGAGGTAGGATCAGGATACTTAGGAGAGATGATGATCCAGACACTTCTCGATATTTTTGGATATAATTCAAGCACATTAATTTAAGTAGCTYATTTTTACACATTTTACATGTTTGCATCCATTTTAAAATCCGCTCCCACCAAAATATAAACTCTATCAATGTAAACGTTGGGTTCTTTACTGTTTAAATTTCCTTTTAACCACTGCTCTGAAAGTTCAGTTATTTGTCCAAACYAGGTCCTGAAATTAATTCAAAAGCTGCCTATTTCCAGGTTTCAATCCTCACACTTTTAAGAGTTGCCAGTGTTCTGTGTTTCAGGGAAATAAATTTCCTTTAGGAATACAAATACTTTTAATACAAACAGGAATATACTTAATTGTAAGTACTAAAACRCATTTTTTTCCCATTTAAAGGACATATGTTTGGCAAAATATGCTACACAATATACTATGTCTTATATTATAATCTACTAAATCTGCCTGAAAACAGTATTATGAAGGAATTTTCACCAATTTTGTTCTAAAACATAAGAAAGAGAATTCTGTGAGAATTTTAGAAGATCCAAATAAGTGTTCACAGAGACTTCCATCAGCAAGAAGTAGCGGAAGTGTTACAAGGTAAATGCAGCTGGTGGTAGTGCYCCAGTGCCATGTTCTGTGTCACTCATGCATGTTGTTTGGTTGTATATTTTATTGCTGGTTGCAGAACACATCTGAAAGTGACAATGATGAAGTTGATGGCAACAATATATGTGGTTTCAGAAAGAAAAAGGGAATCAAAGGTCCTACAAAGTATGTTCCTCCTTTAGAAAATGACAAGATGGAGCTGTCCCGCACCTCAAAAATCCCAGATCCTTGTCCTCTTAAAGGAACCACTGGTTGCTCAGAACCGCCATCAGACCAGTCTCTCCAAAACCCCACTACCCTTCCTCCAGTACAAAAAGACAGAGGAGGTCATGACAGTTCCAATTCTGGCAGCGTTGTTAAAGAAGACGTGTTTGGAGAAACGCGAGAAACCCAAGAAAATKCTGACACTGGGAAAAGAACAGAGCGGAAAATGAATGAGGAGACAGATACAGCAGCTCAGAGCAAGACTGCCAGGGGTGCAGAGAAAGGTGGCTGTGTGGAGGCCCTGCAGAGGGAGAAGGAYAGAGAGCAGGCAGGGGGAAAGCCTGAAGAATGGGGTGGGATGGAAGAAAAAGTTGTCAAGTTTCATGTGACAAAGATGGGCTCCCTGGGCGGTGCTGGATGCATGCCAGGGAACCGTGCTGCCGAGTACTTCGCTGGGACACCTGGCATTTCTAAACGAAGTCTACAAGAGCTGAAAAACCTGCTGAGTGAAGGTCATCTGCCTTCTCATGGGCCCAATTTCTGTGGCAAGGCAGGTGGCACTTTTGCTCAGAAAAATCTGAAACCCCGGGAGAAAGCAGCTGACAAGCAGGGCCGGCCCTTTGAGWCTTGGAGCCCCCATTTTGGAGAGGAGAAGCAAAAGTATCTCAGCTTCCACAAGGAGGGAGTGGGGCAGCAGAGCAAAACCGTGCTGGTCCTCAGCTCTGCCGGCTCTGATCAGCAGCAGCCCCTGGGAAGCGATGTGGATCAACTCATTCTGGGACTGCCTGTACCTCCCACCCCTGCAGAAAGCGCAGCTCCTGAGGTGCAGTTTGACTCCTCCACAGGCTACGCCGGTAAGGAACCTTAAACATCACCTGCTCTGCTCCTAAAGAAAATGCTTCTGTTTGTGGTGTTTTGATAAGTAAGGACCCTTAAACATCACCTGCTCTGCTCCTAAAGAAAATGCTTCTGTTTGTGGTGTTTTGATAATCTACAAATTTAAGAGCTAGTGCATGAGAAAACTGA
>NW_026623341.1:892564-912467 GCF_030028575.1 Malurus melanocephalus | reverse complement strand
TAAAATTTCCCTTTTTTAAACATTTCTAGCAGTAGAAATTGCTCCCATGTTGAGATGATGTTTTCAATTATTTGTCCTGTGAGAAGACTGGAATGCAAAAATATCATTTATACATTATGAGGGAAGAAAAGCAARTGAGGCAGAGAGAACTTCCACTTATTTTCATGCTGTTCAATAAGTCCATTTTGGRAGTGTTTATAGAGACAATTAATTGCTACTAATAGGCTGGGATTTCTTTGTAAAAGCTTCTGGGCTAGCTAGATCAACAAACTGATAACTATTATTATCTTTGAKAATGTAATGGGCTTGAACAGCTTGTTGTCCTGTTTCCAGGAAGCACAAAAACATGAGTTTGTCAGTTGTGTTGATATGAGATTCACACATTTCCATGAGCATCAGTCTGAGATCATATTATCAGCTTTACAGGATACAAATCTTTCCTTTTGACTTATCAATACAAGAAATACAATTCTCTTCATTGACGAAATACTTTATCCATCATTAACTATGTMATAAAATATAATAATAACAATTAAATACTTACAATAATATTAATTTATACTGCTTTTTTTTCAAGCCTCCTGACAGATGGGTAGAAATCCTGCTATACATACTCTGAAAATAGACAATTTGAACACGTCAATTRCTGTTAGCTACTSCASGATTTCTTGGTAGACATTTTGTGTYACCCAGTTTGAACAAGCCTGAACAAGAYATCTATGAACATTATCAGTGCTTGCTCAGAGCGCTGCAGGACAAAAACAAAGCTTTGAAAAGATGTTTAATGCACAAATCACTCTCCATTCACATCTGTTAGAATAAAGAGGTTAGAGGATTATTTTTTAGCCTACACTTGATGCTGGTCTTTTTCCAGACTATGCTGTTTTTCACATTGCTMAAAGGTGAGCAAAATGCGTTATCAAATTTATAACACTACTGTTKTCTCATTTTCTCAAAAACCAGGAAATATATTTTAACATATAGGAGTAAATACTCTTTGTCATARCACCATTTACAAGGTACAGGGAACTGATGAGATTAATTGTAGATTCCYCAGGGAGATTTCAACTCAGCTGCAGCCACTCAACATGAAGTAACTAATCCAAGCTTATTATCTAGTCAGTAAAGACAGGCATTTTGTCTTCAAAGAGGTATTAGAGGTTGATGAAAAATTGACCTCTGAAGGTGGGTGTGTGTTTCCACTCAGCAGGGAAGAAGTGCCATGATGATTAATTTAGTTCATTTGTCTAACTCTGAGATGCCTGCAGCWACCTGAGATGAATTCTGCTCTGTGTCACTGGTGGTGGTGATGACAGTAAGAGACCTACAGATGAGAACTATGAGGAGAGGTGGGAGAAAACTGTTTTGTCTTATCAGAAATGTATTCAATATCAAATGTTTTGGAATCTCATGAGGTTTGGACCCCWTTTGGCTTTGACCAAACAAGTTGTAGGGTTTACTGTCCATTTCTACTAGCAAATGCCATGCACAGAAATAGTTTCTACTTAATAAGAAATGTATGTGCTCAAAATTTAATTTTCATTGAATACATTCAGTAACTTAACTGAAGAAAAGGAAATTTTAGACAAAATTCTGCACTCTTTAATGAGCATTTACATAAATGGTATTTCACTGTTTCCCGTGGTAATTTATTGATTGATAAATTCAAGTCCTAACTATTTTAATTTTTTTGACTAAAACATTATGTTAAATATTTCAGTTCCCAAAGTKCCTGAAGTGGGATCTAAATTTATCCTGACACTGAGTGGATCTGAGATACAATCTCTTATAATTTGCAAGTTTTCAAATATTTGAACTTGCCCAAATCAGAATGCTTCTGCCAAAATATTTGGAAAAATTGCAAGAGGTTATATTTCAGATCTACTCAGTTTTGAGACATGGCTAAAACAAGGAATATACTTTATTGTTAAAAAAGTAATGAGTTAAGAGACAATCTCTAGAGATCAGTGGTAGAATGGTTAAAACATGTAGCTGAGTGTCAGTGATTCAGAGTACATCAGAGGATTTATATATAGTCATGCTAGTTACATGGCTAAGAGCTCTCTAAAATGATAAATCCATATGGGTTTTTTTTTTCCTAAAATTCTGATTGAACAATGTGTAAATATTACTGCATGTGCATTTTGTCCATTTCTTGTCAGCTCTTTTGTAAAAGAAGTGCTTGGGCATGGGAAAAAATAATAGACAAGAAGCAGACATGTCAGATATTTGAGTTAGTAAGAAAAACTTGAACAGTGTCAGGGAAACTGTAGCTGAAGCTAAGGCTAAAACTCTTAATCTAAAGCTCTTTTTTGTGGAAAGAAAGAAACCAACACATGCAGCTGATTAGGTGAGTATACTGACTGTACTAACATGAATTTAGGAATTTTATTTGCCTAAGTGTCTGTACCTGATAACGATGCGCAATTATGCAAAATGGTATGTAGTCATTAACTCGGTGCTTCTTAAGCTGCTCAATGCCTGCATTCTTGGAGACAAAAAGGGGTGAGTCCAAACAGTAAAAAATATAAAATTTAATATATATAGTATTAAATAACCATTCATAGAATGTTCATGGACACGGGATGAATCCATGCATGTGCTCTGTATGTGGTGTACATAGCACATCAGATCCTAGCACATGCTACTTTGAATGCTACAAAATTGGAATATTAATGTTATGGTAGCCAAAGAGAGGAGGCCAAAGGAAATAACTTTATTTAAGCAATGTGAAGCACCCAAGGATCATGATGCCCCACACTCCTGGAGTATCATCCCCCTCTGTGGCTCCCAGAGCTGGGCACTGCAGGGGCTCAGCAGCCACACTCACTGCCCGTGGGCAGAGGGACCAACAGCCTGGTGACACCACACAGGCTGAGCAGAAATCACTCTTCTGGACCTTGTGAAACAACACCACCCTTGGGTAGCTGTAGGTGAGAAAAGCATTGAAAGCAGTCTGTCACTCAGAGCTTCCAATTTGCTTTGCATGTCTTGGTCTGTAGCTGGGATAAAAAAAAAGGTTTTAAAATCTACGTAGTGCAGTCTGCAGAATTGGGCCTCCAGAACAGCTCCAGAAGCAGATCCTCTCAACAGGACTCATATTCTTGAGTATAGATCAACTATATGACCCTSTGAATATGACCAACATAGGACCAGGAAATGTTTGAGAGAGGGAAATTTCTGAAGAAAGCAAATATGTCTCAGCTGTGGCTGCAGGTACYGGTGGCTGCCTAGTGACTGTTGACAGTTCAAGTGCAGCGTTGAGAAAGTCTGAATGTTTCAAGAATCACACACTGACCCCAAACACTAAGTTCCTTAGTACTGGCTTTTAAAAGAAAAACATCAAGAAGGCTCCACTTAAATATTTAATATTTAAGAGTAGATTACATGAGCCCTACAAGCAATCTTCTTTCTATTACAATATTAACCTCGTGCTCTCACCTGACTTCTTCAAAGCTCTTATTTTTAATAATGAGGCACCAACATATGATGTTACTTCATGACAGAATTATTAATACTTCAACAATGGAATAGCCTAGGCTTGTTTCTCAATTGATATCCAAAAATTTGCTCACACATTCTGAGCCACACTTGAACTCCCCATGTGGTTTCATTGTCTTCTGTGCTCACCTGGAGGAGACATGTCTGCCCCCAGTAAATCTTGCCAGTCATAAGGAAATGGAAATGGAGGCTCTTTCCAAGCTGTAGGTGGACAATCAGGAGATATAAGTGGTCACTTTACAGTCACTGCCTCTGCTGTAATTCCTGTGGCATAACCATGTCTTACTTTGGGATTTAGGACTGTCTTTTTCACTTGCCACCCTTTCCTCCTTTGTATTTTACATATTCTGTGCCATTCCTGCAGCTCTCCTGAAGTGAAAAACCAAAGCCATATTATTCCTTCCTGTTCTTTCCTCATGCCTTATCTGTAATTCAACAAAAATTTTCTAGCTAGTCATCCCATGATTCTGTGTGAGAAAGAGGTGTATTCAGGTAGTAGTTCTTCCCACCCTCTGGAGATGCTTACCTTCTTTATTGTAAAAGTTAAAGTTAGAAAAAGCAGTTAGATTGGACCTAACATAAGGGAAATGCATTCTCTGCTTGTTTTGACTGCCAGCTGCCTCTCCTTCTACTAYATATTCCAGAACAATTTAGTCCTTAACCTTCATTGCTGTAGAAAATCTCTTCCCAAAATAACCTTGCTTCTCATTAAGTGCAGCCCTCTCTCGCACTCTAGAGGTGTTCAAGGCCAGGTTGGATGGAGATTTGAGCAATCTGCTCTAGTGGAAGCTGTCCTTGTCCATGGCATTGGAACTAGATGATCTCTAAGGTTCTGTTCAACCCAAACTATTCTGTGATTCTCACTTGATTTTTTAAAATTAGGACAAATATTTTAGACCAGAAGGTGCTTCCTAGTTTGCATTAGTGTGCCTCTGTTCATGCGACTTTGCTCAATTATTCCTTCTAGAAATCCAAATTTTCTGTTTGATTTTGAAGAAAGATAGGCCAGTGCAGATTCATCGTATTTAAGATCATTAGTTAGGTAGCTCCATTGAGTATTACACAACTTAAATTTCTTTCAGACACCTGCACATTTCATTTTCAAATCATCTAACTTTTCTATACAAATGTGATAATTTTCTCACCACAGAAGAGATATTTTTTAAAAATATCCTGAATGTAGAAAAATATAGGTTATTTATTTTATCTTTCATTTATTAAGAAACAAAAATTTAGTTTGCATTTCACGCTTGAAGATATATCCCCTCTGAGAATCTGTCATTTTGTTGTCATACAGTTTGGAAAGAATGATTCATGGCTGATTGAAGCTGTATGTCAACTTCTAAATTAACTATAGAACTCAAGAAAAAGCTGAGCTTCTCTGTGGTCATGACAATAGAAAGCCTGCTTTGCCATTAAGTTTAAAGAAGAAAGCAGACTGTCATGAGACAAAGAAATTAATGGAAAGCATTAAAAGTTTCACTGTCAGACAGAGCAGGGAAATATTTTCACTGTCTCGCATGCTTTGGGAGTCTGTAGTATGCTCACATATTTATTCCTGTGTTAAGAGTCTTAAGGGTGAGTGAGAATACAAGGTAGGAAACAATTTTTTWATGTACTTTGCTGCAGAAATCAAATCAGAAAACAGTTTTGGTGAAACTTTTTTTAATTGAGAAAGAAATGGAAATAGTATGTTTTTTCAACTGAAGATGCTTCTGATCACTATTCACATCAATAGCACATTCAGATTCAAGTCATGTCCACTTGCCATGTCAGAAACCAGATGGGAATAGAAAAGTAGAAATAAAAATGATATGTAGTGTATGARAAGCTGTCATATGAGGTTTGAGAAATAAAGGTGCTTAGGGTTTGAAGACAAAAGTGAGCACAGTAAATAACGTGCTGTGCAAAATAAGTAAACTGGCTGTTCTTAAATATAAAAACCAGGGTATATAAGGAAGAGCAGATATATTTAAATTAGTTCTGATAGGAGGAACAGGATTTAGACGTGTGGTTGAGTGATTACCCAGTGGAACTCATTGATATCACCATCACAAGGTACCTATTTTTATAAAGGGAGTCAATGCAGATTTTCAGAGCCCCCTGTGTTACATTTCTAAGGACGTGGAGGAAATGGAAAGAAATTTAAGCATTAACCCTCCTGCTCCTAACCACAAAACCACCTTTTTAGTGAGGAACTGAAAACCCCATTATCTTTGAAGACATCATTTTGCAAACAAAATTTGCCTTTCCTGTCAACAGCTGGTGCCAAAAACAGCTTTAGAGTGATGAAACATTGCCTTGAGTGGCATAATAATTTCTATGTTTGCAAGGGTTTTTGTTCCCCTGCTGGACTGATGCAGGAACAGGTGCCCCAACATAACATGGAGCACAGGGAAGGGTACCCTGATGCTCCATGGAATGCTGGCATATCCATCTGTGTCATGAGCAGGATGAGCCTGTGAAGTGGCTGTGTGGCGATGGTGGGGTTATGTCAGTGGAGAGCACACCTGGCACAGCTGGTGAGGCAGGGGGTAGAAAGACATGGGGGGAACTGAGAAACATGTCCCTTCTCTGCTGCATGATTTGTATCTGGATTTTACCTGCTGCCATCTGCTGATATTGCCTGATGTTCCTTTGGTGGCTGGATTTCTCAGTGAAGAGTTTATAGTATTTACATTTGTTAGGTCARCCTGTGCCTGTCATTGTCAAGTGTCCTGGTAAGAGGCAGCACCTTCTTCTTGTTTCATCAGYTTGACACAATCACCTCTTCCAGAACTGAGAAACTGTTTTGTTGTAGTGTGGTTTAAYAGGGACCACGAGAAAGGGTTCCCTTGAACAAACAGAAAATGAGAGATTGATCTGGGAMGTGCCATTTCTTCTGTTGTGACACTTTGAGAAGGGAAAGCTGATGTGAACTATTTGGCCCCAGCCTCATGTCAGCTGCTCTCAGCAATCTGGGTGATTTCCATGTTAATAATCTAAGAATGGCATCACTCTTCTGCTATAATAGTAATTATTATTGGTAATATTTGTAGGTTTGTGCTATTAATTATGTTTTAAATATGTGAATATAGTTTCTATTTGCAGATGTTTTATACTAATTGCAATAGAAACAGGAATATTACCAATTGTTTCTCAGTGGTAACTTAAATGGGAAATGCAGATAGAACCATAGACAAAAAAGCATTAAGTTATTTTCTGTGTCCTGCTAAACTGATGTAGATATTTAATGATCTGCTTAAAGAAAGATGGCCAGTCTGGATTTTTATTTGATTTTTAAAATGAAAATCTGAACAAAAATCTGAGCATCTTGTTGAATTTACATGTTCCTTTAAGGAGATTTTCTGGAATGAAGAGGAAGATAGATGCCCTTGTCTCTAGAGGACCAAAAACCTAGAGAAAAAGTTATGTTCATTAACAGAATACTCCCTGAGAAGAATGTAAAGCTTTTAGACTGTGATTTTAAATCAGCTGGGCCTGTCAAATGCTTACGTCTTACAGTAACAGATGATCTGACAATGACTTTATGAACTGAATAAAGACAGAGTACTCAGTTCCCTACTGTATCTTTGCAAATTTTAGTAATTATTGGCCTCATGGAAGCAGTGATTTATTTAKAAAATACATTTTGGGTCCTGTGCTGTAGAAAAGTGAGTAGTCTGTAGTTATTCACTAATTATTACTTAAGAAACAAATCCCCTTTCATATTTCCAAAATAAATCAGAGATATTAAGTCATGGCGACATTTTATTCATTATTTTTATAATTTACAGAAACATTATTTCAATGAGAAAGCTAATCTGCAAAGGGTATAAAAGATGAACTAGGTGAAGGCTGCATGACTGTTTCTACTGATTCTAAAAAATTTTGGGCAAAGGCTGTTGTAAATGAATAAGTGTCTTTTGACTAGCAGGGTGTCTACACTGTTATGTAGATTTATTTTTGACTAAAACTGGACCAAAATATACAGTTCAGTCTCATAATTAAAATATATATATATTTGATCGTGAAAAAGTACAACAAGAGAAGATAAATACTTGTGTCTTCTGTTATTAATTTTTGCTTTCTTAATGTTCTGCAGAAAGATTTTTTGTTTATTAATTTTCCGTTGATGCTAGTTCACCTAATGGAATCGTTTATTTATTCAAATAACTTCAGCTTGAAGACAACACATATATATAAAATTTGGAAAACTACCTGCCATCAGTAGATGTTAGATGTTTAAATTAAGTGTATTTGTAGCTTTATTTTTTAAACATTGACATGAATGCACATCACATTTGTGKTTTTTTAGATACTTATTTATATAATCTAAATCCCTTATGAATACTGTTTTAAAGATTAATTGGACCTGAATTAAAGTTGCTRGGTTTTCATGATTTATATGTTTTTACCTGAAACGTGTTTGTTCAGTAGATGGAAATTTAACAGACAACATTTCAGGACATTTTAAGAAATAGTTGAAAAATTTACAACAAAAGTTGACTGATGTCAAGGGTTGTCAGCCAAGCTTTACTTTGAATAATACAAAGACATGAAAATCTCAGTGTGACAGCTGGTTGACAGAAAATGCCTACTGTCTTTGCAGAGAAACTAAACATGAGTAAAACAAAGCATTGAGCACTGCTTTAAAGGTAAAAACCTCAGATTTCTGACCCTGGAGTTGAACAAAACTTCTGTTGAGTTAAACTTTAGGAAGATTTTCTGAGTCTTTTAAAATTCTGTTAATCTATTGAAGAGCCACAGTTTATAATTGTTAAAAAAACTTCTAAATAATGGTCATGTTCATAAAGAGGTCACATTTGGTAAATGCCAGTAAACACGTATGTTGTGGAACAACATTACAGGATGACTTAAGTGGTATTCAAATAACTTGCTTGGTGGCACAGGCATGACAAGGCCATTCCTCCTGCTCACTGTTGTGTTTTGGCATCATCTGCAATGGAGTGAGTCTTACAAAAAACATTTAAACAGGTCTTTCTTATTTGATATTCATATTTTAAAGGACATATTGCCCCACTGTTTAYAGACAACATTGGAAAAAAAATTGTTTCCTTAAGCAGCTTAGACCTGGAACAGACCAGAAAGAAAGATGACATGAGGAGAAGTGGATGTGGCAAAATTATTTTCTTGCTTTTATCTATTCAATTTTTACTCGGTTTTCCCATTTAAATTTTGTTCAGCACTTTCAGCTGCCATTCCTCAGGGAGCCCTGTTATTACTTAATCTCTTCTTACCTGACTKACCTCAAGTATCCTCCTTGCCATCTGAAGCTGGAGGATGCTCCAGTAATACTCAAACTTCCACTTGGAGGGTTGTGGTGAATGGTTGCTGTTGGTGATCTTCCACTGTGTGTTTGAAACATCTGCAAAAATTCATCTGATCACATCCTCAGGAAGAATGGAGGATTTGTCTCCCAGAAATGTGGAAAGAATTTTTTTTGCACCTTTTTTGCATCGTAATATAAAGTTTTACACTTAATCTATTCAGTTTATTGTACTAAATGTAAGTTAATGCCTTACATGTTAACAACTTTCATAATATTATCAACTTCAATAATAACAATATATAGATATTCAAAAGAGAAGCATGCTGAAAGATTCAGAGGCTGGTGAAAGGAAATAACTGTGCCCATCTCTCTGCTCCATCAGAAGTTGTACTCAGCTGTTATTGCCTTCATGTCAAGAATTTTATGTAGTCCTACAGTTTCCACAATACAGATGAGAAGAGAACTCTGTATTTTCTGTATCCATGCATTTCACAAAGTAGTTGAAAAAACGACACCTGTATTGTGTCAGTTTTCTGTGGGAAATAGGTATCCAGTTACTATTTTTGCTCCTAAAAACACTCAACAAACCCCATGAATTCCTGCTTTACCACGTGTTCTCTTCTCAACTTGAAAAAAAAAAGTTTAAATTACAGGCCATTCAAAAAAATAGGTGATTTTATACAGTATGTCAGGGAAAAATGCAAGTGTTTGTTCACAAAAGCTCTTTCACAATCCATATTTTTTTTCATTTTTTATTTTTCCCCTCCATGCCAAAATTTCCCAGTTACACTTTTTAGGAGAACAGCCTAATTCCAGCATTCATTATTTTGTTTGACATGAACATTCCTCTTCACTTGTAGCATCCAACAGAGACCCTGACGTAAACAGCCTCGGAAGCTCAGCTCTCCTTCACCTGTTCTCTCAAATTGAATTTATTAAGCAGCAGATGGCCAGGGACAACGTGCAGTTTGTCAGATTTGAATCAATAGACCTCCATGGTGTGTCAAGATCAAAGAATGTTCCTTCTCGATTTTTTCATGTAAGTTTTTTTGGTTTCTGGTTGTACCTTTATACGTTTTCATCTCCCATCCTTAAATTATATTTTTCCCATATAGGCATGGGGCAGCCATTTCCAAATTAGAACAAATTATCTGTTCCCTCACCTTGCTCATGTTCCCAAAGGATCTAGACTTCTTTCATAATCACAATAATTTATTCCTCTTTTCCCACAAATAGTAATCTAATTAGATAAGGCTAATAATTTCAGTTCTTTGATGTTCTAATTATCTCTTCCCTCAGAAATCTCTTTTCTGATTCAATAAATTATAAAAATTTTGGTTTGGTGGACATCACTGAATTGCAAAAAAAGAAAGGAGTAAAAAAAGGAATAAAAGAAAAGAAATAATATAACTGAAAATAAAATCATTTTAGTTACAAATAATTTAATAGCTATCAATAGCACAGGAAGGTATCAGTGAGTTGCACAATGACTAAATATTACTTAATTAAAAGTAATATTTGCTATATTAATTATTGAGGAAATAAAAATTAAATTAGGAAGCAGGGAAAATTAGGGTTAGAAGAGGGAGAGGTATAAGGTAATGAAACTTTTCATGCCAAATGGACAGCTCAGACACCTTGGAGCAGAGCTCACCAGAGTGTGCAGTTCTTGTTATGGGCATCGCACATTTTGATACTGTTGACTGCCACCTACTTAAGAGAAGACAGAATTAATCAATTGATTGATTAATATTAGGAGAAGCCATCATATGCAGTTTGAAATATTTCAATTATTTTCCCTCTGGATGGACAAAATTGTGTATTTTTCAGTTCTGAGCTTTCCCCTTTCTAGGTTTGTTATGTCTCCTCTGCTCACATAAACAGCAATCTTTTCCTTTAGAACAATAAAGGTGAGATGTAAACATGAGCCARGTTTCACTTGGTAAAACTTTGCCTAATTGCAGTTTTCTTTAGAAAAATGTTTGATCATAAAGTAAGTTGTAAAGGTTCTTGATTGAAGGTAGAACAATCCTTCCTTGAGGTGCCATCTGCATTTCATTTGCATCAGCTGGAGCTTTCTGTTCAAATGGAGAAGCATAATTATGAGGTTTTCTCACTTGGAATTGCTGCCCTGCATTTTACCCCTTACTTCAAAGTCCAGAAAGTGAGATTTTACTGTTAAACACATCTGAAAAACAGTGAACTGCATGTTATAGCATTTAAAGAGAAGCAGCCTGAATTTGAATTGACGGGAATTTTGACGTAGATCACACAGGTCTACGTAAACAAAAGGGTCAGAGGATCTGGAAGCTGAAGAGACTAACCCTAGATAAAAGTTTGACTTGCAAAGTTTGCATACAACTGGTGATACCCATAATTATTATGGGTAATAATTATATATATATAATATATAATTATTAATTATATATCATATATAATTAATTAATATTAATTAATATATAATATTATAATTATTATATATAATTATTATTATATATATAATAAAGAAAAATATTGAACATTTTATTARTTCTTTGTGGAAGTTAAAAAAATTATCACTGGGATAATTGATGTCAGTTTTCATACTAATCTTGCAGGAAGTTGTTCTTTTATGAAAATATTGTTTACCTGAGAATCTGAATTTTACATMTTTTATATACATAAAAATACCATTGAGCTCTTTTCCTGTTTGCTAATATGTCATTCTTCTTGTGTTTAGGAGAAAGCAATTCATGGTGTTGCCATGCCCAGAAGTTACCTTGAACTGACACTGAATCCTAAAGATAATGAATTAGATTACATMAATGCAACCAATTTTAATTGTGACATAATCCTGAACCCCGATTTATCAACGTTTCGAATACTGCCCTGGACTGAGCAGACTGCAAGAGTGATATGTGATTCCTTCACCGTGCTGGGCAACCCACTAATGACCTCCCCACGGCACATTGCCAAGAAACAGCTGAGCCAGCTTCAGGACAATGGCTTTTCTTTGCAGTCTGCATTCACTTATGAATTTTGTATTTATGGCATTACTGAGGTTGTAAATTCAAAGACAATATCCTTTCCTGCAGCCACGATACTAAATAACCATGACCAGACTTTCATTCAGGAGCTCATTGAAGGGATGTATTATGCTGGTGCCAACATTGAAACCTTTTCTTCTTCCAGTGGGCCTGGGCAAATGGAGATCACTTTTCACCCAGCGTTTGGCCAGGATGCTGCTGACAGTGCCTTCACATTCAGAACAGGCATTAAAGAGGTGGCTAAGAAATATAACTACGTGGCTAGCTTTTTCTCAGAAACAGGATTCTACAATTCAGGGGCTCTGTCACACAGCCTATGGGATCTGAACGGCCAGAAGAATTTGTTTTCTGCTGGTTTTGGAGTTGAGGAGCTCTCAGAGCTTGGAAAAAATTGGTTRTCAGGTCTCTTGGCACACGCGGCAGCCATCAGCTGCTTGATGGCTCCTACCACCAGTTGCCGTAAGCCTTATTCTAAATACAGCAAAGAATCAAAAGAGACTGTAAATGCAAAATGGGCATATAATGACAACAGCTGTGCCTTTAATGTCAAATGTCATGGTGGAAAAGGCACTTACATAGAGAATAAACTGAGTTCTGCTGCAGCAAACCCATACCTGGTCCTTGCTGCTACGATTGCTGCGGGTCTAGATGGAATAAAGAGAGGGCTTAGGTATGATGATATGCTYGAAGAAGAAGATCAGACTGGTGATCTGAAACATTCATCAGTCCCTCTGAAACTAGAAGATGCTCTGGTTGCACTTGAGAAAGATTCATGCATTAAGGAAGCATTGGGCGAAACTTTTATCCGATACTTTGTTGCCATGAAACATTATGAGTTAGAAACTGAAGAAATGGATAGTGAAAGGAATAAATGCTTGGGATATTTTATTTAGAAGGAGCACTCTTCTGTAGTGATGGTGTGTAAATGTGTACAGTGAATGGCTAAGGTTCTTAAATTTAGTACATATATATTTTGAAATGTTTTTAATGCTTTGGGATTTTTTCCTCCTCCTTTGTATAGTACAGGTGATTACACTTTATTGTCTGTGTACATTCATGGCAGCACAAAGCTGATATAGTCATGAAATAACATTACCAGGATTTTAAAAACAGATGGGAATTTTTTTGGGCAGACCTGCTGGTGAAATGAAGAAAAGAGAAGGTGAAATGAAGAAGAGCAACTACACAACTGTAATAGGACTGTATAATGTGCAGAAAAGTCGGAGTAGTGGGGAYGGTGATGAGGAGTGAGGTTTAGAACTGAGGAAGGGGGGGAATTTCTTGTTCAGCATGGTTATGGGATTTATCTCAGCCTATTCAGTAACTGGTGGKTTGCTAAATGAGAAGAATTCGAGTTTCATTTAAAACACAAGCTGGAACAATGAACATTGTAGAGAGAGGGGCAAAGGACTGAGGCTGTAGAATCTGAGAGYCAGGAATCAATATTTTAATGGACACAGATAAAAAAGACAGGAAGGATTATGTAATAATCTATGCATCATGAATTCGGCTGCTGAATAAAGTTTTCAAGAATTACAGTTAATAAAGATACTAAAAGAAATCAAATGGTGATTTGAAGAGGGAATAATTCATAGAAAGGCAGCAGTATCAGGCCACCGTGCAATAAAAAATGAGCTGATTTTATGTCTGTTTTGATAGTTAATGGGTTAATTCAGAGTTGAATGGCAAATGAGGAAAAAAAGGGCGAAGAAGCCAGAGAATTTAGATCTTAAACTGTACTTTATTTGGAAACTTGATTTTATCAAGCATGAAGATGATGATTGTGAAGAGCAAAGTGGTTAAAATGGAAAGAAAGAGTGAAGATGCAAATTCAGAAACTGACAAATAATGGTTAAAACAGAGGGAGAGAAGACAGAATCCTAAAATTAAAAATGGCAGCTGGTATAGAGAAAACATTTTTTAGGAATGGCAGGAGGTGGGGKTTGGATTTGCTCTTTGTTTTTGTTACTGTTGTCATCCTTTATTATTAAAGATAACCCTTGTTTCATATACCACCTCCACATTAACACTGATTTCTGGTGTTATCTTGTCACAATATTTTGATCTGTGTGTAGGAATTTGTGAGTGAAAGAGTTGGGTCACCAGTGGAGTAAAAATAAGATTCAGTCAAATTGCAGATTTAGGAAAGTGTGAACAGARATGTGCTACTTGCCTGCTGATGGATCTTCCATGATTCCCCTACAGAGTATTGTACTTGAAATGTAGMACCTGGTATGCTAAAGCTTTTTGTGTGATTCCAAAGAACCCATTTTATACTCGGGTAGCAAGAGGAAATAAATAATCTAATGAAAAATGATTAATTCCCTTGTCTCAGTCTGTGGCTGGTGGGTGGATTTGATCCTCTCTCTTACTCACCTGATACATTTTTAGCATTTCTAATTTAGGAGCATATCTGGGACCATTTTTCTTTGTTACAGGGCAATTTGCTTTGGCCAGATCTAGCCTTGCATTTAAGCAGAACTTCCCATTCTGAAAAAAGTTCTTCTCTTTTGCTGCCCTAACACTTCTTCAGAGCTTCTGTAAATCTGTCTTCCTTGTCTCTTTCTGGTTACTTACCATTTTCACAAACTCTTGGCAGAAGACATAAAAATTATTTCCTTGCTCAAACAGTTTACTTATCATACATAATAGTTAGTCCTAGCAGTCACACAACTTAATAGATACTCCTCGGTGTRGGTTTAGAAGACATTCTTACATTTGTCTTGGATTTATAATTATCTGCCACTGTGTACATTCACTTTTAAAAAGATAATATATAATGAACTGCTATAACTGAATTTAATGAATTTTATCATATATACTATAAGTATTATCCATATGGTTTTCTTACCACAACATTGACAAAATCACATCAGACCTAGACCTCTTGCTGTATATGTTCAACTTCCTGATTAGTGTCATAGAAAGCCATTATTCATAAACAAAAMCCCTCCAGCTGTCTAGAACTGACATTCTGCAAGTTATAAACAGTTACAGGAAGATAAGGTCAATCAATAAAATAAATCTACATGTATTTTCTAAGTAGTTCTCAATGACACCGACTCTGAAAAGATAGTAACTATATGATTATAGAGAAAGAGTTCATGTTTCTGGCAATGCTTTTTTTTTTTTTTTAACTAAAAAATTCACAAATGGAGCTTGAAGCTAATGTGTCCAAATTGTGGTCAAAATATTGTTCAATGCTGTTTCCAAAATATATTTTATATTATAAAAAATAAAGTAACTCCAACTCTGTGGGAAAGCATAATAACATTTGACATGAGCAGTTATGAATTTTGCACGTATTCCCAAGTAAATTTTCATGCATATTCTTTAGAAAGACAACAAGAAAAAGGTAACTATTTTACTCTGCTCAACTGAAATTAATTACTATTGACTATTCAAGTGTTGCCTGAAAATACTTTTCACTGTTCTACAAGTCTGAAGTCAATGTGTAGAGCATTTTTAGTTAGATAACATAAACTTGAGCAKTGTTATAAAATTTAAAAAAGCATCTGTAATTTTACATAAGCTCCTGATGAGTTTCCAGGATCATAAAATCATAGAACCATAGAATGGTTTGAGCTGAAAGGGATCTTAATGATCATTTAGTTTCAAACCCCTTGCCATGGGCAGGGACTCCTTCCCCTAGAGCAGGTTTTCTTGGAGCCTCATTCAACCTGGACTTGAAGATTTTCAGGATGGGCCGTCCACAACTTCTCTGGGCAACCTGTCCCAGTGCCTCACCACCCTCACAGTAAAGAATTTCTCCATGATAKCTGCTCTAACCTACCCTCTCTCAGTTTAAAGCCATTCCCCCTTGTTCTAGCACTACATGGCCATGTAAAAGATCCCTCTCCAGCCTGCTTGTAAGCCGCCTTTGGCAGTGGAAGTCTTCTTTCAGGTCTCCCTGGAACCTTCCCAGCTGAACAATCCAACCCTCTCAGTCTGTCTTCAGAGGAGAGGTGCTTCAGCCCCTCATGTTCATGACCTCTTCTGCACTTGCTCTAACAGGTCCATGCCCTTCTCATGTTGGGGTCCCAGAGCACTCCAGGTGGGGMCTCCTGAAAGCAGAATTGAGGAAGATCTCCTGGCCAAACTGCTTTTGGTGCAGCTGATTGGCTTTCTGGACTGCAAACGTAGGGTCGTGTTGAGCTTCCCATCAGCAATCAGCCCTCGATCCGTCTTGTAGTGCTTTTGCACACAAATATTCTTTTATGTAATTCAGCCCACACCAATCCTCATATTTCAGTTAAAAGAGTCCTAGGAGCTGTCCCACCATGTCTCTGTGGTATCAATAAAATCACAGCCCCACAGGCATGCACACATCTCTAATTTATTTCCATTCTATGTACATTTGCACAGAGGCTTTCAAGTAGGGTCCCCTATGAAGCTGAATTGCTGGTTGTACACTACAGTCAGAGGTTGCAAAGAAAAGAAATAGGAAATTACTGATATTAATAAAGGATCTTTTAATTTTTCAGCTTTAAGTAGACTGTATATCTTTGTTGGCAAAGTGGTAATACTTTTGATGCTGAGCTACATCATTGCTTTTTCTACATTTTCCTGTGCCAGCTTTGGTTCCATAACACTGAATATTTACAAGGAGGACTTCTATAAATTTATAAGCTGTTTAACATTCTGGAAGGCAGCTTTTACAATGCCAGCATATTAAAGACATTATGGAAGTTTTCAGYTCCATACATGCAGGCAAATAAATTGTTGCTAGGCTAGCTAAGCTTTTTTTGATCAATACCATTAATAATCATTAAATAAACATCATGCAAAAGAGTGAAATAACTTTTTCTTCTAGAAAAGTTAGAAGCTCTTGTTATGGTTAATATCTAGGGTGCATCAACTTCTATGGAGGAATATTCCTGATCACGTAAGTTGTATTACCTATTTAACATTTGCATCATTGTTGTGCATCAACCAATCTTTTCACTGAAAASCACACCTATAGTCTTGCTTATATTGTGAAGTGGGATTTTTTTCCACAGAAAGTATATCCCTGAGAGAGAAATAAAGTTAAATTATATTTTTTTCACAAGTAATTTATTAATGGAAACAAAAAATTGTCTGAAACGAGTGGCAAAAAATATTTCATTATTTCRCTGTTTGATTTCAGTGGAATAAGAAATTAAATAAATTTTGCAGAAAAAAACTAAAAAGAGAAATAGATCACTATAAAATATTTCCCTGTCAAAACTGAAGAATATATAGAATAGGTTTCAACTGGGATCTSTCCTCCAGTCCAGTGTTCATTGTTTTCTCTAATCACAGTTAATGAAACAGGCATACTGTCTTTGAAAACATGAAATTTTGTTTGGTTTTGGTTGTTGTTGTTTTTGGTTTTGTTACTTATGTCAGAGAACAAGATAAAAAGAAAAAAAAATGGTGTTAACAACAATGTTCTGGAAAAAAATGCATACTTGAACAAGAGTAAATACAGGATATTACACAGACACAAGGATGTGAAATGCCCCAGTTTGTGCTTGTTCAGAGAGGAATCTGCATTTGTGTTCATTTCACCAGCTCAGCAATTTCATAGAAGAGGCAGATCAGGAAACATTAACAGGGGTAGAGTTTGCAAGAATGAAAAGCTGAGCATTTTYATCAACTAAATTCTTCTCAGGATTTTATAATAAGGTGACCCACTTCAAACACATGAAGATTTATTGGAGAAAATCCAGGGGACCAAAGCAAATGAAGATGTCAAACTAGGGCCTATTTTCTAAGAATAACTGAATTATTGTGTGTAGCTCAGAAAGGGGAGACAGAGCATGGTTTTACTAATGGCTTTCAGGCATGAAAAATATGTAGCTAAGGAGCAGAATATTATCTTTTCTTCCTGTCCATTGCAGTTAGAACATAATAGCTGGTTTTTATCAAGGAAGATTTAGATTAGACAGTCTGGAATATGCCATAGTGTTAAAGAGAGTGAAACTAGAACCAGGTAGATGTGGAAAGCGGCAGTGTTTTGATAAGGGACTCCAAAGTGTAATTTATGATGCACCAAGACAGTATATCCTGATGTTCATAATGTTTACAGGAATAATAGAATGGCTGATTTTGTTTCCTGGGGTCCAGTGTCACTGTGTGATCACTGAACAGACTATGCTCATAGCTGARTTTATAGGAAGGGAAAATACTTAATATATTTTAGAAGATAAGAAATTGGCKAAATCACATTATTTTTAGTGAGAGAAATCTATCAACAATGAGTGCACACAGGAAGAAAACAGAGCAGAATATACAGACTAACCAAGCAGTCAGAAAAACTGGTGTACAGCTACAGTTGGGCACATCATGTAATGGAACACAAGGAAACAGTGAAAAAATATTGAAACATTATATTAACGTTGTAAATTTTATGTTGAATGTAGACAATSAACAATGAAGGTACCTCTTACCCCTTTTACACAACATGACCTGATCTATTTAGTGATGCAGGATCAGAAAGATAAAACAAAAGTTACAGACTCCTCCATACAATAGCTTATTTTCAATTTGGAAAAGCCATGCTTCTAACCAGGCTTCAGGTTTCATGAGATATGAAAAGAGAATTGAATTTATTAGCTAACATATCTCCAGCATGCCAAGGTGATGATACCACGTAGTGAATATTTAAATTTTGTTCTTTCAGGCTCCAGCCAGAGGGCAGCAGTGCACTACGCAATGTTCCTTTGGGATCTCAAGCTGTCATGCTGTGCTGAAAAACGTCCCATTAAAATATACCCATATMTTTTATATATGTACTTACAGTATTTTAATGGAAAAGATAGTGTGGCAACTGAAAGCTAATGCTTATATTTGTCATTTGTTTAGCTAAGCTTARTTATCTATTGAATTTGCGTGGCCTTGTCAGTAAAGGGCCATAGATCCAAAATATTGTTCTCATTCTTGATAGCAGCTTAATTTTCTGCTTAATTTTTTACTCTTTTTAACTTAATCTAGTAAAAGGCTTGTATTTATATTCATGTGTGGGAGTGTGCATCATCTTTAGGTGTATCATCTTTAATAACATTGCAACACAAGTATGAATCATTTAATRGTAGTATTCCTTTTTTGTAATTTAACATATGCCATTACTAGAATTTATTCCATGTTTCCATCTTACTTAAATACTTTGGGAAGTCTGCTTACTTATAGGGACTTCCATTTTACCTATACTGTAGTGTCATTTTTTCCCATCTGCTGGAGGAAAATTATAAATGCATAGTGAATAAAAACACACCAGATATACCTATTCCAACCACCTTTCTATTTCTGAGCAGAAACATGACTTTACCAAGAATTTGAATTCTTGAATTTTAGATACATATGCTAGATRTCAGTCAGCATGTGGGATAAGCATTTTTTCAGTGGTTCTGACCGCATATATCTGTATGGCCTTGCTCTGCCTGTCTGTTACCACAATTTGCATTTTTCAATATTGAACTTCCTCACAAAGTTGTATTGTTGAAGTCTTGGCAATCCTTTTCTTCCAACATTTTCTTTGCAATATCTTTTTGGGTTGGTTTTTTTCGGTTTTTTTTTGGGGTTTTTTTTTGGTTTAGTTTGTTTGTTTGGGGTTTTAACCAAAGAGCTCAATTATGTTCAAAATTCTTCAAATGCTTGAAACAAAAATCAATCCTGCAAGGTTGTTGCAAAGCATTAATTTAGCTGCTTTGAAACTCTGCTGTTCCAACACATTTGAATTTACCATCTGTGGAAAACATACAGATGTTCCAGGGTATGGCTGTAAAGGAAGTAAAGAGGAGAGGAATTATTTGCAAGCAATTCCACCAAATGTGTTAGTCTTGAGCAGTGAAAGAAAGATGTGAAGAGGACTGAGCAGGTGAAAGTGTTTTGTGCAAGCTCTAATTTATCACCTGAGAAAAAAAGACCAGCTCCTGTTTGAAGAATGACTGGTTGAAGGTGAGAAATCACTTGGATGAGTTTGCAGCTACAGAGCTATTCTTTTTTGATTGAAGGTATACAATATCAATTTTTCAATTTAATCTGTAATTTCAGAGTGCTTTTTGATTTCTTTGCTGACACTAAGCTCTCATCATAACATCCACAAATAGTCTTCTACCATCTCACACTGGCTATGATGTTC
>NW_026623341.1:850915-892449 GCF_030028575.1 Malurus melanocephalus | reverse complement strand
TTGTTGTTGTTGTTGTTTGTTTTGCTGTCACCACTCACAGAATTGCAGCTAGTATTGACACTGTTTTGTGCCTCTTCCATTCAAACTCACCCTGGTGAATTTTAGGCATAGAAGTACCTCAGTTAGGATTTTATCTCCCACATGCCTCTGGATGCTTATTTCAACAGATAGAAATCACCAAAGGGCAAATAAATTATTACATTCTTTTCTCTACTGTTTTGTTTAATTCTCAAAACTAAGGCTGAGGACAACTTTACTGAAATCTGTTTTCTTAGATATTGTTCAACAGTGTGCTGGGTCTGGTTGGGACAGAGCTGATTTTCTTCACAGGAGCCCATATGGTGCTGTGTTTTGGGTTTGTGAGTGAAACAGTTTTGGTAACACATCAGTGTTTTAGCTACTGYTGAGCAGGGTTTACACAGCATCAAGGTTTTCTCTGTTTCTCACTGCACCACCAGCAAGTGGGATGGGTTCAGCAAGAAATTGGGACAGAACTGCAACAGTTGKCCCAAATTGACAAAGTGATAATATTCAATATAATATACAATATGATGTGCTCAGCAATCAACCCAGGAGGGTTTTTTCAAAGCAGCCACTGCTTGGAGACTGCTGCACACTGACCTGCTCGTGGGAGGCAGTGAGTGATTGGCTTTACATCACCTGAGGCTCTTTCCTCCTTGTTCCTTCATGTTAAATTGTCTTTACCCACAAGCTCTTTTATTTGCTCTCCCAATTTTCTCCACCATCCTGATGGAAGGGTGGATGAGTGAGCAGATGTGGGGGTGCTTCTATGGTGACCACAGTAAACMCATCACAAATTGTTACTTGAACTTTTGTGCCCCTGGCCTAAGACAAACCTAGCAGGAAGACACTGCATAAGCTAAAAGTCTTGGAGTTTGTGAAGAGGGGAATAACTCATATGGAGTGTTGGTGATACTAGGATTTTTGTGGAAAAGGTGAACWAGTCACTTTATGACACATTATTACTGTCTGGAACAGAAGCAAATATGCTTTAATCCAGATTCTGTGTTCTGAAGGGTGTTTTTTATATTTAGATATTTCATTGGCTGCAGATACTTCGCCACATGGTAGGATCAGTGGGCTGTTAAAGTCCAGCCTGTCCCCAGCAGGACTCAGTGAGCACAACAGAGCATTTCACACTGGAGCTGCAGGCASAGCTGCATGATACTGGAAGTGAAGAACCTCACCATTTTCTGTACATTGTACAGCAAATCAATATAAATTTACAACAGAATTACATGCTAAACACCTCTGTAACATGTGCTAAATCATGGAGATTCATGGTAAGGTTCACCTTTAAGCTCCCATGTMATATACAATAAATCACTAAGTTGTAGTAAGGCCCAGCTAGTACCTTGCTTTATTTGGGCTATTATTATCACTGCTSTAGTGACATGGGGGTATCTGTCACTGACAGGTAGAGTTAAGGAAAATGGTAAATCAGTTTGGCTTTGAGGATGTGCATGGAACATGGCCATGCACTTATCACTGATCCAAATTTGTGCTTCATTTGGGATGCTCACAACTCTGCTTAGAAATGYGGTACCTTTGCAACACACAGGGACAGCTTAACAAAAGAATTTTAAACTTCAAAGGACAGTGAGATGATCTCTTTAGTACAGGTGTTCTGCACATTGCTCCATCACTTCTGACCTGCTGGCCTCGTTTGAGAGTGAGGATGAGCTAATCCTGGGTTCTGCAGGTTGCTTTTACAGTTTGTGCATTTATAAAGAAAACAGCAGAGATTAACTTTCAGTTCTCTTTTGGGTATACTTTGCCATTCAATGAAGTCTTCACTAGACACTGGGAAAACAGCATTCACCAGAAATTCGGCTAGACATCAGCTTAAAACTTGCTTTATTTTTGTTTTGATGAATAGCTTCAGATCATAGTCACATTTTCTTCTAATATTTTCACTGAAAACTTAGRGTAGTGCTCTTAAGGATGTATGCATACAGAACAATTTGCACTTTAAGTCTGGTGTGCTGAGGGTTGCAAGGGGAATAGAAACATTTATGAAGGTGTATAGGTGTAAATAAAACCAGAAGAATGAAAAAAAAAAAAAAGCTGATGCTGATCATGGGAAAGCAAAGGATAAAAACAAAGAGAGATTATATGGCCGCTTCAGGCAAACAGCTTCTGCCTTCATCCAACTGAATATTTGGCACATGACCCATCAACAAAGAAGGGGTTGTGAAGGATKCCTCCCTGTAGAGGCAGTTCCAAGTGGAAGTTATTTTGGAGATAGCTTACAAAGCCACTTTGTAAACTACTAAGCTACCATGGTTAGTATGCTGCTGGAGCTTCCCCACTCAGAGCATGTTTTTGACCTCCAAGTACACATGGCCAGCAGTGTCAAATGATATCATTGCACTGAGAGATCAAATATTAGAGAAGCTGCATAGAGAACCAGTGGTCACTCARTCTAGTTATTGACTTGTCTGGAGTTATCGTAGATTTAAGAGATTAATTAATCTGACACTTTAAAAGGGGTCTGGCTCTAAGCACTCTAAGCTCTGGAGGAGTCACCACATTCTCTAGGACCAATGTGTGATCTCTCCAAACTCCTCAAAGAGCTGAAAGGACTGGTACCACAGTGGCATCCAGCAGATATCAGTTTTCCATGTGGTCAGCTGCTGCTTCAGCTGAGCACTGTGGGATCTGAGAAGCCCAAAGGTCCTTGCTGTGTCCCATGAGCGTTTCAGTGGAAATGCTGCTGTCATCTCTTGCCTCTGTGCTTGACTCCAGAAATGACAGGGTAACCTATCGTTTGGATCAGAGCTCAGCCAAAGTCACTTTCAGTATCAACTGATCTGTACATTGTTTATTGCTTTCTTATGAAGGGATAAAAAGGATTAATATATTTCTAAAATCTAAAAACTGTACAGGCCATTTTCTGGGAGCTCATGGGTAGCCTTTGGCATGGAAAGAATTTTGGATGCCAGCAACATYTCTGTGCTGTCATTTTGCTTCTTGTATCACTGAAACCAAATGCTCAGTGCTGATTTCAGAAGGATCTGTGTGGAATGACAAGAGAAATGCTAATGTCGTCTTGCATCATTGTCATTAATTCTTGAGATGCCACAAAGTATCAGTGGATTGCTTTTGTGGATCTGGGTGACTTGCTCAGAGGGAAGTACRTGGTTGAAAAGTCTGCACTGGACACCTTGCTGCTTTGATGAACAGAAATGGATGTTCCTGATATCCTGGATAGGGATAGGGAGACAGCTATTTCCATTGATCCTGTCAGAACCACCCATGCAGCTCATGCTCATGTGAGTACACTCTCCATTTGTTTACTGCATTGTGCACCTTCACAAATGACAGCTCACAAAAAAAAAAAAAAAATCTGTTTTGTCTTGTTGAAACCACTTGATAAATCACATGTTATCTTCCTTGCACTTTACCTATTTGTGACCACAGATCTTGAGAAACGGCAGGGGTCAACCATTGTTCTCCTGTGATAGCAGAGGATGTGTCTCTCTGGGTGCCCTGTGTCAGCTGGAGACCTGCTGCTTCTTAAAATCGACCTTATGGAAATGACATTGAAAGAGRTATTGAAATATTTGCTTTGACAGAGATAATCCCAATGGCAAACTCTTCTAACATGCTCTGTCTTTCCACACATCCTCAGTGTGGTTCTTCCTGGAGCAGATCAGCTGCTCGACACAAAATTAGTTTGTGTGAGCACCAGCATCTGTATGTTGTGTCACAAAAGCTCTTGTGTGTGCACAGAAACACAGAGAAGTAATGGTACCTGAAGGGGAATCGAATAATACCCTGTTTTCGGTGCTCCTAGGGCTATCCCAGGATTCCTCAGCTCACCATGAGCCTGTCTCACAATCCCAGAGGAGCAGGGAGCCCATGGCAACTGGGAACAAAAATATGGACCAGAGGAAGGGGCACTGTGCCTGGGCCCTTCTCAGGACTGTTCCAGGGGTCAGTTTGAGGTATTTTTGTGTGCTCTCTGTGTGTGTGCTCAGCCTCTCTCAGGACACGGGATCCAGCACAGCTTTCCCCACACATCCTACACAAAATGTGCTTTAAAAAGGAGCTTGGGAAGGAAGAGCCATACACAGGATAAATGYCCACAAACTCAGAGCAAAATAAACAGAATCAAAGTCCTTGTACTTTGCTTCTGCCACATCACATCTTATTGAAAGGGCAATAAATATTTCGTTAATCAAATTTAAATTTGACCAGGGACCTCCAAACAGCCCACAACCAAGTTGACAGACAGATATTGGCACCRTCTGAATTTTGTCTCATCCAGTAGATGACTGTCCCACCAGTTCTGCACAAACTGCCACTGTGTCAATCCAGCAAGTTTCAGAATACAGCATACAATTTCTGAAACAACCAAATTTTCCCAACAGATCCAATGAAATTTGTTTCTTAGGTGAGAGATCTAATGAAATGACAATACAGCTGGGTAATCTGCAGTTTTTACTGACCAGATTTCACATATTTGATGACATTCATATTTGTATGCAGCCTAGTTTTTCTGGTAGCTACAGATATAATTCCAAGAGTTGTGAACACGGAAGAGGCTTTTGTTTTAAAGGTTTTGGGTAATAGAAAAAAAATTAGTGTCAGGTTTAACTCTGCAGTGTTTCCTGCTGACTTGCAAAACTTAAAGGACTATTAATATCTATCTACCTTTTTTTTTAGTAATACTAAATTATTTGAGTGAGACTGTTTGGAGCAGAACCATAAAAATATTTTTTCCTACAACAGTGTTACAAGTGGAGATGGGAACATGAAGAAATGGATAATTAAGCAGCATAGTACCCAGCCGAAAAAGTAAAAAGTAATTTCCACCTACTAAGAGAGGAAAGAATTCAAGAATATTTTTATTCTCATTAATTTCCTTCTGTTTTGCTGGATCCTGCTCTTGGAAAGAAGAAAAATAAAACTTTTTTTCTTACTATTCCATCTGTGGATCRCTGTGTTTTAAACATGCATTTTATTCTCCCATGTAAGAATAGAACTTTTTAATATTCATATATTCTCTTATACCAATCAAAATCAGTGCTATTAATTATCACAATTAAAATTAATTATTCTGTTACAGGTTATGTAAAATTAAAATGTTTTTAAATATCCTCTTTTCATCACTCTTGTGTGTCATTTCTTCTGTTAAGTGCTGTTCTGCCATCCAAGTGCATAATAACAGCAATTTTAATCTTTGCTCAGGATTTTTGATGAGTTACTGCATAGTCATTCCTCTCTGCAGCATTCAGACAGAGATGCCTTTTAGTTCCGTCTGACATAAATGTAATTTTGTTTTTAAAAAATGCATTTCTTTTACCTGCTATAATGTRGACACCATCCCTGCGTATTTAATTCTAAAGCCAGTTTGAACAGACATTATGATTAAGAAATAAAAGTAATATTCTTACAGAAAACAAATCTCATTTCCAGTGAGATACATGGAATCTTATTTATATTAGTGCATTAGTGCAAATAATCRCAGCATTCTGCTCCTTGATATCTTTTAACCTGTTTAAACTCTAGCCTGTTGCCTTGTAAGATTTTACATTTTTAAAGACAGAAGTGGAAAAACTCCACCCATTCTKCTTTTCAAAATCAATATATTATTTTGATGAGTAAATAATAACAATGAGAAGACTTATTAGCTTTCAGAAGATTTATTTTAGCTCATCTTATGTTTTAAACACAATTCCTGACATAGTAGGCTACAATCTCAGCTCTTTGCGTTTCAGACCTTACACTGTGAAAATGCAAGGGCAGTCTTTTTTCAGAGACTTTTATTTCAAAATCAACTCTTGAATTCCTTAATTTTACAAAATACTACCCCAAGGAGTGGAAAGACTCCTTAGTACTTGGAGTCTTGCCCCTTATTTTACTTACCTTCATTTTAAATCAGTTTAAATCCACCATATGAGTAGAGCTTCTCTGTACTTACACCATGGTGATGACAGAATTTAACCCAGCAGTTCAGCCCTTAATTTGATCCTCATGTGTGGTCAGTTAAGTTGTTTTTTTGTACACAGCAGAAAGGCCATCAGAGGAGCCTACTGCAAGTGATGGCTCTCAGGATGGACAGACTTTGGCATACTCACCCTTTATGATACAGACTCGTCTTTTATCTGTTGCAYCCCTGAGGGGAAGGCTCAGGTCTTCAAAACCAGCACTGAATAATACCATCTGCAGTCTTAGAAAGCGTTACTGACACAGTGATGTTGTCAGAGGTGTGATGAAGAGTGATTTTCATGCTTGCCAGCAGTTTCTCCCTTTAAGAGGTAAGTGAATATAAATTATGACTCACACATATGTTTGTGTTCATAAGAACCAACAGGACAATAATCTTTGTTCACCAGTCATCAGGATGGGAAAAGATATAACATGCTTTGGGTCCTTACTGGCAGGGGAGCCCCAGGTTTCCATGCCACACAAACTGAGGTGGAGCAGGATGGGAGGAAGCTTGTGGGTACCATTGTACTRGTAATGGTTTATAACTGAAGATGGATCAATTTGGATTAGACATAAGGAAGAAGTTTTTTACAGTGTGGGTGGTGTAACACTGGAACAGGTTGCCAAGCGAAGTTGTAGATGCCCTGTCCTTAGAAAAAATCAGAGTCAGGTTGGACAGGGCTCTGAGCAGCCCCATCTAGCTGAAGGTGTCACTGTTCATTGAGGAGGATTGGAAAAGATGACCTTTAAAGATCTGTCCCAACCCAAACCAGCTTATGATCAAAATTCATCCCAGTCAAGGACAACATGGGCTGTGGCCTAGGTTCCRGTGGCCAGAAGGTCTCTTGCAATTTCCAGTTTAGATCTGGGACACAGCTGTGTCTGAGGCACATTGGCAGCTGTTCCTTCACCACCATAACCATCTGTCTCAGAAAGAGGGTGGAATCAGGTATGCTGTGTTTTCCGTTTGTATTGTATACTCACACGTATTGTATTGCCAACACAATATATCAACTACCGCATGTATACTGAGCCTTAAAAAGAACATTTCTYTCCTTTTWTCCCCTTTTTCACTGCTGAGTTGTCTCCTGTTCAATGCAAGTGATTCAGCCCCTACCATGCTCTCATTTCTTCATTTAGCATATTTCAGACAGGGACCCCTTCCCTGGTCTCCCTCTGGCAGACTGTTCTTGCTGATTTGTTGTTCCTGCCCTCTCAGGATGGTCCCGGTTCTGATCATGCATTTATCTTCCCCAGCTGTGCTGTGACTGGGTGAAAGAAGAAGGGTTTTTATCTTCAGCTRTGCCCCAGATCTATGGCCACTGTCTAGAGCCTGCACATTGCCTCACTTGCTGCAGCACTCCTGAGTGTGAAAATGATTTCCCTGTTTGCCCAGACACTTTGTGCTGCTCTGCGTGACACATTGCTCGTGCTGCGGGACTGCCTGCAGCACTTGTCTACAAATCAGGAATTACAACTGGAAGCAATGATAGTAAGAGATATAAGGGACTGTTGTAAGAAATGCAGTTATATTTTACTGTATTTGCAGTTGTGTGTCTGGAGGCAAGCAGGAAGAGAAGTTGCAGTCACAAACAATTTGGGAATGAAGCCCATGGCCACCAGTAATGACTAAATCCTAATGGGCAAGGTGCAATAGCACTTGGAGGCAGGAATGTATGGCTTACAATCTATGCAGCTATTTATACAATTTAAAAAGGTGGGGGTGAAATGATATCCCTTCAGCAATATATTGAGTAGTCATATAAAGGTCCAAGGAATAAATGCTTCTTCCAAAGACCAGAAGCATTTCACCTCCCYGGGAGTTTTCTAGTAAGTATTTTCAAAATGTGCAAATAAAATTAGCCTACACAGACACATCGTAGCCTGAGCCCCCATTTGGGAGGCTGATACATTGCAGACTGTTAAGCAGCAGTGTTTCAGTATATCAAATAAATACCTAATCAGTACCTATGCATTGTGCACAGCTGCTTCATGTTGTCAACAACAGGACTCAGGATTTGTACAGACTTTTACATTTATTTTTTTTCCTAATCAAGAAGAAATAATATGATGGGTTCATTCCTCGTTTTCAAAGGGTCCTCATGGTGTAGYTGCAACTATGCTAGTTACAATTCAATTGAGTGACAGTCTATGCAGTATTAATTACTGTTATTTACTTATATTTTTCAGATTTTCTGCAAAACCTCACCAAAGGAAAAAAAAAAGTCTTAGGAATTTTGAAAGTTTTCATCAAAATACACTGAAGTGTCCGTTTGTACAATCCTTTCTCCTGTTCTAGGGTTTTGACTGTGAAATCATTGAATTGCGAAACAGTGATAATAGTCCTATTTTCAKTCCAGTTTTTAAATTTACCTAATTGTTTACATAATATCAACTGTGTGTAAACGAGTAGATACATTTTGATTTAGGAAACAAGCTAAATCAACCAGATCTGAATATTCGTACGATATTAATAGGGCAGATAAATATTAGTATTTATTAAAAATACCACCTTATCATCGAATTGAAATTATTTCAGTGGACCACTGTCTTGCACAAAAAAACCCAGAAATGTTCCCAACACAGCATAATAACAACTTAACTGTAGTCCATTTTTTCTTCTGAGCATCCCCTCCCAAGAGAGCCCTGTGCTCTCACCAGACTTCCTCAGACATCCCCTTCAGCTTCAGGYCAAACCAGTAATTAATGATAAGACTTGAGTAATGTACAGCTAAACACTAAACAAGACTGTCTCTTCTCATCTCTGCCAGTTGCTTGCTCTCTGATCTTCAGCAATTTTTCAGACTGATTGCAGGTAAAATTACACATTATGAAAATTATGATGCCTATGTCTACTGTTTAAAAATAGATTAACTTAATTAAAATCTGTGCTTCCATGGGCCTCTCAAGATCTTTGGTCTAAACAGAGGTCTGCTAAAGCTAATTAAGGACATTAAGGTGAAATTCGCTTTACAGAAACCATTATCTCTACTAGAAGATGTTTCAAAGTGCCTCTTCTTTGAAAAATGCTAGGGAAAAAAAGGTTTTAAAAGTATTGATTTAAGGCTAGGTCTATGCTAGAATCTTTTTATGTTATGGTGATTGATACTAGATGCTAGTTACTAGTTGTGAGGGTATGAAGCCAGGGAGGAAAAGGAGTATCTTTGCTAGAAATGCTTCTGTGTTAAAAATAATGACACATATTCTTAATAAATAAAACTTGTCTATTTTTATAAAGCTATGTCACTTCGTCTAAAAAAMCATACCATATCAACTTAAAACATCTCAACACTTAGCAGTAGAGTGTTCTATATTTCTTGTTGTAAATATAAATRTAAACACAGTTATACCAGGGAAAGAAAGATTTTTGATAGTGCATTTTAGATAKCTGGAGTGAGGGTGATTTTGTTACATTGCCTAAAGGTGTGTTTATCTTAGGATTGTCTCTTCTTACAATATATTTTTTATAATCTAGCTAAGCCAATGATATTTAATTTCCTTTCACTTCTGTTTTTCTTTCATGACATTGTCTTGATTTATTTAGATTTGAGTAATTTTTATTGCAGTTATGCTTCCAAAACTTTTACAATGCTGGTCCTTTTCTGAAATCACAATACATCAAGAAGCTGGTGGCCTCTCAAACAAAGTTTTTCTAAATGGAAAGCCTTTCTGCCAAAAGATAAAGSAAGTTAGTTAAAATGTTTCAGCAGATCAATGCTGTGGCAATGAAGAAAGTTTCAGCTGTAGAGGGACTTACTGATTGGAAGGAAAAGCCAAACATTGTTCAGAGTTAAATGAGAAAGATTTATTTCTCACTCCAGCAAGCAAGTTGGCAGCTACCTTCAGCACAAACATAAATCTCCTTTCGGCTTTAAAAAAAATAGCTCATATGCCAAATATCTCATCAGTTCATTTGGGAGACCCTAAATATGCATAAAATTGTACAGTATGTGATGATAACAAAGAAATGCAATCAAGATTTCACATMCTTCAATCTRGCAAATATTGTGYTAAGAACTGAGTGAGCRTACTTGCTCAGGGAGATATAGGAGGGACATTTCATGAAAYCTCATTGAACTTCTCTTGCTTTTGRRWGGGGACTGAYATGTWGTTTCAACCCTTTTCCCAAATTTCATGAAAAAAGGTGTTTTTCTCGTGTCATTTTCGGGCATCCTCTTTAAAGTTTTTCTCACTTGCATCATGCCAGACCTTTGGCTGTCTACTGAGTCCAMGGSAAGGGCTGTGCTGAGCTCTCARCTTRGCAACCYCYGTGCAGGTYTTTCTCTTTGCASRAGGTTTTGCAGGAGTAAAAGGAAGCCTGGGATGGATTTACAGCTAAGTTTCAAGAGGGAACACTGTTAACAGCTAATGTAAGATGTGTATACATTTTAGTCTCCCATTGTCTTTCATTTTGTCTTAACAGGCTTAATATATAAAAACTAAGAAAGAAATGCCATATTAGATTGCCTTAAGAAAAGTCATTATTATTTTTATGCAAGACTGTGTATAGAGAAGATAAGCAGTATCTTTATAAATGAAGTATTCATAACAAAAAAACATAATGCAAGAAAAAAAGGGGGRAAATGAGGAAAATAATACTTTTGGGTGAAGATCTAGTTTGGTCCAAAATRCAAAATTTCTAGTTTAACTCCAGAAAAGAACTTGCATGACTTGTGCTTTTGTCCAATAACATCAGTTACCTAATAAAATATTATTTCTCTCTATAACCCCACCTCACTTTTTTTTGTGCAGAAGCAGTGACACAGAAGTATTATAAAATACAGCCAATTTTGCTATTGCATGAATCAATTTATAGACAGYGTAGCTACATTAAAAGTGAAAAGAGAAGGTGTTTGTATTGCATTAAAATATCTTGTAGGGCAAGCAGGATCTCCTTTCCTTCCACTAGATAGAGCTAGGGGACTTTGAGTGTCAGTGCAAGGCTCTTGTCATGGCACTTCTGCCTGTCACCTCTGCCGGGAGACCTGGTGCCCCCTGCACTACTCGGAAATACATTTCACAAACACATTTACACACCTGGGAAGTTCTTTGTTTGGAACCTCACATTATATCATATGTTGAATGACATGTTGGGGGCAGAGAAATAAAAAGTGGTATTTTCCTTCTTTTATCCTTTCAAATTTTTTTGTTGTTGTTTGTAGGATGCAGCTAGCTTTCTTCATATTAGTCGGGGCATAACRGCTTCAAATCTTACAGACATACTTTTTTGCTTAACCTGACAAAATAACCAGGAAAAAAGGTAATCTAACCAATGAAAATGCAACTGTTTGAAATTTAATGTCTCTTATTATAAGATGTTTCTGCCTTGACAGTAAGCAMATATTTTACAAACATGTGAAAGTAAACATTGTGTTCTGACATTTTGGGGGTTTTGGCTTTTTGGTGTTTTTGCTTTTTTTTGTGTTTGTTTGTTTGTTTGTTTACTTGTTTGGTTTTTTTTATTGTTATTGTTTGTTTATTTTGGGTTATTTTTGTTTGTTTGGTTTGGGGTTTTTTTCCCTTGTCAGTTTTCTTTTCTTCCTAAGGGAAGAATGGTATAAGACTGAATTGGGATCAAACCAGTAACACCCCATAGATACAAATTTAAAAAGTGTTTCTTCTCTAATGATGCAACCAGAGCTAGGGAAACAGATTTTCATTGATTTTTTTATACCCTCTTAAGAAGTTGGATTTTTTAAAAATACCRTTTGCCATTACATTTTATTGAATTAAATGGAATGCTTCAGACTGCTCTATTTTGAAATTGTGCTTGTCTCTCATATTCAAAATGTGCTTTCCCAAAAGTCGCTACTACACTTGCAATGGAAAATGCTGGCACAATATAATTGCAATTAAGGAATCCATCTCTCTGAGAGAGGGCTGAGGCTGCAGGAGGCAGATGGAGGTGAGGTGCAGTCAGCTCGCCTCCTCTTTGGCTCCAAATTATAAAGCTTTCAACAAAGCCATAAGAGCAGCTTGGGACAGACAGAACAAAAAGGAGGCATTTCAGGGAAAATTATCTGTGCAATGCTTGGAAAAACAAAATATTCCTGTTTATATTTGTTGGGTTTTTTTTTTTCTCCCTCCTTTGAGTTTATTGCTTGTTTTACAGAAGAACTACATTCCAATGCCTGAATGGGGAAGGATGGAAGGGGTAGGCATGTAAAGGAAAGAGGACTAAATCCCTTATCTGTGGGTAAGAGAGGAAAAGAAAAGGGATAGACGAGAAACTTTCCCCTGAGAAAAAATATTGAGTGATTAAGGAATCCAAGTTCCCTCTACAGAACCTCATCATCCTGTTTTTGAGGTTTTCTTCCTCCTTGTCTTTTGAACTGGTTACTTTGGTTATCTTGCTTCTCTAGGGATGATGCTTCTGTAAACAAACTTGACAGGCTTTAAAGCAAGAGTTACAGCACATGGAGTGCAAARTGTTGAGGATGACAAAAGCAGATTMTAAATTAGGATGGATTTCCATCTCTTTGCACTCTCCTCCGTGAAGAAGGAAAATGAACATTTCATGTTYCCCATGGTAGGTTCTGAGCATTGTACACTGTTTTTGGTGATCATAAAACAAAAACTACATGTGACTGCTATGAAGTAGAAGTGTGGTCTCTTGCTGATAAAAGGAGAGAGCTCAACTGTGTTGTTCCATGAGAACATGGATGTTTTCCRGGTGTTTTCAAGTACAGTCTCACTCCTTGCATGTGGTTAAATGGGGCATAGTGCAAGATAATGACAAACGGCCACTAAAGTTTGTAGTGTCAGGTCATTGTTTCTCATATTGAAATTTTTGCAAGAATCACACAAATGAGTGTGTCAGAAAAGTTGAATCTCAAATATGTTTCTGTTCCTCATGCTATCACATTATGCTTTCAATCCAGRGACTTTATGTACCACTTTATCAATSTCTTTATTCACTAAAGTACACCCACAAACCCCAGCCCAGGAATGGAATTAATGTTAGTATTGTATAAATTGTTTCCCCCTATTTCTCCTGAGGGCCTGCCAGCATAAATTCTCTTTATAGCTTTTTTGACAAAATCCTTCTCTTGAAAGAACCATGTGTGCAAACACACACACACATTAACTTCTGGCACATAACAGAAATTGTTTGAACCAAAAAGCATAGTATTTTACACAGTGTTAAGTATGTAAGTCAGAAACCTTTATGTGGGCAGGTAGAACAGTGATGCAGGGTTTCTGCCTAAGGAAATAGACATCAGATCTGCTAACACATATAATTCTCAGGTGAGATGAGCAGTAGTTTCTCATGTAAATTTAATTTAACATCCCTTCTAGGAGCCAATGTGTGCTTATCTGTGTTTTGTTTCTCAGTATTTCATGGATGTSCTAACTGCAGACTGAATGGCTACTGCCAGGATCAGAAAGAGTCATTCCCCACCTCCGTGGCTGAGGTGGAGATGCTATTTTCAGTGAATGAGTTCAGTATTTCTTTGTATCATTTTGATCCATCTTTTTCCCAGATTTAGCTCAGAACCTGATGCTATCTATGCTCAGTGAGACTGCTGAACAAACAAACTCTGCTGGTCCCAATTTCTCCATATCTAGGCAGACATAAAAGACTTTGCTTATCAGTTCTAAATGAGAAAAGRGTTCCTACATCCTGTCAGGCTTACCATTATATAGACACACTGGAAGTTTTACTTTCTTCTATTTTCTTTCATAAACATTCCCTATGCCTTCAGACATTTTTCAATATTTTTCCCAATTTTCTGATTTGGGGATCAGTATAATTCCAATTTAGTGAACTGTGTAAGTCAGAGGACATTCTTGTGTATTTGTATAAGAAAGCAGCAATGGAAAGTGTATTAATTTGACACATAACATATTTTATTTTGCCAAGCTGTTTCCTCAAGCTGAGTAATATTTTTTCATCTGTATGTTTCTTTTCTTGTTTAGTACTACTTTTAGATTTAAATTAATTTTGAATTCTCTCAAAAAAACAATGTGAGAATCAATAACTCCCAGGATTCAAACTGAGCCATTTTGAGTAATTTCTCCATTGATCTAATTCTCCTGGGCATTARCTCCACTGAATTTGAGGCATGTGGCTGGACTATGTCAGGCTTGGTCCTTACTGTATGAAGTGGACATCAATAATTTCGTTTTACATTAGATGTACAAAGCGTGTGTGTATCTCTAACACAGCTCTCCTGGTTCCCAGTCCTTCTTGATTTTCAYGCATCTGATCTGTTCTGAATGTGCTGACTTTAGGTCTTGCATTAGGTAAATTGTATTCTGGTGTACCTRTTTTCTCTCCATTCACTATAAAGAGGTCCCACAAGGTCTTGCTCTAATTCAGACATTCACACCATAGTCAAGTTCATTTGGWCAGATTAATCCTGCCAGATTTATCTACCTGTATATTTTATGTCTTATCTATGTGACGAGAATAATGCTGTTGCACTGAATTGCTGAAACCAATATGTAAAAACACTGTCAGTATTATTTCAGATCCAGCAATCTCTATTTAGCACTCGTCCATTACTGAATTATCCAGTACATACGTAAGATGCCATAGCTTTCCTCATGAAGCCAAATGTATTCAGACTGGAGACCTGATWTTTGGATCAATAATGGCAATTCAAATAAAAAGTGTGTTTCTTTCTAGATTATACATGTCCTGGTAAATTATCCTCTACTGCATGTTGCTGGAGAGATGTCAGACAAGACATTAACAAGACAATAAGGCTCAAAATCACCCTGTTTTCTAAAAACTCAAATTTTCAGCTAGAAAAGGCACTCCAGGGCACTTTTATTCATTAGTCCTTGCCCAGAAACTTATTCTTAATATTATAACCATTTGCAGCATCATAAAAMTGATCAATCTTCATTAAATAGTGCTTTGGTTTGCTTATGTATATCTTTTCTGTGGTAGTTCATGAAAAATAAATGCATCTGAGATTTTTCAGAAAGTGAAAAAGTTATTGTGTAGAAAAATGTAAAAGAAGTCGGTATTTTTGTCTTCTACTATGCTTTCTTTTGATTTTTCTTAATACTTCATCCACTTATAAACACAAATTTTAAGATCTATGTTTGTTTTTAAATTGTCTGGAACATGAAGAAAACTCCTAAAATGTAACATGGAATTCAACTTTTGTTTTCTTTAAAACCTGGCAGAKGTATTGGGGTAACCATGCAATGTGTGAGCTGCTGTTAACACTTCCCTTGTTAAAATCATGGTGCTCGTAACACCACTGTAGCATAGGTTTTGAATTCCCTGTTAAAATTGCCACASCTTGTGCTCACTGTGTTTCAGCTCTGTTTTTTCTTATTTGCTTTGGAAGAAAATAGCCCAGTTACCCCTGTCACTCTAGAATGCCTGAGTATGTCTTAATGCATCACTACAAAAACACAGTATTTCACCCATGAAGTGTGAGTGTAATGCTTCCCTCACAGGAATGAAAGATGCATTACAGCTTTTGAAGATCCATTTTCTTATTTTTTTAAAGGTGGCTGAAATGTACACCTCATAGAGATAACTTCTTTTATTAGTTCTGTCAAGATTAATTTCCATTTTTTGATTCAAACAAGTGAAGTTTTAGAGCTTGGCATTCTGTTGTGCCTGGGTGAAGCAAGGATGAGGAAGGCAGATGATGCAGAGGGTAGGCTGAGGACAATCTGCGCTAAAATTAATCTTTTTTCAAGTGTTTAAACATCATTGTCATAAAATAGACAGTAAATTAACTGTCCACATTTATTAAGGCAAAGAGAAAATATTTTGGAAATGATGTCTTGCAAAGGTGCAGTGCTCTGCTCCCAAAAATGGGAGTACAAAGCAGCTCAGGGCTGTGGAACTCACTGGAAATCCCTCTGTGGGCTGTGCATGAGAGGAAAGTGCACTCAACTGGTTCTTGTGAAATGCCATGGAAGTATTTTTTCTTTTCACATTCCCTGTGAGCCAACAACAGCAAATGCTATAAATTATGAACCAAAAGCCTTAGAAGAACTCACTTTAGTGGCTGGTTTGATTGCAAATAGAAGAGAGATGTAGGATTCAGGAAGATTAATTTCCACTTTTTCTTCTGACCAAGACTATTTTCCTTTCAATATGTATATTTTATACTTTCTATTCCTGGGAAATTATGGAAYTCCAGTTTCCAGATACAAACTTTACAGATCAACAAAGAGCACTGCACAACAATATAGCAGGATGTAATTCCACTATTACAAATTAAAGTAAAATTTGATTTAAAAATTATTTCTGTTACATTAAAATGAGGTTAATAGCTATATTTTTCTATGTTTCTTTTCTTTGCTACATAGATAATTCTAGGGAGGAGTGGATTTTGTTGACTTTTGTATAGGTCAACATGAGCTGTACAAACAACTTGAAACATTTTGCATGCATATAGTGATGTATAGCATATATGAATTTCCTTACTTTCCTTTTCATTTTTTTGGTAACCATTTCTCAACAGGTCTTCCTAGCAGTTTAAATGTTTTGGAGAAGAAATGGATACGTTTGATTAAAATAATTGATTCTATGATTGATTAAATTGCAAAATAGATCCAATTATTTAGGATTTTATACTACTATTTCTGTTGATACGGAAATACAAGCAGTAAAAGGATAATCAAAATGATAATCAATTTTGATTAAGCCATACCTCCTGCTGGCTTCAAAAAAAACACTTGCACAATTCTTTATTTTTCTGATATCGGTGTACACATTTGTATCTGAGAAAATGAAGAAAATATTTCTTTGAAAATCTTTTAAGTTTGCTTCTAAAACTATAATTTCAAAAATCTTTGTTGAGTATCCTGGTGATATCCTGATGCCATATTCTAATTTTATGGGACTGTCAGTATGTGTTATGAACATTTCATATTTCATAAATTCCAGTTTGATTTAAAAAAAAACAAAAAACCCAAAAAACACTGAAGTTGAGATTCTGGAAGAGCTAAAAGAAATTGTGAGAGAAATCAGCTTGCTTAAAGAATAGAAATACAGAAAAACCAATTTTAGCTACAGAACTTGTAGGGAGGAATAAGAATGTCAGAATGAGAGACCTCACTGTGATTTCTAAGAGGAAATGAGGTTTCTTTATCTGGGGTTTAAAAATTATTCTTGAGAACTGTGAGAAGGTATTTTGTCTACTGTAAGTTATCACTGAAAGCTGAGCTAAAACTCTCCTCATGGAATTATTGGGGCTAAGAAACGTAACAAATTTCTTGAATAAATAAACAATTTCTTGATAAATAAACTCTGAAAGCAAGTATGCAGCATTGGTGTCTGGAATGGCAAGGAACCAAATGAGACAGTTAAGGTGAGCTCTTTGCAATCCGTGCTCCTTAAGAAGCAGATGCATATGTCAGTGCCACTGAAAAAAAATAGAAATACCAAATTTCAGACTGTTATAAAGATCCTTTCTTAACAGGGTCTGTCTTAATCTCAGCTGTGTTCGCTCAGTCCTCAACAACTCTTTTCAAAAGCAACTGTTTTTACAACACAAAGAAAACCTCTATCTTCCCAAATCTGTTTTTATATTGTGCATACTGTTCAGTTCTTATGCAGAGCATGACAGAGGAAAATGCATTTTTTCTAYTTGTTCATATTATTTATCACAATATCACAGGAGCTGTGTGACATGGATGATCTAACAGTGTACAGAGTTCAGAGCAGAGCCAATTTAAAAAGCAGACTTGGTTCCAGTTGGTCTAGTTGGCCGGGATTCCAGAGTGGGCTTTTCTCAGCCTGCTCTGMATGTGTGTTTCTGCTGTGCCCTTCTGCCAGCCTGACTCACATWAGCTGTCCAGACAGCCAGCTCAGGTAGTTAATTCTGCTGAAAACTAATGCAGAAAAATATTTCTTTCAGTAGGGCCGGTAAGATGTAGCCATGTGCCTGMTCACATAAGGGTTTGTACTGACACAAGAAAAAGACTGGGAATCCGTGGCCAAGAGTGAGGTGAGATTAAATTGGCTTAAACTGGTTTAAACTTTCTACAGAGCAACCAACTGATCTTAAAGAGACCAGTTTTTCAGACATGGTACTTCATTTTTATTTTGACACTTCATTCTCACCTTTCTCTGCTACAAAGGTGCTGAATGACTTTGTAGCATTTTGGTACTGAATTTACCAGAGTCTGCCCATRTGCCACAGAGAACACTGCCCATGGTTCACAGAGAACACTGCCCGTGGTTTCAATGGCTGTTTGTTCAGCTTTCTATCAGTGGCAGCTACATCCAGATTCATCAACAGTTGTCATGCATGTAAAGCATAAAAATAAATTTGGTCTTGAAATGTAATTTTATCTTTTTGCTTTTTTTCCCCCTACTTCAATCAGAATATAAACCTCAGATGGAGGGGTGAAACCATAAATATTTCTCATGAATATGTCAGGAATTCTACAATTCTCACTTTGCAAGAGGCACTATGTAGAAACCAGGTGTCAAAATCCAACTAAACTTGTTATTTACCTCAGCCTTTAGCCAGAAGTATTACAATTGCATTCAGAAGCCCCTTTACTAGAGAATTTTGTACAGTTTGTGTTTTCCAGTTGTCTGGATTTACAAGCCAAAGTGTAATTAAACACCCAACTCTTTTCACATCTGAATGTAAGCAGAATACCAAACCTTTCTATCTTTCTCTAAGATTAATTAATTAATTATAATATTTTCGATTGTAAGGTTGAATGACATTTATAACTGAGATTTTTCAGCACATGAGGCAATGAATACGTCTTTTATCTGAGTTTGAAGTACAGCATAAATAAACTGGTAAGAAAAACTAATTACGAATACATTATTTTTCCCTATGAATGACTGTCAAAACCAGACTGTGGCCAAAATTAAAGCAAATATTCTTATTAATTATTTAGTGGAAATGTTGGATATTACCACTTAAAAAACCTCAAGTTTCAATGTTTACTTTTCATTTATTAAAGACTAAATTTATGAAATTATATTATGAAATAACTGGTATTTTTTTCTGTGTTCTGAAAGCGCAGGGAAACTTAGCTCACATGAAAATTTATTACATTAGAGATGATACAGGGCAAAATTTTTTCATGTGAATTTTGATCCTTTTTACTATTTAATTTTCTAAAATTATCTTYCTTGATTTTTGATTCTTCTGCCTGATAAATATTCAGACATTTTTTCATAAATATTTGATTTCTGAGTGAGGAATGGTTCAGATTTTTCTTCTAACTAATGTCTCTTGGGCTGATTCTATGCCCTGTTGCAGGACTCTCTTTTTCCCAAGGAAAGTTGAAGATTTTGCTGTAAATATCCTCTCTAGAGCCTGTCTGATCTACACAGGGGTTACCATTGTATGTCCGTGTAGCATTGGATAACCAAACCTGCCCGTTTGAAATCACACTCAGAAACAAAGCTCTGACATTCAAAACTAGTAAGTGAAACACATTCTGTCCTTGCAGAACCCAAAATAGTCACAGACACTTTACCTTCTTTATAAATCAACAGTGAATAGAAGRTGGAAATTGTGGTATTTYAATAAATYGAAAAAATGGTAACTACTAAACATRYGGAGTCCTGCTGTTTGCAAAACATACTCTATAATTTTCTTGAAGTGCTTTCCCTAGCAATGGTGCTATAATAARTTCTGTTTTCAAGAGCATAATATCCACCATATTCCACTATTTTTAACCTTGCTACTGCTGGACTATTTAGGCTAAGAACCTTTATTTATTGTGGACATAAGCCTGGCCCAGTGTCCTCTGCTGTGGGTCTCAGACCTCTGAATTAGTGTGGAGGGGGATCATATGTGTCATGGGGAAGAGCTACTCACTTCATGTGGTTTAAATCAGATAAGGATTAAAGTGGTTCATTGATTTATTAATGACAGAGTTAATTGGCAGTCAGGGAAGTATACATTCAGGATCAATACTGGTGACACCACAGATAAACCACAGCCCCAGATGATTGAAAAGCATTTTTCCAGCCCTACAGATTTCCAAACCCCCTTCTGTAGGTAATGCCCCCAACACTTCCTTGCACCCTCTGGCAGCACAGGCAGTCTCCCTCCCCTCTGTGTGGCTGCAGGTCCCCTCTGTGGTGCCAGGGACAGGYGACCCAGGTGTCCTTCTGTCCCTGCTGAGCAGGAGTGTCCCCAGTCCCCATCACTGTGGGTCACTGACAGGAGCTGGTGCTCCTGCATCCCACAGGGTCCTGCTGAGCCCAGCCCAGGGATGGGGATGCTTTGGGGGTGATGGCAATGCCATCACGGTTTTCCAGCTCCAAGGCCTCTACCAGCACCTTCCAGAAATTTCCATTTCTTTCACATTGCTTTTCAGTTTCGATAATCTCTTTCTAAATTTTGTAGCTGCTGTTCAATCTGGTGAATGGTTGTCCTGGAGTTCATCCCTAGGATTATCAGTTTGAGGGAAAGGCTYTCTCAGACGGGTTTTGGGTGGCCCTTCACACACACAGTTCCACACTCCCATCCTGTATTTGGTGGATTTGTCAGGCTGTTGGCAGAGAGGGGGCTGCTTAGASACCTCCCTGTCTTTACTTCCCCAAGGAGCTTTTTCATCTCACTTTGTCACCCTGTCCTGTCAAGGAATGTTTTGGTCACATGTATGTCCAATAACAGTAGACACATTTATTTCTGACATGCATGGCCATTTATGGCCACTTCTATGTTTCTTGACTAGTAAAAAAAATATTATTTTMTATTTTGAAAACAAATGCATCTGCAGTTCACATTGTGGGGAAAAATACCAATTTGCACTTCCTTGGACAGGCTAATTGGTTCATCTTTCATAAGCACTTTCATAAACACATAAACAGCATAAAAGTATACATGACTTTCAGCACACACACATAGAGAACATATTTTTAAATGAGTGGTTTACAAAATTTTGCCTTTAAGAGGTGAGGCCTGTGTATTCTTCCCTGATGCCTTTACACTTGAGTCTGTAACTTGATATATATTTAATTTTTTGTAGATTTTGACTTGCTTGCACAGTGTATTTTGTGGATGTTGCTTCTGAGAAGCAATTAATAGGCATGTCTTCTTACAGAAWAATATTAGGGTGCTAGCTAAACTACAAAAAAGCATAGATTTGATCTTGAAGGAATACTCAGCTGGTCTGAGAAACAGCAAGGAGATAAACTGCTGGTCTCTGTGTGTTTTGGGGGCAGGCAGAAAAAGGAAGAACAGAGATTTTTATGTTCTTCATGTCCAACTTTGCTTCCAGTTGGACATAAGACACTTTCTTTGCATTTTGAATTCCATTTCCCTATTAAACACTCTGTAACTCCCACAGTCGAATGTGTTGGAGAGATGAAAACACCTGGGTACAAATCTGAACACATGCTGCAATGCTCATGCAAAATGGAAATCAGGCAACTGTGTATGTTTTGTACTGGACAATTTTCAAGCAATATAAAAACTTTTGAAAGAATATGTTAATTTGAAGAACTGGAGAAAAACTGGGAAGATAAAAGGCTATATGATTTGATTGAGAGTCTCAATTTAAGAAAACATTGACAAAGGAACCATGTTGAAAGAGGGATATTTGTTATTGATTCAGTCTTTAAAGTATCAGCTAAATTTAACTAGTTGGTATATTGCTAAATATAAATGTGCACAGAGTGTTAAAAATCATGCATGTGATCCTTTGTTTGGTATTTGTACTCTAATTTACATTTCACATTTTAATAGACCATAATTAATTTTTCTCAGAATTTTTGGAGGGCTGAGATGTGATTAGAAATGTCTTTTGATTGACATAGTAAAGTTGTCTGCATTGGGAAAAAGACACTACACTAAGGAAAAGCTGATTATTTATTAGTTATCTGAAGGTGAGGAAATTTCAGCAGGATTTCCACAAGACATTTTCTTCCAGTGGTTGTACCAAATTTGAGGGTTTCCCCTGGATAAAGGGCTCATTCACAAGTTATCCAGGGGCTGACAAAGTTTCTTCTAGTTATAGGAACTTCTAAATCTTCTCAAACCTAGACAGACYCATCCTTGTTCTTTAAGCTATGACCTTACCTACTCTCCAGTCTTTTCCAAATCCCCATTGAATCCTGCTGTGTCCTTTAACATGTGGATCACTCATTCCTGAGTTCCGGGAAAGCTTGGAGTGCCACTGTGAAAATAAAAAAGCTCCTTTTTCTTAGCTGATAGCAGAAGGCAGTCAAAAAGTCCTTGTAGTCTAGGGAAATAAATTCAAGTGCGTCACCTGAAAAAAAAGAGTTTTAATTTAGCTGCAGAACTTAGCACATTTTATCATTTATTTTCCTTAACTCCTTTATCAAACACACGTTTTATTTTAATTTAAAAAGTTAGACTGTCATTCCTAGCCAGAACATTTGTCTTTGCAGGCTTCCTTTGAGTTCACTGAGGAAAASCATTTGAGTACAAAATGCAATTTTGTTTCACACATCAGACTGTGGCCTCATTTTTCAACTTCAGTAAAAGCCATATGCTCCCATTAGCACCAGTAAATAAAAAAGTGGGCCTATATTCCTTTAGAGATGCAGTTTGCTGCCACAGAAGGATCCCAAAGCAAACAGCAAGTACTTTTCCACTGGCTGAAAATGTATTACAAGGGATAAAATGGCCAGAGCCATTATGTTCTAAGACCATAAAAGCAGGTGCAACTTACCAAAGCCAAGCACCTAACACACCATCTGTGCTACTGTGACATTCTCAAAGCAAATACAAGAGCAAATATTGCTGGATCCATTGGTATGGGAATGGAGGTGGTTGGTAATCTCTGGTGCTGTTTTGACTTTGCAGAGAAAGTAGGCACAACTCCAGTATTCCATTTCCAGAGAAATTCCCACTATAATCCTGTCTAATCACACCTGCAGAGTTAGGTGAAAGACGAAAACCAATGAAGTTAAGGTATTTGCCTGACTGTAAACCCTAAAACTCACTGCATAGCCATCCAAAGAGACTCCAGGGTTTTATTTTAACAGAGGCTTTATAACAGATGTAGTTCTTACATATGACAGATTTTCAGACATAATTTTTGTGTGGAATAAACAAATTATAAACYCTAAACAATTAGTAATAACAACCACCACCACAATAATAACAATAACAAAAAATCAGACCTACTCAGAAGCATTCTGGAATCAGAGAAAAAAGATTCTTCCTTTTATGTAGACAGTGTAAGGTTTTATAGAGTGCCTTGCAGGCTGCATGTTTTCTGTTCTCCCTGGAATGTTTGCTCACAGGAGGCATTTGGACAACACTGATAAAGTCACTGCTTTCTATCATTACAAAAGCAGCTTGTGTCCCAAGAAGTGGAGCTCTAGAAACCACTGTGCCCTGTGCTGGGATTTCAGAACATTCTCTTGTTTGTTCAGCCCATTTCTTCCTCTGCTTTTACCTATCAGCATATTTAGTATCTGATAAGAATATATATTTAAAAAATGTTGTACAAAATCACTACTTGACCGTATTTGTTTTATCATAATGGTATCTTTCTCCTATTAACAGGTAAAGCCTGCACCCTGTATTCAAGATTGGAAATATCCCAACTTGGAGTTGAAATACAGMAATGCACCTAAACATACTGCTTATCAAAGACAGGTGGCCAAAAACCCCTTTATTTTTGTCTCCCTGAACAAAAACTGATGAACTGTACCAAGCTGTACCAAGTAACAGCCTTTACAAGTAGAATTTGAAAGAAGGGATGCATTAAGAAAAGGATATAAAAAAATGTTTCCAGTAGGAGCAGGTATTATACACAGATAATTGCACTAAAATATGAAAGTATAAATTGAAGAAAAAGATAAACTGAAGAGCAAGATGGAATCCAGGGTATAACTTAGTGCAGTCTGTATGCAGCTATGAGGTCCATGAAAATCCAGCCACCTGGACAATTCTCAAATTAAGTTCTTTTGCCTATGCAGCAACCACCAGATAAGGCCTGGAATTACTCTCCTTCTTTCCCTTCTTTCTTTTCAGTCAGTGGATAAAAGCAGATTGCACCTTGTACGATACTGGAGTGAGCAGGGTTGTACTAACTGCTAGAAAAATGCACTGCTTGGGTAAAAATTCATTCCTTATGGAAATGGTTTTAGTGGAATTATAATTGGTCCAAATGTGYCCCTGGCTATTTGATCTGTCATAAACAAAGGTTTTAAACTTTGAAGAAAAACAACTTTGTGAGGTCTGAATATCAGTCAGGGCTACGCAGGATCAATTTATAACAAGAGTTGTGAGAGGTTTTTGGTGAAATTGATGTGAAGCAGAGCACATGGACAAAAGAGAAAACAACTCCCTTTTCCTAATGATAGCATWGGACTTTGAAATTAGGCACAGCAGGTAGAGATGGATCCCATACAGATTTCAAAAGAGGATTCATGTCCTGGTACTAAGTCACACTTTAAATTGCCATGGAGTTGAAAAATCACTACGTTTAACATTAACTTCAGCTTAACAAAGACAAAGGTACCAGGCAGCCCAGCTATTAATGCCAAACTGCTGTGCAGCATTAAATCTAAAGCACACAAACATCAGTAATCAGCCCTCTGTATTTTCATCTAGTTGTCAGTACAAAGGGACTTCCATTTCGCTGATATGGATCCACCAGAGATCTCATTTAATCTCATTTAAATGATCATTTTAAAATTAACAGACTAATTTCTAATTTAATTTTTAAAGAAATATGAGAAACAAGCCCAAATAAACCATTCTAAAGTTGCAATGTTAGACYTTCCATGTCGCTAGTGTTGCTTTAGCTGAAAACCAGTTTTTCTCCTAGCAAAAGACTCACAGGGAGATAGCACATCGTAATGACTTTGATTGTCTTTAATTTTCATTGAAAAGGTTACATCTTTCTGCATGCCCAAATCCTTTTTTAAAAATAGTGTGATAAATTGAATTCTCTTTAAGTTTCATATGAGAAAATTTTACTGAAGCAGGCGGTTCTCTAGCAAGACAGAGCAGTTTATGTAGATGGACAAGGATAATTAAAAAGAAGATCGTGCACATAAATCATTGTCATTAGGGGTTAAATAGCATGTGCAACAACCCGTGCAGGTATTAGAAATGCTAGTTGATGCTATGTGTGTCAACTTCATTGATCCTAGGAGACAAAAATATTYAAGTTTAGAAAAATATTAATTGTCAATGAGAGTTAAGGCACAGAAATTCTAATATAAATCTGAAAGGTAAACTTGTATAAGTCTTTYAGCTTAAAAACATACTTTAAGTATTTTTCAGAAGAAAACACAGWTGTATGAACAGCAAAAAGGGTTCTTTCAAGTTTGTTTGGTCAGAAATGAAAGGAGCAGAAGAATATCAGGAGAAATTCAACTGGTATTTATTCATGATGGTTTCTTGTTCAAAACATGTGAAAGTAAGGAAACAAAAGCAGTTAGGGTAAGTGGGAAGTTCCATGTAAGAACATGGAAATAACTGTTCTTTCCCAGTAGGATACTGGAATAGAAGAAGCTCAGAAGTTTCACACTGCTGTTGTGTTGTTACATAGTTCAAGACAAACACCTGAAAATAWGTCTAATACCTGGTGATATTAAACAAAAAATAATTGAAAGAAAAACTGGAGATGTAATTAGGCCTCTGTTGAAAAAAATTAGCAGCATGTTGAAGTTTCAACTTAGCTGGAGGACAGCAGATCAATCAGCCTGTGGAGAAAAAAACTTTATGGTAAGGGTGTTCCCAAAACATTATCATCATCTCCTTTAGCTCCTTCAGTGTCTGAGGCTGTTCAAGAGCTCCCTATCCAGGCCAGTGGGAAAGGTGCCAGTTTTCTGAAAAAACAGATTCGTTCCTGAAGTAATTTAAAATGCTGATAGGCCATGAACAATTGAACCTAATTTTTGGTTTCGCTGCAAAACAGCATTTAAGTAATGTCAGCAAAGGTCATTTATTAGAATTAAGTCACTTAAATTACTTACATGTTTTTAATCTTCTATTCTTAATGCCATGTGCTGACATGGTAATGCTATAAAATGTCAGTGTGAGTTTTGTTAAATATATTGTRGAGAGCAAAATCTGCCACCTATTCACACATGGTCTGGAACTAACTATCCACTCTCTCCATCAATCAGTCTCTAGGAAATACGAATTTTGCAGATGGTGTGTGCTTTTACATTATGTTCATTGGAAGATTTTGGAATTCAATTTCTTGTTTTGATTTTTTATTGCCCGGTCTTCTTCATAGATCAGTTTGGCAGAATAATTTATGTGCTTCTCCAGACAAATGAATTATTTTCTGTACACGAATATMTCTTGGGAAACAAGTATTCAGCATGCTCACTAGGCTAAGATGAAGGAGAATGTTAGGATTGTGCTCTAAGAGGAAGAATTGTATTTCCATGTATCTCTACCATGGCTAATATTATGATGGTCTCATGCTGTGGAAAGATGACTGGAGGTAAAATTACAGAAAACTGGGCAGTTATACTCACTTTCTAACAGAAGCTCGAACAGTTCAGATGTTTTACTGTGAGATGCAGTTGCTGCTTCCTGGATGGAATGCAGTTGTTGTGCAGGAAATCTATTTCACCATAATTCCCCACACAAGGCATCCTGCAGCTTTAAGCCCCTGCTAAGAGGGAAGGAACAGAGAGTAAAGCAGAGTGCACAGAGCCAGGCTCTGTCCTAATCCTTGSAGGATGGGAATTTGATGTTTCTATGTAGCCAATAAACCACAGGTAGCCAAYAAACCACAAATTACTGATCATCCAAGGCAGATGGGAGACATCCTGCTGCTGAACCAGCACCTGTGGTGAAATCACTCCTCTCAGGTAAACTTGGTTCATTTTAATCTCACTGTAACACTAACAATGCACAGCTCTTCCCAAAGGTATGACCACCCCTCCCTAAGCATGTGCTCCATATTTCCTTGGCTATGTCTTATGATCAAAGAGATAATTTTACCACAATCAGTAACGAAAATGTGTGAGACCAGAGTCACTCAGGCTCTACCTAAATGTAAAAAACAGTTACAAAATTGACCTCAGAATGGGGAGAAGATAAGGAAAACACCACACCTTCTGGGATCAGTTGACAGCTTGTACTTGTTTTCTCYGCTGCCTCAGGCTACTCTTCCAGCCTAATAGGCACACCTATTGAACAAGAACCTCACTCTACAGACCATAAATGATTACCTCGAGCTGAGCCATTGGTGATTAAAGTCTGTCTGTATATTGCGTTAATTCATTTTTGCAGTCAGTCACTGTCAGTGGCAACCATGGAATCTCAGCCTGCAACAGTTTTCTCTTATCAGTAAGGTGTGTTATTCCATGAACTGTTYGGTGTGAGTCCTTTGAAGGTGCTAGCCACCAGCAACAGATAACATGCTGGACAAAAGTGGGGACAGCTGGGAGGGTTGTCCCTCTTATAGTATAAATTTTTAATAAATGATTTGACTCCAAAATGTTGTTGTTGCATGTCCCCAAAAAGGWTTGTTGAACTGCCCTTCAATGCAGCAGACTGTGAGTATAGTCCTTACAACGGRCTGTGAGCCTTTATTCCTCCTGATGGAGGAATTCTGAAAAATGTATGTTGCTAGCAATAATGGGATCCTTTTACTCCAAATATTTTCAAATTTCCGTTTTCTTCATTTTTCCTACTAGAAAGCCTGAAAAACCTGTGACTAGGGAGAAAAACAGACTTCACATTTGTTCTTTTTTTTCTCTGTGAAAAGGTTTCAAACAATGCAAAGTAAGTTTAAGTAATTTTCATATTTTTTCTGACTTACRTTCTATACTTTTCCAGTAGAAGTAGTACAAAAAGTGAGACAAAGTACAAAACCAAGCATTTGAAATTACATGCTCCAAAGCMAATGAAGTGTGGAGTGGTCTAAATTGATTTTTCTCTTGAGTAATTAAAAGGTAAAACATTCAAAATTAAATCAAGGTTTCTAGTTTTCCTCTRCAGTACTCGATCTCTCATTTTCAGATGAATTACATTATTTAGGATTTCATCATGTTTACACTGAGCAGAAGTGCACGTAGTGCAGACAAGCACTAAGGTCACATTATSTTAAGCTATAAGTATCATTTAGAAAAGAACACCTCAGCTCCTAATCCAAAGAAACTTCAGCCTAAATGGTAAAAAGCAGAAGAGCCATGAGAAAGCCCCTATTCAGATGCCCTGTGTGACCTTAGGAAGGCCATTTTGAACTCTCCATTAATCAGTTCCTTACTTGTTAAATATGGAGAAACTACTTCCGTTTTTCACTGWGATGCACGTACAAGATCAGTCTTGATTCTTTTCTGAGACTGTAGTTATGACAGCTTAATAAAGATTTATTGTGTGAACAGGTATGTCAGTGCTGGCTCTGAGCGCCCAGTACTGAACCCTGGCTCTTGAAGCTTTCTATCCCTTCTCTACTTAAAYTCCTGCTAATTTTTGTCTTGAACGCCATTATTAAATCTTCCTTTTCCTATGAAACTTAAAATAAARTAGGTATTTTTTTCCATGGAAAAAAACATTTATTGTCATCATGTTGAGATAGAGAATGATATAAAATTAATGCAAATAAACCCCAGATGCCTTTCAGCTTAAGGCTAACTCCTTTTACCTTTTTGAAAAGGAAGAGAGTTACTAGTGTATTTGTCATGTCCTGCAGAGCTCCACACATAGTGATCCAGTTTCTCAAATAATATTCAAATAAGGTTCAGGCCTTGCAATTACATTTTCCCCAGAAGTAAAGTAATGACATTTTAATCTTAATTTTACTTTCCCATCTATGTGCTTCATGCTATATCCTTCACATTAGACTTTGGGATGGGAGAAAACTATGTAAATCTGGAGTTATCAYTGAGGAAATGTACTTTGCTGCATCAGACAGTTCAATTTAGATTAGGAGAATGAAAATAGTGTTTGGCAGAAATGAAGAGAGGAATCTAGTTTTAAGAGTTAACACACCAAATGAAAATTGTATGCAGTATGGACGAATAATTCTGAAACATCTGTAAAGATGTTTCAAATGCAACCAGCAATTCCCACATCCTCCCTTTGCATATAGGGAAGGTGTTATCAGATCTTTCATGAAACTCCTGTCTTGTTGCTGGACTTGTAAAAAGTGGAACTGTCAGAAGTGCCAAGCTTTCAGCAGGGCCTGTGGGTTTCAGTGGGAACTTCTGAACCAATAATCTTCTGAAAAGCAGGTCAGTGAGACTCCACTTCTGCGTGTGGTCTGCCTGGAAGCTCTGCCTCTGTTCAGTAACTCTCTGTGGGGTTTTGGGGCTAGGACACAAGGTCTAGGACCTTTATTCAAAATACATATATATATATATATGAATCAGAAGTAGACCTCTGTAATCCTGCTTTGAAAACCTTGACCAGCGGATTTGTTCAGCTTCTGAAGGAATGAGATGAATAAGTCACACTGAATTCTTTTATATTCTGTCACGTCTGATGTGACCTTTGGAGTTATTATTTCATATCAGATAAAACCAGTGTCCTCCTTCTGTGTCAAAATGTCAAGGAGGAACTATTTCCCCCCTTTTTTTTTTTTTTAATAGTGGCTCTTCCCTTATCATATTCCTGAGAATTTGAATATTATACATTTTCAGATTGAAAAAATATCATTAGCTAAAGTGTATCATAACATTGCAACAACTGTAAAACTATAGAAGAACCAAAGTCAGAAGCYCTGCAAAGTTCCTTTGAAAGGTGACATTTATAGACCTCTTTACCTCAGATTTTTTTCCAGTGTTTCTATTTTAATTGTRGTTTGATGAAACTTGTTCTTGGAAGGGAGATCAGATGGGGAGAATTAAATGACAATCCAACATCAGTCTCACAAAATCCCTTTGTTTGTTAAATTTAATATTTAACAGGCAAAGGCTGTTAAATTTAGGATTTAACAGGCAAAGGCTAAGTGGGAGATACCAAAAATGTGTGCTCTGTTTATCYTTTCACTAGAAATGTGTTCATTTCTACAGCTGGGGATAGAATAATGGTGGTAATTTTCCTCATCCAGTACAGTCATTTGTAGGTGACCAGGATTTGGTGTAAKAGTGTGTTTATTTACATTTCCCAGAGATAATGATTTTTGGAAAAAGTTCCATTCAAATATAAAAAGAAATTAATTATTTAAGGTGCTGCTCAAGCACCTGAACTGTAAAGCATTTTAAGAGGAAGTGAGTTTTCACATCTTTGAATACCAAAATCCACAGATGTTTCCAAATGGTGCACAGAAAAAAATATTTGGAACTGTAAACTATCACTCCAGACCAAATGAAAATCTCATAAATGTTGTGCAAAGTGCTTTCCTTGCCTGTTTGATTTTAATTCAGCTCTGGCTACTTCTGATGAATAAATAAACAGATATATTTGTACATCAAATATTACTGCATATAAATATATTATTACTACTTATAGTATGAGTGAACAAAAATTGAGAGCTTACAGCTACAAAATGTTTCATTCATTAAGTTCTTTGTATTATTTTGAACAGGAGGTGAGTTCTCTTGAAGAATGTAAAATTACTTCTTCCAATAAATTACGGAAAGGCCTAGATTCGACATCTGAGGTATTACTTTTAGGGTATAAAGATTCAAAGAAAAACAAAGTCAGACATCTGAAGTATATTCCTTTAATTTCTTGTTGCCTGGAACATCTGTCTTCACCACAAGCAGAATTATGTACCCTCTGTTTCCACAGCACACCATTTAAAAAGAAACCAGTAAACAAAACACTACTTGGAAACTTTAAACATAACTTTGCCATATGCCGTCCGATTACATCTCTTTTGTTGTTCTCAACTCAGTGAATTCACTGAGCAAGAGTTTATTGGCAAGCTACCAGATCACTAGCAGTTTCATTTGTTTAGAGATATTTATAATTTCAATTATTTGCATGCACTACACTTCAACTGCCAGAGGTATTTAGACTTTTAAATGGGGCCCAGAAGGATCATTTTGATAACGCTCAGATGATTAGCCAAACAGAGGCTCTTTTTCCTTTAATTGGTTGCAGGCACAGAGTGTAATAAAGTCCCTTTATGAGCTTGTCACTGAATTGGGTACAAATGATGTAGCAATGCTGCACAAATTAGCTGGAACTAAAATCCCCCGAAACAGAAGTTTTCTTTTTCTTTCTCTTCTTAATAGAGTGTCTTAGTAAAGACCTAAGCGTAGAGACAAAGACCATTAAAAAACAAACCTCAGAACACCATAGAGTGAATCTAGTAGGTGACATCTCTTCATCWGTCTCCTGGTTTTAGTTTACATCTATTTAATTGTTTGTTTTATAGAAATTCACGGCACATTTCTGAGAATAAACCTTTATTGGTGATTTGCCAAATAAGATATGAATGATTATGGCGCATGAGTGACATGCAAGAATGTCTGGAGTGGTCATTTCCTTGGCCAAAGTAACTCTGTCAATAGAATGAAATTTTTGGCCTCAAGTTTATTTTTTGATGAAAGGTGCAGATTCAGCAACAAGTGACTGAAGTGCTAAGTGTGTTAGCTTCTTCAGTCTCTTTCATCTCTTCAAAATCATGAAAACTTAATTTACTTTTAAAATAACTTCACTCATCTAAAGAGAGATGGGAATRTAATTTCAGCAAGACATTCTCAGAGAAACTAGCATGCAGAATCTTGCAAGTATGATCCCCTATCWTGTGCAGATTTTATATGATTGTAGTCTTCAAATTAGCTGGTCGGGTTAACAGCTGGTTTTGACGTGAGCATCTTCCTTTCCTTCATTTATAATAATTTCATTGTTTTCTCAGGACAGTCCCAYCTTTTTTTAACCATTTCTGATTTTATCTTTGGGTGGCAAGATATTTCAAATAAATCGACATGGAAAAAACCACGCAGTGACTAACAGAAAGGGGCCCTGATTTCTGTGCAYATTGGGTGGGAGGGTAGCACTGAATGCCCATGACCCTCTTAGCTTGTCTGTTGCTTGAGGTAAAAACCTCCTGTCGTCTCCCTGGTGGGTACTAACAGCAGTAAGTCTAGCATTATGGTATGGCAGATTCACTTTAGTGTGGGAAGGAGTTTGAGGAAAAATCAGATTTCCCTATTAAATCATKAATTTCACCATCTCCTGGCAAAGACTGGCTTAATAGAAAGAATGTAATGAAAAATTATACTCAAATTCGTCTCTTTAAAATGAGGGAAATTATTTTATTTTCATTTTCCTTCTCAGATTTGTTGCATAATGTTCGGAATATACTGGAGGGTCAAGAAAAATGAAAAAACAATCAATGAGATTTTATTTGAGGAGAAAAAGCAAGGCTTCACGGAAATTTAGTTTTTTTTGCACTCATAATAATCAGTTATTTGATGGGATATGCTATGGAGTAGGAATGGTGTATGTAATGATATTTGTGAGGTTCATACAGCAAAGTTGAGCATTGCAATATTCCTAATATTCTCATGCAGCCAGGACACATTTCCTTCTTTCTTTTCGACATGCATAATTCAAATGTTATTTCTCTCTTTTTATGCAATTTTTCTGCCAAGACTGATAGACTGTAGTCTTTTCAAATTCAATATCAAAATCCTCTGTTGGATTTATTTCCCATTTGCTCCTGTTCATTAAGGATATAGTTGATCTTGTTGAAAACTGGAAGAAATGCCATTTCAGCCAGAGCCTCATGAATAATGTTCTGGATTTACACAACAGTAACTCAGTTAGCTCTTTGAAAAGCAGAGATTAATAATCATGAGAACCTGGAAGTTTTCTGTGAGTTAACTCGTGCTTTAGCACTGCATGATACAATAGTATGAACAAATGGAAAGGAGAATCACAGAATCACAGAACATGATGAGTTGGAAAAGGACCCTCAAGGATCATCGAGTGCAGCTCTCAGCCCTGCAGAGCACCTTCCCCRAGAGTCACACCATGTACCTGAGAGCATTGTCCAAAAACTGCTCAAGTTCTGTCAGGCTTGGTGCTGTGACCACTGCTCTGGGGAGCCTCTTCCAGTGCCCAACCACCCTCTGGGTGAAGAATCTTTTCYTGATATAAAACCCAAACTTCCCCTGACACAACTTCAGGCCATTCTCTCAGGTCCTGACCCTGGGCACCACAGGGAAGAGATCARTGTCTGCCCCTCCTCTTCCCCTCACAAGGAAGTTGTAGCTGCACTGAGGTGTCTGCTCCCGGCTGAACAGACCAAGTGCCCTCAGCTGCTCCTCATAGGGCTTCCCCTCAAGGCCCTTCACCATCCTCACGGCCTCCTTTAGACACTCTCTAATAGCTCAATGTCTTTTCTACATTGTGACACCCAAAGCTTCTCCCAGCACTCGAGGTGAGGCTCCCCCAGCCAAGAGCAGATCGTGACAATCCCCTCCCTTGCCCGGCTGGTGATGCTGTGCCTGATGCCCCCCAGGACACCCCTGGCCCTCCTGCCTGCCAGGGCACTGCTGGCTCATTTTCAATTTGCCACTGACGAGGATCCCCAGGTCACTTTTCACGTCACTTCTTCCCAGCATTTCATTTCCCGATCTGTCTGTACATCCAGGGTTGCCCCATCCCAGATGCAGCACTTTCCCTTTTTGAATTTCATATGGTTGGTGTTTGCCCAGTCCTCAAAGTTGTCAAGGTCTCTTTGCAGGGCCTCCCTGCCCTCAAGGGAGTCAAGAGCTCTCCCCCATTTTGTATTGTCTAAGGGATACTAAGCACTCGCTTAATATCCCTTCCAGTCCTGTGTCCAGGTCGTTAATGGTGATATTGAAGGGCACTGAGGTGTTTTGAAATAAGATGTACTATTTTATCTGTTGCAGCTGTAGAGTTTTAAATCAATATTTGATTAAATGAAAAAAAGATAAAGAAGTGTGGTAAGTTGTGCTTTGAGACCAGGATACAAACCCAACAGGCACTCTGAGATCTTGGTTTCCCTTTCCTCACATGACTCTCATGTCTCAGAAAAGCAACAGGGGAAAGATGCAGAGTAGATCCTCCCCAGCTCACYTCTGGCACCTAAATCCTGGACATCAGTCACCGTAGTGATTTCCTGGTTAGAAAGATTCTTTTGTCACTGCTAATTATTGGAGTGAACTCAGGCTCTTCCCTGAGGATCATGGCCATGCCCTGTGAAGGTGCAATGGGGATGTAACATCCTTGTTAGTAATGAAGAGGCCAAGAAGARAAGTAATATTATTTGATTAAAATATTGCTTTGAGTGGGCCTGAATGTCCAGCTTCTGTTTCTTGAGATTCATTACACCAATGAGTACAGTGAATTATTTTCTGAGAGAAACCCAAGCTCTCACAGTGGTGATTTCCAAATCTGGTTACAATATTTACAACCTCCAAATTTTAGGGAGATTTTAGAGTTTTTACCTGAAGGTAACTACATTTTAGTTTCTGCTTGATCAGAAAAAAAAAATTAAAATGCTAATTTTATTAAAAAAAAAAACTTTTATCTGAAACCAGACTCCTTTAAAATAGTAAAAGAACACATCATAGAATATCTGAATGTCTAATATTTCATATATTTTATCTAATCTTTAAGAAAACATATTCCATTCTCAATTTTATTGACCAAGTCAAAACATGAGTGACTTAATATTAATTTAGAAGGTGAATTAAGCAGTTCACAKGTACATTAATCCTGTCTTTGCCCTTGAGTACAGGACCCATCTGTCAATTTGATGGAGAAACTACAAAATCAAAGTTTTTATGATTTTTATATTTGCTTGATCATCCTTCTACTAAAACTAAACAAAAGCATTCTCAATTTGACACACTCCAGTTTCAGAGAACTAATTAAAAGTGGCAGACAGTGATGCCCATAACTGTGATAATCAAAGTCGCAATTCAAATTGAATCAATAAATCAACACATTCAAATGTTCAAACCACCAATTAATACAGCRGGTAATCAAGTCAAATGACTCTGTGTTACTCTTGTATTGGAAAATTTGAAAGAAAAATYACTTAACTCTCATTTTAACAATTAACCATTGTGATTAGTTGATTTAGTTGACCTATTCAGAGAGGAATGAAGAGATTTCATTTTATATTTTTGTGCTTGCTTTGAGGACAAAACATGCAACAGCATCTAAGTTCATCTTCCCAATTCCTTGTATCTAGCTACCATTTTCCCCTGTTCTCAATATAATACAGATTCATCATTAGATGTCTGGAATTTGGAGAGCACGCAATATCATTCAAATTAAYAGCAGCTTTATTGCTTTGCATTCCTTAGGTCACCTGGTAGAGAAGAACACACAGTTTAAGACCTTACAACTGCTGCAGGAAAGACAACAGCACTTCTGCAGATTCTTGCTTTCCATGACGTCGTGGTGTTGCTTTGTTTGAGACAGGGATAAATTGCAGCCAAAAAGATGGATCCATGCCTTTAGAACAGGCAATGTGGCCCTGTATTTCCAGAATGAGAAATCTTTGGGTCCTGATCGATTATGGAAGTGTCCTTAAACCTTTTTTTTGATTTTTAATGAAGTGAAATGTGTTCCAGCTGTAATCTAGGTAGGTTTTTTTCAGGAACACAAATACCAGTTGTAATTGAGATGCATGCCTTGAAATTTGACTATGTTTCTTTCTTATGCAAGACCTAATTCAGTAATTAACCACCTTCTTAAAAACAAAAATGTAAACAAAGAAATCTAAGCAGTGCGTATCCTTCATCTCTCTTTGTTCCATAAAATATTTTCCCTATCCTAAACAAAGGAAGTAATAGAAAAAGGCTTTCACTGTTTTAATAATTTTAATCTAGAAAAAAATCAGAGGTTGATATAACATTTTTTTCACAATAAATTATGTTTATAACCAAAAACTTAATTTTCTCCCTAAATCAGCTCAGAACTAGTTCCTGCCCATCATAAAGTTACATATATTTTCTGACCCACTTACACAAAAAAATATATAAAATTACCTAATTTATTGAGAAATTAATCCGTATTTCCCATTACTGAAAGGCATGATTAAAGAGAGGTTTCTTTTAAATAAATTGGAGGGAATCTAGTTTCCACATACTTAGTCTGCAACTCTTTTAAGATGAGCWTATCTGCAGAAAAGGATATTCCTTATATCTTTGCAGACATTGGAAAGAATAAAAAAGTGCTTAAAACTCAAGGGCTACAATTATGTTAGTATTGAATAAAAGGCCCACAGAATGCAAACCAACTTGTGGAGAAAAATTTCAATTAGAAACCATGAACTTGGAGGAGATAGAACAACCTATTTAACAGACAGAAGGAAAGCTGAAAATTTTCATAGCTTCCATGCACTGTGGGATTTTTCAAGTTTACTAGTTGGCAAAAGACATTTGCATTTGGGCAAATAAATTTACTTTCCTATGTAAAGTGTTCAAGCAAAGATATCAAAGTGCTGTACACATGTGCAGCTGTTAAGAGTACTGATTTTGTTATAAATACTCTTGTGGAGGTTCTCAGAAAGGATATCAAACATCTTTGTGAAAAATTAGGTGATATCTCTGATCTGACAAAAGACTCCTAGCACTGAGTTCCAAGTTGAAAAGAACTGCACAGCCCATGCAAGTAGTGGAGGACATGAATTATGTTCATCAGTGTGTCCCCTGAGCAGTCAGGAAGAGAATTCCAATTTTTTTACAACGTCTTTATATTCTTGGACTGAGAGGAATCTTGGATTTCAGGCTCAGGAAATTTCTGGTCTCTGCTGCAATGAGTCACATTAATCCATAGGTCAGGATGGCCTGCCTAAATTATTCTATTGACTTTTGAAATGGTAGCAACTGTTGTTTTTTTCTGCCCGTCTCACAGACAGTGGCTCTGCAGATAAGTAAGTTTTGGGATTTGTTTTCTAGCTAACATTATCCCTAATGGTGCATACTTACAGAAATACTCTTCCTTTTCAGGAAATATTGACCTAATCTTCTGCATGCAGGAACTGTAAAAGCACTCCTACTAGTTTCAGTCAAACATGATTAGAAAATATGATTAGGAAAARAGTTTCCTCTGCTATACAAATGTCTTGCAGGAAAAAAATCATAATTTCTTCTCAGCGTTATTAGTCACTTCTGAACATTTGATCACATATCTATGTATAATAATAATAAGATATGCTCTCAACTCAACAGCTTTCAATATTTTAACAGGGAGTAAGAATGCATGKTTCTATTCACAGCTGAATGCTAGGTCTATAAATTGTTTAATTCCGAATTGCTATGAGCATTAGAGTAACAAAACACTAAATCCTATTTGGACATTGCAGCAATTTAGATTAGAATTCTTCTGATAATATTTCACACATTCCATAGCCATCTATATGCTAATGTTTCCAACAAATTATCGAATGTTATTCTACACAACCTTTTTCCCATAAATGACCTGTCATATTCRTAATGGCATCTGCATTTGGTGACAGTTTTTATTTTATCCAGCAAAAACTGCAGGTCCATAAAGAAACTAATTATATAGTTTCACGGTTGATAATATGGTTTATAGTTTTATAACTAGCAATATGCAAACTGATTCAGTACAAAAAAAATTATCTTTAAACTCAAGGGATTTTCAGAAAGCTGGACCAGTTTATAAATGATTGAAAAGATTTCATAGTTGTTACTCTAAGGCATCACTTTTTTAACTTTTCTGACCGTTATGAATAAAGTTGGTTCATATATTTCAGGTTTTTGTCCAGTATTTCTATTTCACACCACATTTGCTTTCTAAGCTTCTCCTGAAAACCCCCCAAAAKAACTCTAGACCTAGAGATCCTCTCTTCTTACATGCAGAACAAATATTTAAAGACTCCCAAAATGAATCCAAGAAATACATCACATCTAACAAATAAAAAGGACTGTCCTGGTCTGGAAAGGAGCAGGAAGCTATACCGCAGTTACAGGGTGAGCATGAGCTGCAAGGCTCTTCTGAAATCTTTGTATCACTCAGTTTCACACAGCCAAGGCCATGTTGCTCCTTTCTCAAAGGTGCAATGATGCTCTCAGAAAAGTCAACATGATTAATATAATTTGGCTCCCGCGTCTCTTTTCTTCTGGATATTGTCAATGCCTGATTACAGTGATAAAACTGTCATCTTCAGAAGGAAACTTTTTTTRTTCAGCTCAAAATGTCTAGGATATAAACATATCTACGTATGCATATTTTCTCTTAATTCCTCATTGATAAACTTTGAATGATTAAATCAGGTAAGTCTGTCTCTGGCTGGAAAAGATGGAAATCTTGGGCAATGCTGCTTCTTTCCAGGGACTTCCACAGATTCATGATGGATGTTCAACCTCTCTATCAGCTTTACTATTGAGGCCCAGAGCCTCCTTGGTAGAATAATTTTTATCAGCTGTATCCTGGAGTATTTCCTTGTTAGGAGTTCTTTCTCATCTGTTATTAAGATATTGAAATATCAGTGTGAATCCCCTTTTTTTACTACTCGTTTCGTTTCCTATTGATTTCTCTGCTATASGACTGTGGAAATGAGAACCAAAATGCTGTGATAGACCTGGATTGATTTCTGTCTGCTAAGGATTGAAGTTTGCTTATTCAGGATGTCATGGTTTTACTTGGTCTGATTTTTGGTGGTGGGGGGGATGGGACCAACAAAACCACAAAGATGGCTGCTGTGAGGAAGTTCTAGAAGCTTTCTCCTTCTTCTCCAATAAAAGGAGCCCTGCCTCCTGTGTTTTAGAGCCAATCCATCATTGGCTCTGGGTTGATTGACAGGCTGCCCATCAGGCCTGGGCCAATTGCACAAGTTGGTTACACCTCTGTGATGACGTATTATCTAGTATTTAAGAAAGAATTCAAAACAAGATAGTGGGCCRCCATGTTAGTTTTAGGTTGTTAGCATGAAGTTTTAGTATTTTGCACTGGGGMAAACAGAGCTGGAGGGTGAGGAGATGTAAGAAAAAAAAAATGGAGACCTAAAGATCAGTAAGGAGAAGGCTGGATGATTGCTGTGCTTTTTTGCTGTGGTTCTCGAATATGGAGAAAGTAAGTGTTCTCAAGAAAAGGACTATTTCATCAAAGAGAGAGAGACCTTGCTCTGAGGAAAAAAAACCTGGCTTTTAAAGACTGGACTAAACAGCCAGAAAGGAGGAAGAAGCTTGCCCCCCCTAAAGATGTCTGAAGTAAATAGGTGCTTAGAAGAAGCTGTGCTTTGCCAGGAGGTTTGTGATAGTCGGTCTCACGCCGCTGAAACCATTGCAGTTTGGCCTTGAAGGACATTCTTTCTTTTCTCCTACGAGGTAGAGGAATCTTCCCTCATTATTAGCCAGTATGCACTGACTGTTTCGTGGGAAAAAAACTTCCCACAGCGTGGAGCTGTAAGAACGCTTCTCCTATGACACTGGACAACAACTAATGATGTGTTTTGATCTGTGTTAGACTTTCATTCCTGCCCCCCTTTGTGTGTGGGAAAACATGGGGGGGGTGGAGAGGGATTGGGGACCTGGGAAGAGACGGATCCCCAGAAAGGATAACAGGTGTCTTAAAACATCAGGTTTTTTTATTTTTCTTCTCCTTGTAAACTTTTTCCCCTCTCTGAGAAATTCTCCCTGGTGCCGTAGTATTCTTGTAGTAGTTTGTAGTAATAAATCTATTTTGCAACTCAAATTATTCAGCCTGTCTGATTATTTTTCTCTGGAGCACATACATATCTTTCTCTCAATTATGTTATGTTATCTCAAAACCATAAATTCTTGTGTTAATTGGGCTTTTGCTCTCCCTTCTCTCTCTCTCTAGTGGGGGAAGGGAGAGAACGTTGTGAGTGCAGTGCTTTCGGCTGTCAGCACAGTCCAAACCACGACACAGGACAAAAAAATAAACGTAAGAACGAGGRTAGGTCTTTGTATGTGATGCTTTAGATTTCCCCCATGCTTCTCAGCAGTACAATATGCAAATAATTAATTCTGAATTCTTCTGAATCTGGGAACTCTTAGCCCCGTAGCAATCCTGAGTAGGTTGACAGCATGTCACAGGTCCGGATCTCCTGAACATTCCTCTTTCTAAAAGTTTGCACAACCCAAGCCTGCCTTTGTTATTTTATCATTACGACTTCTTCTCTCTGTTGAGATAATACAATCCAGGATCACTTTTATGTGAGTGGCTGATTATGGGGTTTGCTGCTTAAATATTAGGACAGCATATAAAAAGTATTTGTCACTTTACTACATGATAATTTTTCTTTAAAATTAAATGAATACATAAATTGTTACTTCTCTGTGTCAGCTACAACATATAAAAAAAAATTAAGTACAATATGACCACCTTAGGGCGTCCAGCTGTCACAAGTGCAATAAATAGACCAGGCTAAATCTATTCCATGGAATATTTGTACATGTGTTTGCAAATTTGGCATCACCCTATTGATTTTGGGGCTAATCCTCATGCTAAATTACACTCTGAATTTTAGATTTGTGCAGTCACAGCCTCTTTGATTATTATCTCATAGCATACAGGTTCCAAGACACTTTGTTATTACTATTTATTATGAAATTGATGGCTGAAACTTCTGTCTTCATCTAACTGAGGCATAAAAGGACTCATTGGTCTAATCTTACTCTTTAACTAGGTAAGAGATTTCGGCAGATGGTCAATATGGACAGTGCATGTTCTAGAGTCTTTGGAACAAACACCAACAAAATGAATCTCATTACAGTAACACACAAATGTATTCTCCTTCCTTTCTTAAGACAAATATATCTAAAATTAATTAATCATTTTGAGTTTCAGAAGCTTACTCTGAGCTTTGTCATGCAAGTTAACTTGTTTCTGTTTTATCTTGGGGAATAGTTTGAGCAAAACCACTCACACCTTGCACTACTTCATTTTGTATTCTTTACTACTCCTCCCCAAAAGGAAATGTCAAAACCCATTTCTACAGAAAAGAAAATAAAGAAGTCTAGCTTTACTTCTCTTGAATACACTTATAGGGTGGATACCCAGTAAAATTAAACCACCCTAATAGGAATATATGAATACAAAATTATGTTTTTGAAAAATCTGTTCTAAGTTTAAATATAAAGGTTTTTTTATGCATAGTACTCCATTTATTTAGTAATTTTTTTCCTGCTTATTTCAAAAACTAAATGGTGGACTTGAGAAAAAAACCCAAACACATCAAGGTAAGAATGGATTTCTTACAGTATTTGTCAGGAAGAAATTAGTCAAATAAAAGTGCAAAGGTGACTTCATCTACATGAGCTACAATCAGTTAAAATATTCAGATMAAACTTACAAATGTAGTCACATGTAATGCCATTGTTTGATAGATTATTTAAATTAGAAGAGAAAAGAAACAGAGTGAAGGAAAGATAAAACAGTGTGAAAGAGATGGAGTGTGAAGTAAAGGAACCATCAGACAGAGAAAAAAATCCTCTTAAACAGAAAAAMAATTACAGATAAAGATGTAAAAAGTGACAAAAGGACAGAATGTAATGTACTTGGAACTGAATAGAAATATAATGGGACATAAGGCATGATAGAAATTCTCTGCTTTGCATTCCTTTCATTTGAACGGTGYACATAATTCATTTTCCTTTTTTGAGATAAGGTTTTGAATGTTCTACCTGTATTTTCTGTCTGGCTATCCTAATCATGATTACAGTTTTACTTTAAGACTCTTCCAATTCACAGTAACATCAAACACTTCCTCAGTTTTAATACATTGTTGTGGTTTGGAATGCTGGCCAAAAGCCAGACACCCATAACACCTGCTCATTCGCTCTCCCC
>NW_026623341.1:670609-849585 GCF_030028575.1 Malurus melanocephalus | reverse complement strand
TTGTTTTGATTTCTTCTTAAATATGTTTCCACAGAGGCGTAACCACCATCTCCAACTGGCCCAGGTTTGGTCAGTGGCATGTCCATCATCCTCAGAGCCAACAGCAATTGGCTCTGCTGGACATGGTGGAAGCCTCCAGAAGCTTCTCACAGGMRCCATCTTTTTAGCCCCCCCACTTCCAAAAAACTGGGCCAAACAAAACCAACACATACATTTAAGACTTTCTTTCAGGATCTTGAAAATTTTMATCAGATTATCCCAACATCTCATGTTTGACAACAGACATTTGACATTTCAGGGGTGGAAAATTAAAGCACAGGGCAGCCTCTGATTTCTGTCTGCTGGTCTCCAAGCTTAGGCATTCCCAARTAGGAGGTTACCTCTACATATTTGTGTTTAATAGCAATAGACACTCATTTCATGCTTTTTTTCATCAGTAATATCTTGTAACATTGAATTTCATAATAAAGGCACATTGTATAAAACCAATATATTTTTCACATGGTAAATGTACTCTCTCTCCTTTAGATCTTGAGTWATGGTTAGTGAAAATCTTTCTCTAGTGATTTATCCATGAACTTAAAGATATTCTATTCCTTTACAATATTGCCCCCTCTTTGTCCTTTTTCTAAGCTGAAAGGCCCTGGACCAWTTTGTCTAGGAGTTTGTCTGATTTAGAGAAAAGGAGACTGAGGTGTGACATCATTGCTCTCTACAGCTTCCTGAGGAGGAGATGTGGAGRGAGAGATGTTGATCTCTTCTCCCTGGTATCRAGGGTCAGGATGCATGGGAATGGTTCAAAGGTGCACCRGGGAAGGTTTAGACTACATAGTAGGAATCATTTCTGTATCAACAGGATGGTCTTACAAGAGGCAATTAACGCCTCAAGTCTGTCAGTGTTTAAGAGACATGTGGACAATGCCTGTAATAATTTCAACTTATGGTTATCCACAGAGTGGTCAGGCAGTTGGACTCACTGATCATTGCAGGTCCCTGCCAACTTCAATATTCTATTATTCTATTCTATTCTATTCTATTCTATTCTATTCTATTCTATTCTATTCTATTCTATTCTATTCTATTCTATTCTATTCTATTCTATTCTATTCTATTCTATTCTATTCTATTCTATTCTATTCTATTCTATTCTATTCTATTCTATTCTATTCTATTCTGTTCCATTCCATTCTATTTTCCATTCTATTTTCCATTCTACTCTTTCTGACCTTATCCAAGTCCTTACTTTAAGCATCTCTTACTTTTTACTGGACTTCATGCAAAAGTGGATTTGATTCTCCAGCCGGAATTTTATTATATCTGGCAACCCCCTTGCTCCACATTTTGCATTCACTTCTTTCATCATTAAACTCCAGGATATTTTTTCTTTTGTGATATCTGCTCTTAGAGACAGTGATTTACTCTTCCATCTGCTTTTCCATTTCATAGTACTGTCTGGTTTCATTCTATCTCCAGATGCTCTGGAATGGATCAAATGTTAATACATTTCGGGCAATGACATCACATCAAAATCWTTTCAAAAGTTTAAGACATAGCTCAAAGCAGCACTCTTCCAAAATTTCCTGTGTACCATCCTCCAAGTGACTTTCCTTCAACATGCAACTCCGCAATGGCAAAATGATAGGAAAGGACAATCTGTTGTTTCAGCAGAGGGACACCAGTGTGACCCCACAAGGATCTGTGTAACAGCTTGCTCTTTAACATCCTTAGAAAAGTTTGGAGAACTTTGCTGATAATGCAGGATTATCCAGAATGATACAAATAAATAYTAACCTAGAACAGTTTCAGAGGACCTCTGACAGTAAGTAATAAAATTCAGCAACAATTACCTCAATTGTGAGCAGATGAGAAAAATAACCTGAACTTTGCACAAACAACAATGGGTCTTGAATTACCTCAATCAACCAGGAACAAGAGAAAMAACTTTCACAAATTTTTGAAGTATTTGCCTTTGTTTATAGTTAAAGATTGTAAGTTACCTCATTCCCAAGCAGTCCAAATCCATTTAATTGGTTTAATAATTACTTTGATAATTATTAAAAGAAAAAGAAATTCAAATCCCAACACTGTGGGGGGTTGTTAAAAAAAGTTAAAAAAATTATTAAACAAGGCATTTTGTGATGTGGTTTAGTGGGCATGGCATTACTTGGGCAAAGATCAGACTTGATGATCTTGGATGTGTTTTTCAACCTTAATGATTCTATGATTCTCCAGTAAGGTCCATGCTGGTGTGAATGCTCATGTCTGAGATCCAGAAAGGAAGATAGTGGCTGTATTTTGACATGCAATGTGCTCTAGGATAACCCAGTTTGTGCAGGGAGATGGCACCAGATGCCCCCACCCCTGGTCCCATCCCCACCTTCTCCATTCTGTGATTTCATGATTCTGAGATTCAGTAGTTACAAGTTACTCCAAAACATTTTGTAAACTTTTTAAACGCTTTAATCTAGRGATATTAAGAATGCCACTAATCATAAAGAGACTAATTTTGCACTTTTGCACAAGCAAAATTTCCATTAAAATCAATTGGTATTTTGCCCAAATTGACTTGTCAGATGAAGCATAGAGCTACCAGCAGGCTACTATGCCACTCCTATTACACAGCAACAGATTTTATTTAAATTCCACCTATATTTTTAAAGATAAAGATAAAAAAATTAATCTAGGAATTAGAGATAACTTTAGTCTGATCACTATTCACATTATGCTCAGAAAGGCCCATTTCAGAAAAGCGGCATATTTAAAATTAAGGAACTACTTATATCCATCTCTATTCAGAATGCGTGCAGCTTGTGCTGACCTGAGSCCAAATAATTCTTTAAGATCACCAAAGATGCTACAAAAAAGCAAATATATACACATATCCCCARATGAGCACTTAAGTTCCATTTTTCCCCTACACTCTGGCTTGAGAGAAAATTATTATGCAGTTCTTCTTTTTCCATACCAGCACTTGGAGATGTTTTTTTGCCTGAGCTTTCAGTAGTTGGGTTTATTCCTGAGACTCAGTAGTTAAAAATATGTGCCGTGAAGCCAGCCAGACCTTGTATATATACRTTTCCCTGTTTTCTTGAGAGCAGGCTACAATATTCTTCCTAGTCATAACCAAGATAAGTCTGTTAAAAAAGGTTATTGAATATGTGACCCCAAAGTTTTACAAACAATTTATGATGCAACCTCACCCTGATAAAAAATGCTACAYATCTTATATATAGAATAAACAAAGATACTACATATTTTAAATATAGAATAAACAACATCTTATATAGCTGGTGAGTTTCCTGTACCTCAGCCAAAAGTCAGGAAAGAGAGAAAATACTGGGAATTTGGGTAAAAAAATCTCAAATAAATAAGGAGACCTTTGAGATTCTGTCATTAGGCTTCAGAAATCTTTCAAGCCTCAGATTAATGTTTATTCTGATAAGAAAATAAARGTATTTTTGTTATGATGATTACTTGCTGGAAATCTTGTCTGAAGTACCAGAGCCATTCAGGGAAAATGCAYAGCACAGAAATTATAAATATATAGGTTATAAAAGAAATCAGAATATTCAAAGTCAACACAACTGTCTCCTATAGGTGCCAGTAATTAAATTTCTTTCATTTGGAGGAAGAAGTGCTGCCAGCTTCCTATAATGAACTCAACATCACCTCAAGGCTTTTAAATCTTAGCACTTTTACAGTCAATCATCAAAGCTGAAATTAGAAATCTCATGTATTTTATGATAAAAATGAACACTGTGCAYACATGATTGGACATCAGAGGAGTCCTTTTTCTAGGGCAGCTCAATGAAAGAAAACATTCTTAAAAGAAAATTTACTTTTATGTATTAGCAATTGTGAATAAAATAGCAGCAAAATAAGTTGTACAAAAGTGTGTAATGAAAAAATTACTAGAAAAAGTCAAGATAAAAAAAATAGTCTCAGAACAGATTTTAAGTTTTCATGAGTGGGATTAAAAAATTCACTTCCTTGCTTCCTTAAGTATTATCACTCTTGTTGCTTCACTGTAATTATGTTATTTTTCCTCCCTTTGTACTGATCACTCTGGCACATTGCACTATCTCCTGGATTTTTCTTTTTTTCTTTTCTTCTACCTACCATTTATTATGATTGCTACCAAAGGAAGTCCACAAAATTGCTATAATTATTATTTTCCTTTTGAGATAGCTAACCTTAATGAGATGTTAATTTTCCTCATTAACATGGTACACATTTCCTAAAAATGGTACACATTTCCTGTTTCACAGACAGAAATCAACCAAGTCTTCACCATAAATAATTTCAACAAGATAAAATGTTTACTGTTCCTTTTTCCACAGTCAGAAGCAGACTAACAGATCTTTTTTCCTTCTTTGCAGAAACGGAATGATTCATGTACACCTGAATGGGTGCTTTGACATCTAGTCTAGTCAGGATTTGCCACCTTTGCCTTAGGGAAGTCTACAACTCCCTGCATTACAATTCTGTCATTCTGGCAAGAAACTTTCCAGTGATGGATCTTAAGTGTCCAGAGGGGACCTAGGGTAGAAGATCCTCTGTTTCAAATATTGATGGTTTCCCACAGAAGGAAGACTCARGACTATGAGCAAAAGATTCATGTCATTTCTTTCTCCTAAGCTTACGAAAATGTTCTCTCAGTCTTTTGCCTCTGATTAATGCATTATATTAACCAGAATTATGTCAGCAGTTTGTTAGAAGGATCCATAAGCAGCTAGAAAAGGATCTGTAGCAGTTATGTGCCCTGCAATTCCAGGACAGCTTCGCAGAAGAGATAGCGTGAGAAGTTATCTCAGTGCTCCACCAACATCCAACAAAGAGCTGTCTGTTTACAGGCCCTCCATCAAAACCAAATATGAACAGAGAACCTCAGAATATTTTGGGTAGGACGGGATGTTTAAATGTCTCMCTTTCCCTTTTCAGTGACAGTCCTGCCAAACCATGTGCCCTGTCTTTGGCAGGGTCTCAGGTYCCAGGAGAGGGAGGCACTGCAATTTCCACCTTGCAGATGGCAATGTAGCACCCTGCAGCCTCCTGCTCTGTGCTGAAGGGGAAGGTGACCACAGACCCCGGGCTCCAGACCAGTATGATGGCCTGTGGAGGTATATGGCTTCCCTTCCACTGGTTCCTCTCACTTTAGTGGGATGTGTGACTATCTTCCTTATAAACATCAGCTGGATACTCAAGGCAGTAACCAACACAGATTAGGAAGAAGAATATGATTAACAGACTCCTCTGAAGCGAGAGGTTGCCAGGTGGTTACTCTGGGCATGTAAACGTCTCAAATAACCATCTTATTTACACATTGCTTGGAACGGCATCTCATCTGAAAGGGGGAATTTTTACCAATTTGCCTGGTTTGGCCACAGCATTTTTAAAAAAAAAATCCTCAGCATTCCCCCAGACCCCCAGGATTAGGAATATCTTTTGTTAGATATTAACTACTTTGGTGTAGGTCAGGAGTAAAGTTATTTGACATTACTGAATCGCTCAACACATTAGGGGGCAATCTCTCTACACCTGCAGCAAATTTAACTGATGTTAATTAGATTCAGCGTTAATCTAACGGTAAAATTTTGTCCTTGGAACCCATAAAACTTCTGAGTTTTCAGGGAAAGTTTCTTCTGTGTGAAACACAGTGGGAATTGCAGGTTTGAAGAAAAATTCATAGAGCTCTTGATATTTTTATCCCTTCATCTAACACAGTGCTATACCATGGAAATTGTTTGCACTCTGTGAATGTGAATCAATGAATAACTCCATTTCCCATTAAAAGCAAGAAAAGAGAACATGGATAACAAGCTGCACATCCTGAAGGAGGAAGGCTGAATATTCACATGACAGCCAAAGAGAAAGGTTCATTTCTTTGTAAGCCCCACACAGATGAGTTCTGTTACCTTCACTAGAGTGTCATGGAAGGCAGTACATGGACCTGAGGCTGGACACACCAACACCATTTTACCTCCTAAAACAAATGGTGTTCATTGTCAACAGAAGCCTAAGCACAAAAAGAAATTTCCCAGCTCTATATATTTGTTTGTTTGTTTCTACACAGAGGACTTAACTATGTCTTTTTTCTATCTGTACAAACCTTTTTTTCTTGAACAATTAAGCAATGTTTCAGCTTTATCATTAAGCTTGACCCTGYTTTTACTTGTATTGAATTTTCAGCAGTTCCACAAGAAATGCAATATTATCCTGTATTCAGAGAACTGATACATAAAAGAAGTAAGTAAATATACCAGTCTGTCCAACAGGTAGAGGAGTCCATTAAATACATACTTAAAATAGACAACAGTTACCAGGAAAAGCTCTTGTATGAGGAAAGATTTATCAGTACTGTTCACTAGTCTTACTTAAGATTTTTTTTTCTATTTACAGAGAGTGTTAAAGATGTTCAAATAAAAATATACACTTTATGTTTCCTACCCAGCTGTCCAGCAATTTCAGAAATGGTATGGTGAAAAGCTTGCATTTTAATTGCATGTCACTTTACCCCTTTTCTCTTTGCTTTTTTTTTCTGTTTGCAGAGACAATGGATCAGCATACTTTGCCAACTAATAAATATTAGACCAAAATTCWTGAGCTAAGATATCGGTTTTCCATATCTTTTAAAATTAATAATARCAAAATATTCTACAAATACGTACACTGACTCTACATGCTTTCAAGATTTCAGTAGCCATCCCTGGGCAAATATGTGATCTTGTTAGAAAAAATGCGGAAACATACAGGTTGATGGGACTAATGAAATGAGAAAAGATTACTTTGAAATCGAGAATTTATCAACTGAGTTCACAAATGCATAGCCAGTGATGAAGGGAATGCATTTACATTTGTAGGCAAATATTCATTGTGAATGAAGGACATGATTTGTTTGGTTATTCAATGCAGGTATTTCCCATTATGCCATTTGCATATTCTGCTGAGTTTCTGTAGTCTGTTCATCATCTTGCACAGGTGAAGTTACAAGCACTCATCTACCAGCATGCTTGAGGTAGATTAGTCTCCAAAATTATGTTTGTGTCTTGTGTGGGATGGGTTTATCTTCAAGCTTCCATTAAGCAACTGCTTAGAGTGAAAAGGAGAAATCTTCATTATTTCATTAAATATAACTTATCTCACAAATGCTGCACTAGTGTATTTTACTACTGTAAAATATTACATATATATTTTCCAAGATATATTTTCTGGGAATCATATGTTTCCAGGCAGTTTTTGCTGCCATGTCTGATTAAAATCAAAATTAGAGGTTTCAGTTAGTTAAAAACATCCAGAATTAATAGCATTTCTGAACTGAAATACTATTATTTCACACTGTTTTTCTCTCTTAAGCAATATTACAAGTGGTAAAGCCTCAGCCTTGTCCTGTTCTTAATAAGGCTGTCATTTACAAAACCAAAMTTGACAAACTTTGAGAGTACAAATGACTGTGTGGGGTATACTCTTACCTCACAGTAAAATCTATCATTGTTATAATGACAGCTAAAAGCATAAAGAAAGTGAGTGTTGCATCAGCTGAATCTTTACAGAGCTGTGTACAGGGAATTCAATAAATATTCGAAAAGTCTTTTAATATACATTTTTCAAAAGAGCATTCTTAGAACTGTAGTACCTGATGACAATAGTTTAGAAAAAATTGTCAAGTTTTCATTGTATCACTGATTACAGACAGCCAAACACATTGCTTTCATGTACTATTTACTGTCTTTTTTTTTCTTTATTTGTGACACAAGTGTTTTAGAGATATTTGTTTAGTATTTTACTATTAGGTTTTGGGAGTTCTCATTAGGGCAAGGTTCTGACTTCAAACAGTTTTTCTGTTTAATCAAAACCAAGCTAGTACCATGTCAGGCAGTGTATATTCTCGTAAGAAATGGGTTCCAGTCATTGATCATTCTTTTAGTTTCATACATTAAATCATCTCTTTCAAGTGTCATTAGCACAAATAATCTTTCCAAAGGCTTCTAAAGATTTCCTTTGATCTATGTTTGTGTTTGTTCTTTCCCTTTTACAGCTGGTGTRCCCTCAGATACATTTGTCACTCATTTTACTAAGCTACAAAAATTGTCATACACATGTTACTTACACACAAAAACATTAATGGCTTTATCATACTGATTAAGCCATAGGCCTAGAATTTACTAAAAAAAGAAATGTAACCAAAAGAAAGACAAAAAGAAATGTAACCAACATATGTATCTGGAACACGGCTTGGACAGTCCAGAATACACAATACCAAACCAGTCAGTRTCAGTGGTAGTGTAACATTAATAATTCAAACTACTCCACACAAAATTAAAGAGAATTACAAACATTAAAATTCGTTTTCGAGTGAAATCCTGAATCAGTGGCTGAACCTTTCACAACCTAATTGTTGTATTTCATGTCACAAGTTCAAATGGACATTTCTGTTGCCTGTTCCATTAAAACTTGTCCATCTCTGATTCCAACAGCTTTAAAGAATCCAACACTAGGTTCTAGTGTCATATTTGTCAATAACAAAAGAAATAAAAATAATTTTAGTGATCTTTAATCTCTACCAAATTCTAGCAATTTTTTCAGATAGGAAAACAAAGATTATATTCCAAAGACTTAATGCTCTTTATCATCCATTATAAAATATTTAAAAGGATAAGTACAGACAATCACATTTAAAATTAATCACTGAAATATGACATGAATAGGAAAGTCATAAAGAGAAAAAATATCTAACATAGAAGATAAGCAACCCATAGGTTTTTTTGTGAGATAAACTCAGAAACTTTTAAACAGTGTAATATTTATTACATTTTTAAAACTCTCATTTGCTGTTAGTCTTGTGTTTTGACAAAGCATAACAAATCAGAATACTCTTAATGACATGCAGAAAACAATGAGACCATACATAAAGATACAAACTTAAATTCATAGAAATTTTTGGCAATTAGCTTAAAATGTTAGATAGCTAAATGAACAGAGAACCGCAAAATCCTGATGCATGTAAAACTCTCACAAGGCTTTGCTGATTCTCAGTCTGTTTGGTCACAAACTTTACCTTTGCTGTCCTAGCAGTGAATTTACATTTGTTTCATTCAAAGATGTGATAGTCTCAGAAAGATATATGACACAGAGTTATCATTTTATCACAGGACAAAATGCTTGGCTATCCTTTCTGYTTATTAAGTAATGGTTCTTTCCAGGTAAGCACAGGAACTAGAAACAGTTATTGATTTTGCTTCTGTTTTCTCACAGGAAATTAAAGGCTTTATCTAAAGTACATAAATCTCAGGTGGATAAGATAATTAATGCATGCTGTGCACACTTTAGAAATGCATGAATACTAAGGTAAGGAGGTCAAATCTGTTTGAAAGGCTAGCCAAATTTATACATTTTAATGTCCTGCTGGCAGCTATAAAAACCTGGTATATCACAGCTACATACAAGTGTTTTTAAAGCTATAAAAGTCAAATAAGGTGCATCTGTTCCAGAAAAGACAGCAATTTGTACTTATATCAGGAAAATTAATGAGTACCTTCAAGCATTCAGTCGCAAAGTTATCAGATACCATAAAACCGAGATGATATTAACACAGAGGAATTGTTTCAGCAATAATAATGTMGTTTACAATTCAGCAATCACAAATTGGCTTGGGTTGCAGAACCACTATTTGACTCCCTGATAGGGAGTGAAACATGGCAGGATTAGTTTAGATAKCTGTAAACAAAGCTGAAAAGATTAATTTACCTAGACCTTAAATCTGTGGGGATGGTGAAACTGCACTGTTTCCTGGAAATGATTTTCAGTTGCCATATCCAATCAAAATCTTTATTTATCCCTATTGCCCCTTCTATAAATTTTACATTGCTGTTTTTATCCTTCCACGTTGACTAGAGAGATGRTTGATTCTAATTCACTTCATTATATCACCTTATACAATTGTAGACACTTTCTTCTTTCATGCATTTTTATAGCAGACCAAACAGCCCTGTTCTATAGGTCCTAATTTGTGAGCTTTTAGTAAATTTTATTGCTCTCAACTAACCCTTSTGCTGTTTGACAGTATCTGGTTTAAAATGTGGCTTTCATGCTGAATGCAGAAAGGAAATACGGCAGAATGCTAAAGCAAGGTTTTACATAAGACATTCTGCAGCTAAAGTATTCATTGACGTAAACTCCCATTTCAGTTTKCAGGCCATGCACACACAAGGTGAATATTATATAATATTTTATTGTTACGAATGWATCCAGTCTTTGAAAAGTGCTAATGTCCAGAACAGCTTGCTTTACAGGACAAGCCAAACATTGCCTTTTCTTTTTAAGAATGAGCACTTTTTTTATATTTGTAAAATATCTTGAATACCTTCAGCCTCACCACGACAATGGAACTTATTCAGCTGAAGGAACACACTCAAATAGAACTGGAATTTCTAACTTAAATTTTGCATATGAAAGTCAGACAATTTATGTCTGCATAATATCTATATTCTCTTACATCTTATAGTTGATAATATTCTTCCCTGTTTGTAAGCAAAGAAATTTTAAAAGAGCTCATTCAAAGGGGATCTTTCAGATAAACATTTTAGCACAGACTTACTTAGATGCCCAGCCTAAGAAATAGTAGCTTCGGAGTCCAAACAAAATTTAGCACACAATCAGGACAGTTAAAATTTTGGTGATTACATGTCTATATTTTCTTTTTTTACTAATTTATATCCTACATTTCTTACATAGTATTGTGTGTTTGCTTTTTATTTTGGGTGGGGAAAACCCCCTATTAACATATATAGCAAGCATATTCAACACAAGAGAAATGAAACTATTTTTCTCTTAATAATCACTTTAATAACATGATGATGTTTTTTCTTTCTTTTTTTTAAATTTTCTTTTAACAACTCACACTTGATCTCTAAATGGATATCAGTTATCTGCATGTGCAACAGTCCAGTGATGTACTGATATTCAAGCATCTATTCATTATGAGCTTTATTCTCAAAATTCTGAAATATTCATAATAAAACTCTTGGACAGAATGAGCTGCATGCTTATGAACAACATCTTCACATATTATTGTCAGATGATCAATTTAAACATCAAGCAGTCTTTCAATCTACACAGTGTATGATTATTGCAAAAGTGTCAGTTTGTTTACTGGGCTAGATTCTCTGTCTCCTCTTGCCTCAAAGGTCAGTTTGAAATTTCTTTCTTTCATTTTCTGCAAAAAAAAAAAAAAAAAAAATCTATGAACGTTTAATAAAGTTGTGATCTTGTTTCTATCTTTCCTTCTCAGATCAACAGAAAATGGTGTCTGTAATGCCACCTGAGACACATCAATCTGTACTCATGGCAGATATATCATCTGTGAAACTAGTTCAAGAAAACTGTCAGGTCTCATTGGGAAAATTAGGCTTTCTATTAGGGGAATGAATCATATGTGACAAATACTGAATGATAGGTTGGAAGAAGTTATTGTTCGTGAGCTGCATTTCAGCTTCAAATTCCTTCTCACTTCACAATTATAGTAGTCAGTTCTTGTCGTTCCTTTAATTTATATATATATTTGCTCATAAAAATAATTTCCTCCATTCTACAGATTTAGGACATAACATAAAATAATTATTCAAGATATTACTCTTATTCAGATAAATGGAGAACAAATTATAAATCAGAAACCTTAATTTAGCAGGAAAAAATAAGTCTTATAAGTGACCACTTTTCTGATTAGGTTTTACTGTTTTTCTTCTGTCATGCCTGTGTGAGAAAATGCTTCTTATGGCAGAGGTGGCKAAGCTTTCACAGACTGAGACCCAGGAAATGAAAATGTGCAATAACAGAAAGACATAGGTTCTAAAATAGAATCACTGAATTCAGTACTCATACACTGTTGCATGAATTACTAAAGAATTGAGTCACGAGTTTGAACCTCAACACTGACTGAAGGGCCTCTCTTGAAATACCCGAAAAAGGCATTTTGGTACTTTCAAAAATGTAGTAGTAGTTTCAAAATATACTGTATATGTGGATATATGTATGTATACTCATGCATTCGTTTAAACTGGCACAGTGCAGTATGATGCTGCAAATAGCTGGCTCTCAATCTGCTGTAAAAACAAAATGCTGGCTCTCAATCTGATGAAAAAAATTAATTATTGCTCTGGATTTTGAGAAATGGTGACTTCTACTGACAGCAAGTTTGTTTCTTCTGTTCTTTTACAACTAAAGGAAAGCATTGTACTGCAGATGTCTTAGTGAAAATGAGGTAAATCTGCCCCTGTGCTCTCAAAAAGTTTTATTCTAGTCTAGTTAAAAAAAAAAAAAATCACCCAAAACCCCCAGATCCAGAGTGTGAGAAAAAAATAGGAACTTGTAGCTAAATGACAGTCTGGTGAAAGAGCTGATGATGACTAGCTGCAAGGTAGCCAGTGCAGCTGAGAGAAGAAGAGCCTAGAGTGACAGACACTTCAGAACTGATTGGTCAAAGTGTTAAAATTAATTACTGCAGAAAGACTCCTTTTGCCAAAGAATGAGATTAGAAGAGTAACCTCTGAAGTGTTAGGCCTGAATTTCTAAAGCATTATTACTGCAAGTATTTCTTGATGGCTCAGAGTCATCCTGAGCTGATCACTTTCAGACAGATAAATTCTGCTCCAATATACAGACATAGCAGTAGCATGGTGAAGCTATCTCTGAGAATCAAAGACATGTTAAATTACATTTGRCAATCTCATTAGCTGTCTGCAGGACATGCATTTACATTCTAGATATCTGAAACGTTGTAAACAGCTAGAGCTCTCTTTTAATAATTATGCTGTCAAAGAAGCATTTGTTCCATTACAGAAGTGGAGAATTTACTGCAAAAATCCTCTAATACATTTGTTCTGGCATAGTAGTAAATTAAGGATGTGAATAACACRCAAATATTTAAGAATAACAGCATTTTGAACAGACCTCTTAGTAAACAGTTGTATATATACATATGTGCATAGACAGTATACRTATAGTATGAGAGAAAAATAATTGCAAGATATCTTAAAAAGTATACTGAAGTATATTAAAACCATCTTTATTTTAAAAAATGGTACAAGCAAAAATGATGGTTGTTTGCACAATTTTAATACTGTCCTCTGTCTCTGTTGGCCCGAAATCACAATCTTAAGCTATTTGTTTGCATAGTAATTTCTCACCACTGAATCTTATCTCACTAAGTTGGTAAGTAGCAATTAATAATTTTCTTCATCTTTCCAACTGTTGAACATCCTTCAGCTTTGTTTAGTAATAGGTCCAGATGTCTACCCAGCCAACAGGTCAATTCCCTCCTCAGAAGGATGGGGCAGAAAATAAGGTGAAAAGCTCATGATGTGAGAAAGACAGGGAGTTCACTTACCAGTGACCTTTATGGGCAAAACAAGCTTGACTTGGTTAAAAYTGGTTTAATTTATTTGCAAATAAAAAATATATCAGTAGAAACAAAGACAAAAATTAAAATAAATCCTTTCTGTTCCCCTCACTGCTTTGCCCAGGGGGAGTTYTGCTCCCTCATTTCTCACTCTGTGTCCCCATGGCAAGCAGCAGAGTGAAATGGGGAGCAGGGTTGTAGACAGACCACAACAGCTCCTCTTTGCTGCTTGTTCCTCCTCACCCTGCACCCCTGCTCTGGTGTAGGTCCTTCACAAAGGCTGCAGCCCATGAAGTGCTGCAGCCTGGGTGCTTGTCACAGGCTGTGGGGAATCACTGCACCCACACGTGAAACACCTCCTGTCCTCCCTCTACTCCCACCTTGGGGTCTGCAGGGATGTTTCTCACACTTTTAAACCTCASTCCTCTCTGCCAGGCAGTGTTTAACATCTCTTAGACATGCTTTCCCATAGGTCTGAGGGGGCTTTCCCAGGGAGCTCAGCTGTGCCCTGTGACAGAGCCCATTGGAATGGGTTGGATGCATCTCCATGTGAGCAATACAAACCCCACATTTTAACACATTTCAGCCACAGCTGACAGATTCAGCCCATGGCAAGAATTGCTGCCAGATGAGACCTTGGCATGAGAGGAGACCGTGCTGGGTCTCTGTTACATGGAGACCTCACCAGAGAGGGAGGAAACACACTTTCTCCACTGGATCCATAAAATTTGTTGGTAGCAGAGAGAGAACAGAAAGAGCTGCAAACACCTTTTGAGGTTCAGTCAGCTTTTGAGACTGATCTGACTAGGCTTTTTTTGTCTGTCATTTTCCTAATTTTGCATCCTGTACCTTCTGATTTTGGAAGTGAAATGAAACATTAAAAACGTTGTCTGTTTAAAGCAAAACACTGGCAGCTATCCTGCATCTGACTCTTCTGAAAGACAGGGGATGGCAACCATGGCAGCTATTTAGGTTAACTTTGATCTGCAATATGAATAAATATAAACATAACACACATATATATATATATATATATATATACACACACATATACATATATATACACACACATGTATATATGTATACATACAAAAAGATTATTTGGTGGATAAATGTACAGCTGGAAACTGTCCCTAGCAGAAACAAATTCTTCCACAGCCACCAAATAGAGTTAAGTGAGTCTGGAAAAATGATTCAGGAAATAGAATAGCTATAAAAATACTTAAAATTTTTAAGAGTAGATACAAAAAGCTCTGGACTGCTTTTTAGTGGTCTTTAAAAAATATTTGAAAGTATAGGTTGATTTTTAATATCAAAATTTATATCAACAATATCAAATGTTATTTTTAATAACAATGAAAAATGTACGTGAGACTTAAGTTTATTACTAGCTTTTGGATGTAATTAGATTCAGAAAAGGTTATGTTTTGCAATGTCCGGAAATATATGACCACAGAAAGATTATATTGCCACTTGAGCAGGGCAGAATGTTTAATTAAAAATTCTCTTTTACTTCTACTATGAAATTCTTCTCGTTGCAATTTCTTACAAAGGAAGTCACAAATCTGTTGTCACAAAAGAAACTTTAACAAATAATTTTGGAGCTTTTTAACAAGTACCACATTTTGCAGGGCACTTCAACAGAGGCATGGAAGTCTCAAATTTACAGTGGTTTAAAAAGAGATCAAGTAAGGTTTTGTTATGTGCAAGTGATATAATTCAGTTCCAGAGATACATTTTTATAGCAGTCAAACGGGCCCCATTCACTCTCTTCTACACAACAGTTCAAAGGACAAAGCAGTCACGTGGTAGGTGAAGAAATGCTTTTATTTCTGTGGAGAAATAAAGCTGCAGCCTCCTAACTCGAGGCACACACTGCAAACAGACCCCTCAGAGAGAAAGAGCCTCACAGTATTCCTGATGCAGTGATTCACCACTGGCCAAGGAATGCACATGGAAAGCTGGCTGAGCTCCACTCCTGACTCAGTAAACATTTCTGTCTAATAATGTAGTCTGTACATTAGATGTAAGGTTATCAGGCAGATATTTGAGATGGAGACAGAAAGCTGACCTTTTCAAGAAAGCACACAAAATGTCTCATTTACCTCTCTTTGTCTCTTTCTTCTTCAGGTTTTGATGTGAAACATTGAGTGGGATGGACAAGCCTATAACAGTGAGAGAGACTGGAATTTTGAAGTGAACATTAGTGTTTCAGAGCATTKCCTGCACATATGATTGCTGGGAATTAAGGTGAACTCTCTCAGGCTCTGATAGAATTTATACCAAGGACGAGTTCTGAACCTCTTGCAATGGACTCACAAGACTTTAAAGTGGATATAATTTTAAGACAGTTAAAATGAAGTGTGTGTAAGCCATCTTGATAATAAAAAGGSTTTTCAAATGGCTGACATGGGGAATACTGGAAATTAATTCTCAGTACCACAGATGACTCTCTTGTTTAACTGATGCTTCAGAGGGTGGGAATTCGTTGCTATTATCAAAAAGTAGAACATACATAAAAAGGCTGTAAACTCACTCATTTCTCACTCATTTCTTGTATCATTTTTCAGCAGTGAGTAAGGGTAGGAAAACTTGAAGAGCTTAGTCTGGTTTAAGCCACTATCCACATTATACTTTCTACATCATCCTGCTGAAACCTAACAAATCTGATTCATCTGTTTAAATGGTCTATACCCATCCACCCAGCAGGTGGTGTTCGTTTAGCATTCTTAGAAGTAAATTGATGGGATTTGAGAATAATCTCCAAATTTGAATTAATGGGAGAAAAAAAATAAAATAAAAGATACCACTACTGGAAGCTTTATGCCCCACGAAAGGACCCCTTTGGAATTTTGTAATTGACTTTCAAAAGATTTGAAAAAGTTCCAGAAAAGTAAAACAAAGGCAAAATTTCAAAAAGGAAAGAATATATTACATGCTAAGTGTAAACTCTGTTCATGTGACATTGCATCTGAGCTGAGATGGGCATTGATTAATTAGCACTCAAAGTAAGATAATTAAATAAACTCTAATTAACAGGAGAATAAGGAAATATAAGTGTTATACTGGAAAACCAACCTTCTAATTATTTACAAGGTAGCTGAAAAAAAGTCACAGGKTTGCTGAATCTGTCTTACACTTCTGCAAGGCAGGTGGCAATATCTGCATTGAGATGTGCTTCATAGGGAGTCCCAGAAGAATGGGCTCTTGGCTAGTTTACCCTTTTATTTTTTTTTTTTTTCAGTGGACTGGAAGGGAGACTTGGAACTACTTAATAACCTTGAGGCAAAACCCCTTTTGGATATAAAGGAAGATTCTAAGGAAATGCCAAGTGCATTTCATATTCAGATTGGAGTGATTTCTGCTGGATTATTATGGCATCTACAGTGCAGGAAGGATGTTGAAATTGGAGCAGGTTCAGAGAAGAGCCTTGAGAATGACAACGGGATGGAAAAACATGACTCTCACTGAAATATATAGCTCAAACAGTTTGCCTAATAAAAGACAAGTCTGTGGGGGTGACCCCAGTGTAATCGATAAATAATTTCCTGTGAATAGAAATCTATTASCAGAGAACTAACAAAGAGGGAAAGAAATTGCCTGTAGTAAGCATCCTGCTAATGGATTCTCCATCTCTGGAGAATATTCATAAATCTATACTGGATATTTTATTAAACAATATGCTTGAGATAAGACAGGAATTAATTCAAGGTTTTCTGTAGCCTATGTTTTGTTGAGAACAGATTGGATGACCATGGTCTGTAACAGAATACAATAATGTGTATTTTTCCAATGATGAGATGAAGTCATAAAATCAGAGAAATTCTATTAAGGTGCTAAGTCCTTTCTCAAAGCACCAAAATGCTGTTTCTTTGATTTTTTGATTGTTGTGGGAAATAATTTTGCAAGAATATTGCTAATGAAAAAAAGTAAATTTTACATTTATTTTCTTTCTTTTGTTCTTGTCATTTGTTAGATGATCTCTTGGTGAGCAATTAGTAAGATTTTACTGACAGCAGTAACAGCAATAAGAAAAGAGCAGATTAGAAACACAGCAATGTTTTAGCCTATATGAGGAAATCACAGTGTTGTGGCTGATTATGAGATACACAACATTTCTGTTTTTGTTTTTAACAGGTGTCATTATCAGATTTAGTGAAGTAGAATACCTWTGGATTGTATTTCAGAAAGCATCTCTTACAAAGGTCTATAGAACCATAAAATCATTAAATCATAGAATGGCTTGTGYTGGAAAGGACCTTGAAGACTTCRTTCCAAGGCCCCTGCCCAACCTTCTACTAGACCAGRTTGCTCAAAGCYCCACCCAATCTGGCCTCGAACACCTCCTGGGATGGGGCATCCATAGCTTGTCTGAAGAACCTGTTCCAATGCCTCACCATCCTCTCAGTAAATAATTCCTTTCTTACATGCAATCCAAAACTTTTGTTTTGAAGCCATTCCCCCTTGTCCTGTCACTACAAGCTCTCKTAAAATGTCYCTCTGCATCTTCTAGGCCCACTTGAGGTACTGGAAGGACACAGTTAGGTCATCCCAAAGCTTTCTCTTCTCCAGGCTGAACAATCCCAGCTCTCTTAGCTTTTCCTCAGAGATGCTTCATCCTTCTAATTATCTATGGAATCCTAGGGCATTGTTACTAAAGAAAAGAAGGGGAATACTTCTGAATTCTTAAAATTTTTGTTTGGCTTATTGAGTAATTAGATTTATCTGGAGAATAATAATGACTGATATGCTGAACACTAACTACTGATATTACTGAACACTAATATGGAATTGAAAGAATTAAAGAAAGAAGTAAAAAGAAAGGTTATTTGCAGAAAATACGGGAAAAAAGTTTCTRTTGCAGAGAAAACAGATCTAGAAGACATCTGTATGGAAGAATCTAAATTTTAATTTTTTACACAGAAAGTAAAAGACTTTAAATTTTTTATTTTTTAAAAAATTGTGAAGTCATATCCCTGAATAATTAGAAGAGTTTACCATCATCCTTGTGTCATGTGGAGTAATTGACACTTCTAGTTGTTGGCTGTTTTCAACGTTTTGCTTTCTTTTATTTTATTATTRTTATTATTTTTCCTATTATTTTATTTATGCCTCCCAAGGGCACTGGTTTATGCAGACTATAGACATGGCTATGAGGAATATGTATAGTTAATCTGACTGCAGTCTGTGTTTTAGCATTCTYCTCTGTCTAGGTAGGACTTCACTCAAGAATTAAGGCCAGTATTCTGTTAGATTGTATACTGGTACTCATGGAGCAATAAACTGATGTGAATGAAGCTGAGCCTACATGAAGAGATTCGATCCTCACAATTTGATCAGAGATACATTTCGTGCACCTTAATTGCAGATATGAAAGGTTTAAGCTAAAATCTCATCCACAATGTGAACATAACATGCAGATCATGGTTTCTGTGGCTTTTTTCCACTTTACTTTAGCTATTGGATGTCTGTTGTTGTGCTTTCCTTCATCAGTAATAAATAATATCTAAGGGTTCTTTTGAAGGAATGGATATCTCTTCAGTATCATACTCTGGAAGTAAATGTAAGGGGTGAATCTTGGTTCTGGATCATATTCTTTTGACAAAGCAATACTCCAGAACACAAAGGTATTAATATCTTTTCAAATCACAGGATATTTTTTAACATACATTATTTTTAGATTTCTAAGATAACTAGTGCAGTATAAAACTGATTTTTTTTATATGTATCATTTAAAATAATTTTTTTGTCTTTTGTTGATGATGTAAATTTTGTTATGTGGTAGGTGGATTTGCCATCACATTTTTTCTCCTTAAGAAACGGAATAGCCAATAATGCATATATTATAACTACTTTATAGTTTGAAAGTAATTAAGTAAAAAATCTTCCAATAATCTACATGWATTTGCTATGAGAAAGATGATAGTTAGGTGTGCTGGCTACTGTTCAAACAAATCCTCACTGTATGGACAAACTGGCAGTGCACACTGGACCRGGTAGAAAGGTGCTGAAGTCCATTTTATGCCTTTGCCATTCAACCTTGGACACTGACAGATGCACTTTATTGGCAGCAATACTGAGAAGAGAGGGCAGTCATRGGACAATGCATTAAAATGCAGCAGAATGGTTGCATTGTCCCACCAGGCTGTAGTCCCAGAGCCTTGGAAGGCTGATAAATAACAAAAAGTCTCCTCAGYGTCATCCTAAGCTTCAGAAGCCTAACAAATACTTCTGGACTTCTGGAAAGATTATTGACCAAAGAGAGAAAAACTCAGACAATATAATACTATTTACCAAGCTAAAATATCTCTTCTGAGTAAGATTATTTTTACAGAAAATTGGCTGGGAGACTGAGGAACCTCTTTGTGCTTAGAGACTTCAGAATTAACTCAGAGAAATATTCTTTAAAATWTTAAATCATAATGACAGACTTCTCAAACACTTTGTCCAAAATTTGGAATGACTTCTGCATTAGAGTGTTGCTTCCTAGTATGGAGATCTAAAGAAAGACACAACTCAAGGGATGGTGGAGGAAAAAGAGGAAGAAAACATGAGACATTTATGGAGTTAAAGTTTCATTCTGTGGATGCAGGGAGTAGCAGGAGGAGCTGAGGACTGGTACTGGTTCTCCTGAATGGGGCTGCTTGCTCCTGGAAAAAGCCAGTTTTCTCGAGGTTCTCCCCTGCGTCAGCTGGCTCAGATCTGAATGTCAGTCAGCATTTTGAGGAGGAGATACCTCTTTATCAAATGCAAGATGTTGAAACGTGCTGGAGTTAGRAGGAATCCTTTGAAAGATTTTTTTTTCCTACTGGGAAATTCTTTGATAATTTTTCATGAAGTAATGATTTTTGAGTTCTGGTTAGTCACTCTGGTTTCCATAAAGTGCTGATAGCATGCTCTAATGATATGCTGTAGTATTCACTTTCARAAATGAAATGTAATCTGTTAGTGAGTCACACTGCTTAACACAAATCACACTATAAACATTTGCAGTGTTGTATTTATTTCCAACCTCACATAATACTAACATTAAATCAAATTGAATTACTTAGACTAGATGTGTTTTCATAAAATGGTTGTCACAACTAAAATTCACAATTAGCTTTCCTTGTTTTTCTGTAGTACTTAGCTTTTTCTTCTGTTTGCAGTCACAATTGGAAATTTTAACAGATGTTCCAACTGGAGTGCAACAGAGCATGACTTACAACTAAACTGGAGTGAAAAATTAACAGACAATCTGCTTTTTAATTGAAGGCATTGGTGAACTTCTCATGTTGTAGTTCCCAGTTCACAGACAGGTACAGGTCAAGTCCAGTGTAAACTACTAAATATGTTGTACAGTTGTAGTAATTTTTTTTTAATGGGATATAGCTACACTTACACAGTCTATCTGTACAGCTGGTTTAGGGAARCAGAAATCAGTCCAGTTAACAAACTTTAAAAATAAACCTTTCTCAGAAGTCTTTCAGATTAAATATATGTGTAATGAATACGACATGTATTAAAAATATATTCAAAGAAGTATGAAGAAAATWAAACATTTTAATTATTAAACATTATTTTGTACATTTATTCTCATTGCTTTTGTACATCAGTGAAAGAGAAAGGAAATATGGAATTAGAAAGCAGAAGGTAAAACTGCAAAACAGGAAAATAGAATGATTACCATGTAACAGTTTATCTTCACAGCATCTGTGAAAATCTTTGCTGCATTTTGTTGCACATTTATACATTATAGTGACATTTGATGTGCCCAAAACATTCATTTCATGGTGATATCCAGTGTGGGTACAGTAAATACCCTACCCCATCATGAAAAGCTTGACAAAGCATTTAAAGGCAGAGCTATTACACAGTAACAGCTGTTCTGCCTTCTGGTGATAGAATTTCTAAAACAGTTCTACTGATTTCCTCTGTTTCTATTGTGCCAACATTAGTCTTTCCACCTTTGGTGCATGACTCAAAAATGCACAAAAACTTGGTGCAGTTTCCCAGTAATGTGTGCTGACAACACGGTTAAATTACAATTGTACCTGGATGCACTGGAATATGGTGGTTACTGATGCTTTTTCCTTAAAATAAAAAGGAAAAAAAGTGAAAACTGAAAATTATATACTCAAAAATGCAATTATATACTCATCACTATTGGCATAACATGGTTGAACAGTACCTATATACCTATGGTATACCTATAATATAAAATATWACTTATTTGTTAATTCCCCAGGCAATAGTTAACAAATTTTCTGCCTCAGTRGGCCACAGATCCTAAATAGCTTTGAAACTGTGGATCCTACTGTTTTTTACTCACCTGTTAGGGCTGCAAGTGAGATACCAAAGCCAATGATTCTCAGCATAATAATCCAAAATCTGTCTTCATCAAACCTAACARCAAGGTATAACTCTCTAATGATAGTAATTGATATAGAATTTAATCAAATATATTAAAATGCAGCTTCATTTTCCATACCACATTGTTTCCACGTGCACCAAGATGGTCAGAAAGGCTTAAGCAGTGCAAGCAGAGTWTTTAATACCTGAGCTGTATGTACAACTGAAGTATGGTGGTTTTTACTTTCTGATGCATAACTGGGCTCTTTTTGATTCTTCCCAAGAAAATGTGTTGAAGTCACTAAGACACTTCTATATTCCATTTAACCTATAAAATTTTATAACCCCAATAAAAATAATAACAACATTTTATGTTTGCAATTGTATATGCTTAATAATAGTCTTTATAAAAGACAGCATGTTGGTCTTTTTGGAGTCAAGATAGTGAAACAAAGCCATAAATCTTACACCTTTYTTATTGCAAGTGTATTTTTGATATGTGTGTGTTTTTCATTTGTGCATAAGTACAGAAAAAAAAAAAGAGAGAAAAGGGTAGCTTTTAATTAGATTGACTTTTCTCTCTTGATGAGTTGGAAATATGTTTTCTTTTTAAATTGTTTCCCATGTGTTATCTTGCATTGTGCAGTAGTTGCTCCCAAGGTCAAAAGCTCTGCTGAATTCAGTAAATTCTATTCACTGTGGATGTTCCTGGTGTAAGCAGCACACTTATTTATGCTTCCATAAGTGCAAAATGATCACCATTTGTTTTCTAATACATGTCTGAAGTAACAGAGAGAAATTAAAAAACATCACTCATGTACTGTACAAAGTGGTCATTTTGGTCACTGAGGGAAAGGCTTTCATTTAGCAAGTCAGAGGAAAATGCAGGGATCAGCAGAAGGCAGAATGGATTTGTTGAAATGTCAAGGAATCCTGTTGACACCAAAAAGAATCCTGAATTATTTTTTCTATGCTTTCACCGTTTGTAAGATCAATGTGTTTTCCAAAAGCTGTCTTTTTTTCTTACTGCACTTACACTATGAAGTGAATCTATATTAAACATATGAAACAATGATCTGTCACAGAAATGTAGGAATTTTCTGTATGTACAGCTTTGAACAAGATGTTGCAGTATCTGGGTTTTTCTTTTTGGTTGAAATACAGTCATGTTGTAAACCTGTTAAAAAACCCCAACAACTAAGAAGAAAAATTATTGCTTCTATAAAAGCATAAACAGTACCAACAGTTAGGCCTATTTTCCTGTTCAGATTTATACTGCAAAAGGGCAATTTCTGACTTTATCTGCTTTGATTTTGACTTCCCAGCATATTTCAGTTTACTGTAAAGATATGCAAATCAGAAGGCAGCCTGGGCTTTGGGTATCAGGTATTCCCAGCACCAATATCCACCTGTTTCTAGGAGAACTGTGAGTTCTCCTAGACAAGAGTCAGTCCATAGGGGACATTAATAAGAAAATGTTAGTTTGTATTTCTTTTAAACTCTGTTTAATGGCAGTAGCTCAGACTGACCTATAGATCCTGTGAGCTGTTGAYTGACACTCTACTGCAATGCCTTGTCTGGACATATGGAAAGAATATTCCTAAACATAATTTGGTTATATTGCTCCACCCCACTGCTGCCCTACTTCAGTGTGCCTTAGATTTCCCTTCCTCACTTCATAGCACAGATGAAGAACAACATCAGAAAAACAAACAAGGAAAAGAAAAAAAATAAAAGGAATAATGGGTTTTGGAGTTATTTAAAATACTGTGCCCAGAGTAAGGTAAACCTAATCTGAAAATGGTGAGGGCTTCAGTGAAAAACCTGAAGGTGGTGATGTCTGTAAAAAGGGCTTCAGTGACAAACCTGAAAAGGCTATCTCTGAAGCAGCATTTTTTATWGCTTGTTTATACACTAGATTTTGGTTTTTTCTTTCTCTTTTCTTTCTTTATGATATTTTACTATTAGAAACTGAGAAGCTTAACTAATGTGTAATAATCTCCTGTGTAATCTCCCATGAGTCAGATAGCAATTATCTGGTTATTGGAGYTGCATTAAGAAAAAAGAATGACAATGGCCTTGGCTGATACAATTATTTATTTCTAGAGTTACAGATGTACTTGGTAATGAACATCATAAAACAACCTTTTCCTAAATTCTCTGCCAAACTACYTTTTAAACTAAAAATACAAGTATGTATGCCGTTCAGGTACTCATGAAGACCCCTTTGTCCTCCTGCTGCCTCTCAGACTCCTTTCTAGAAAAAATGATGGACATGAGGGCAACGCATCTCTGTAATTATTTCTTGCCAAGTGCTCATCCTATAAGCCTTGACAAATTAAAAAAAAAAGCAAATGTAAACATTGTACCTTACAGGGGGGTTTCTTTGATGCTGAATCCATGCAAACTGAAGAAGGTTGAAAGGTAAAAAATTACTGGGTATCTGCATTAGCGTTAAAGTGAATTGAAATGCTTCACTGATGCTTACTTAGGATTTGTTAAATCATGAAAATTTGATTAGTAAGAGTTTAATATTTTCAGTGCAAATTTGATGAAAAATCACACATTTTCTCTTAAATAGCAAACATTATGGAGGGAGACACTGATATCCCTAGGGCCARGGATGCATATATTTAAATTAATCTTCTTAAGGCATAAAGATATTTCAAGTGGGTCCCAGACAGGCCACTTGGCTATCTTCTGTRGCAGCCTTCAGGATATGAAAAGGTAAATATTTTCCAAGTATAAATCAATGTATTGTATTAAAAAAAATCTAGTCTCTGAACACAATCAGAATGGACTTTCTTCTTTGTGTTCACTGTGAGTGCTGAGGTAGATTTTACTCTGTTTAGAACCTACAGCTGCATTACTTCCTGTTAGCAGCCTGGAAGTGCTTAATTTTTTGATTTGCAGCTCAGCTTTGTATCATCTTTTGCTGTAGCCTACTTGGTAGTGAGTTGAGTGTGCTTCTTCAATACTGACAGTACCTCCAGGTGCTTTAGAAATTGAATGTGTGTTCATCAYGACACCTTAAAGCAGGTGACAATAGCAACAACTGAGAATAACCAGAACAATGTATAGAATGTCAAGAGAATGTTTGTTTGCTGTTAGAGCATGAACTGATTAAAAAGATCAGTATTGGACAGGTTTTGCTCTCAAGAGAGTTGTTAGGGCTTGTGTGCAAAAAAAATTGTGAAGGCAAAAAGCTTCTGCAATGTCTTTTATAAAGTCTCTTTTAGTACTACCTGAGGTTAACCTTATCAGGTTCACTTTTTGTTTGCCAGGGGGTTTTACCCTACTGTGAAAATCTACAGACCCAGTTCTTCCTACAAAGACAAAAAGGAGAATCAATGATTTTTTTTTTTTTTTTTTTTCATCCAGGATGAATATGGTTAAATAAAACTTGGGAGTAAAGGAGGGAAATATGTAAGTAGCGAGGAAGCTAGAAAAAAATTCAGCTTGTTTTATAAGTTTGTCCCCAGCCCCAACAAGCAATATTTAAGCATTACTTCTTTTTTTTTTTTTTTTTTTTTTTTTTTTTTTTTTTTGACTCTGAGCAGAAATGAAAAAGACAGGAATTTTGGTGAGCATTCACACTATCTGAATTTAGACATAATTTGGATGCTTAGACTTACTGTATCATTAAATCTGAGGAAAATCTAGTGACTGTGTTGCTCAGGATTTCTAAATTCCCACTGGGGAGTAAAGCCGTTCACATTTAAATATTAGAGGAGGGAGAATCCCCTCCTGGAAAATTTACCTTGGTTTTAAAGAAATCGACCTGAAAGYCCTCCTTCATCTCTCTCATTGCACTGCATCTTTCCTGTCCCTTGGTTTAAGTTCAGAGCTCACTGAGGGTTTCCAGTCAGACTGCAAAGGTTTGCCCCCAAGCTGATCCTTAGCCAARTGCTGAGCTGTGCCGTGCAACTCAGATGTTCTTCCAGTTTCTGGCAGATCCCTGGCATGTCATCATGTTTTAGCAACACTTYAATGTCAAAACAATTCCCTAACTTAGGTCAATTGTCTCAAGGCAATTTTCAGAAAGTTCATGTACATTGAAACAAGTGCTGTCTGAAATACAGCCAAAAGGTCTGTGTAGTTCGTGGATGAGTATGTGTCTTATAGGCAGACAAAACTTGACATTTCAGATAATATTTGTGGCTCTATTAAGATAAAGTGTTAAAATATTTTATATGGATAAWTAAAGGTGCATCTAAATTCGATTTTTTTCTCTTAGAACATCTGATATGTCCTATCTAGCAGGTTTGTTATGATGCTAAATTCACTCTCTGCTATTAAAGGTGCTTGTAATCTCAGTATGGTGYTAGATATCTTTTACAGGTCATGGTTTTATTGTCTTGATTGCAACCTTTGTTTCTACCAAATCTTTTTGGGACTTCTGCTGGAAGTTTCATCATAATTAATTACAAAGATCTTAAAAATCTTACATCGAAATTTCAGCCTCCTCAGGCATTGTTCATTGCAAGAATGGGGCAGACAGACATAAGTATATTAGCATTTACTGGACTGACTAGAGATTTGGTATATMATTTTAAAAAGTCCTCTGCCATTATGACAATGACAAAATATCAGTGATGGTCATTGTTCCATATTTCAGAATAAATTGTATTACCAAAAGAAAAAAATTCTCAGYCAGTTGTGGTTAGTAATCTAATTCTTTCTCCATGTAGAAATTTATTCCCTGTGAAGCACAGAAAACAGCTTTTGTSATTCATCCAGAGGGATTTGGGCCATAATTTATTGGTGTGTGGAAGGATCTTAATATTTCTGATTAGGCTCATATTTTATAGTTGCTGTTGATACACTGTAAATAAAAAACTGTACACTGGAAAATGAAACAGAGGTGATTTCTGGAGTGCTTTTAAGGCAGCAGAAGCATCAATCCAGCTGCAAGAATTTGTGCCATTTGCAGATTTATCCTGTAGAAAAGCACAGAAACTCATGTTGCATATGACAAAACAAATGAGATGAGGAGGAAAACAAGCCCTGTGCTTCACATGGACAGGGCCAGCAGTCCTAACCAAAATATGWTCTTATTCCAATCCAGGAGAATAGTCAAAATGGCTGAATCCTTTGTATTTCCATATGCAAGTATTTCTACATGACTTCCTTAAAAGCCAGAAGATTATTTCATGGATCTGAAAGCAAGACCATTTATTTCCAGATAGATTGAGTGGTCCAATAAACAATGTTACCTCTGAGTTTGCCTCTTGATGTACAGTCAAATATAATTCTGTAGGATAGACATTGTGAACATTACAAAACATTGCAGCAGATCCTCCTGTCATGCAAATYAGGATGACACTTGTAGCACAGCATGACTTTATCCTATCCGTTGTCATGGCCACGAAACTTTTTTAAAACAGGCAGCTAATTTTTCTTCTGCTTCCTTCAATCATCTGCAGCTTCTGTGGTTATAAATTGATTATATTCCTTTTTTACTTTTACTATAAAGTCTGTGCTACACATTTAAATACCCTGTGGTGGTTTTATAAGGTCTTATTTTATTTAAYTTTGAGTTTCCTGACTCTTATTGATGTTCGTGTTTTATTTATTCACTTGAGTTCAATATTCTCAGTAAGGTGCTGCATCTTTAAAAGAAATCTTCAGTCACGACACAGTTCAATCAAATCACATTTCTGCAAGTTGTCTKTTCAGGTTCAAATTAAAACATTATGCTTATCACCTGTGGACATGAAATGGAAACAGGATGATTATGGAACTCCTTTTGGAAGTTGAAAGAAGAGACCTGATGATTTTTCAATTAATATTTTTTCTTTAAAATTACAATAACTTAAAACTACCTGCTAACTGTGTATCCAAATTAAGTCCCTGCACTTCACTTTTCTGCATTTCACATATACTTCAGAACACCCCCACCAGAAAGCTCAAATGAGACAATATTGGGAAGCTGTTCAGAGATCACGTTACCTTTTGTGTTGTAAAGTTGCCAGATGAAGTGTTCCACTCTTGTCTGTGAATCCTCAAGGGTTTATTTAAAAGATTATGATCTCTTACTTTACTGCTTATGGACTTTCAATGCTGGAAATGTAAGAACWTGTTTAACACTGGAAATGTAAGAAGTTTTAGCAGCTGCAGAGCTGCTAAACCCATCAGTGGCTCCAGGTTACAGCCTGTGACCGTTCATATCCTTGTTTGTGAACTCTCATGAAAASTGACCCCTGCTCCTCAGTGTGAAAGGCCAGTTTCCTTTTGGTCTAAGTTTAATTTCCAGGGGTTAGCAGACTCTGAACTCAAGAAGTGAGTGGAGAGGGTGCYAGACAATCTCATCTAGACTCCCTTTTCCCATGAAAGGTTGGGGCAGATATCTTAGGGGTCCTTTCCAAACTGAGCTGTACAATTATTCTACGATGAATTCTGGAAATATGCTGAGTGAATGATGTTATGAGAGTGCTTGCTTCCACAGGCAATGATTTCACTGAGTGCAACGTGTGGAATGTTTCATTTTTCACAATTTTACAGGTGAAAAATGTTTTCTTGCAATGTTTGCTGCATGCTGAGGTTGTCCTGGTGCAAGAAAGGCTTAGAAAACCTGGAGAGGGCCAGCCACAGAATAAGACAAGAGACTGGAAGAGCTGGCTTTGTGCAACCTAAAGAAGAGGCTGAGGGGGAATCTAATTGCTKTCTTCAAGCACACAACAAATTTAGAGATGACAGACTCTTCCTGGAAAAAGAATAGATTGCTGAGGCCAAGGAAATTGTGACCAAATTTCAGAAGAGCACTTTTCACTATGAATTAGGTTGCCCAGAGAATCTGTGAAACTTTGACTCTTGGATATATTCAGCACTTGACTGAACAGAGCCCTGAGCAACCTGAGTGACCTTTGAAGTTTGTTTTGCCCAACTGGTTCAGTGCCAGAGGCTCTTTTCAGCCTAAAATATTCTTGTATTCCATGAGTTTTTCTGTGTGAATGATATAAGTGTTTAATGTGTGCTTTCAATATTTTCTTCCCTGGGACAACTTGCTSACAGCCCTGCATGGAGAAGACTATGCCATTCCAAATCAGAGCAACTCAGATACAGGAGCATTATTTCTGTTTTAGATTATTCTATCATAATAGATGATTTTGACTTTTGCCAACATCATGCAGCTCTAAACAGATAATCACATGAACACAGGGAGATCYCCATGATCAGCACCACTATTGAAGTTAACAGAAATTAACTGGGTGCAAAAGTCTGGTTTAAAGAGCTCATTAAATTCCAAATTTCTTTACCTGAAAATAATGATTGCAAAGGGAAGACTAATCAACATCCTGATTGATTACTTTCCCCAGAATGCTTCAACCATTTTACAGACCAGCTTTTATAGTTTCTAGTCTTTCGACAGTGTATACATTTAATTATGGGTGTTTTGAAGTTATTTACCACAGCACTGCAATTATTATTATCATTATCTTAATAATTATTAAATTAATTATTAATATTCTTGTTTGTTTCAGAATTTAGCAAATACAGAAAGCCTCAAAACTGGAGAAAATACAGAATACAGACATGGAAAAGAAGTCTATTTTCTGATTAGATTTTTTTTTAGGGGGTGGTTGGGTTGTTTTTGACGTGAATGCCAAGAGATGGTTGGGGGTGAAATTTATTGTTCTCTGATGGGCATTCTCCAGACAATAAAGGGAATAGATTCTATTCTGAAATCAATGTTTGCAATTTTCTGCTTCTCCTTCAAATACAAAGAACAGTCTTTTAATTCACAAAACCAATTAACAGATATTTCTTCAATTGTATTCATTCATTTGGGTTTGCAAACAACACTTTATTTTTCTTTGTTAGATTAATTTATATAAGAAAGCTGTTTAAATTGAAGATTTCAATTTGTAARTTATCTTTCTTAGGATAAAAGAAGAACTTTAGAAAGTGTAATGACAAAATRCTTTCCATAAATCTTTCTGCTGATGGCAGGCCATGCATTAGAATTGCACTGGTTCTCAGATACTTTTTTGAAACAGACCTATGGGGAACATAAAATGGTTTAAATGGGAAATGCAGCTGGGGGTAAGACCCTGGCATTAACTCTGATCTGGAATCTGGAAGATGTGCCTTTAAAAAACACTTTTCTCCTAAAGAATATAAGGATTGTTGTGGACTGCCTAGCTTGGTAAAGCAGGAAGTATTATGTTTTTATATATTTATGTTTAATATTCAAAGGCTTATAGAAGCTGTTATTACAAGAAATTTAATCATTCTATATCCTAGATATTGTAAAATTTTAATCATCCCATGGTTAATGCCAACTTGAAGCTGTTAAAAATAACAGGACTTTCAGTTTGGTTTGGCATCGTTGCTGTTGGTGATAACAGTTTTATTTTGTTTTTCCTCGAACTTTAAAAGCTACAATGGACAACAACAGACACGAAAGTTGCCCCTCCGTTTTCAAGACTGAAGTGAATTCACTGATGATCATTAGTTATCATTATCTTCTGCACCTAGCAGTGCAGCAGAGAGTTGACTTGAATTTCAGCATGAGGAAGAATGATAGATCATCCCCATTAAAGACAAGGTAGAAAAGGAAGTAAAGACTTTCTSAGTCTCTTTCCTTGTTCCAGTCTGTGCAAACCTTGTAATAAATACAAATCACCTCTTTTGCAGTGCTGCTTCACCTGTRCCAGCCAAGGCCTCTGCCATTGCAGGGAAGTTGCAGTCAGGAATCTGCTCCTTCTCATCCCTGCAGAATAATTAYTTTGGGAGGCAACACAAGCACACTGTAGATATGCTACCTGGGGCCTTGCAGTCCTCCTGCCACAGCTAGATTTATAAGCTCATAGAGACTTGCCTGTAAGGTGTTAAGGGTTATAAATCCTTTGTAAATTCCTCAATCAGTTACAATCATCACATAACTGGACACAGAATTTTGCTGCTGTTGGGCTACTCTGTTCTGTGTTTGAGAAATGCAATGTAAGCCTGTCTGAGAAACATCTTTGCACCCCTTTATTCCAGGAATGTTCCATCACACTCTGTTTTCATATTAGGAAAATTCCTCTTTGTTGGTGACTGAAAGRTGATCTTCAGCTTATGGACCACTTTTTTTCTTTTGCAGAACTATTTGCACTTTTTTTCCCAGGCAGTTCTGTGCTTGTGTTCCAAGTTTTCTTTTACCTCAAGAATTTCACTGCTCTGTGATCAAGAGATTAGTGCATAAAACACAAATAACTCATTTTCAGTCTGTTATCATTAATGTATCATGGAATGGAAAAGTCAGGGTGTCTGTCAAACCTACAGCAGGCTCCTAGGTATGCCTTGGACCTTATTTGAAGTTGCCTTATTAGAGGGTGAAATTGATCCCAAACTATTATCTCATCTCATCTGTGTCTTTTACTAATGCAGAGGGTCGCATTCACCACACCAAATCCTACCCACAGCCACCGCTCTGACTTGTAGAGCCCCTTTCAGGGGGAAAAGACTCTTATAAAAAGTGTGTTTCATAGTCTGTTCCATATAAAAAGGTAAAAAAAAGAGAATGTTTTCATAAAGGAAAATAAACAAAAGAGTTTTCAGAGCTTCATGTTTTCATGCTATAGGAGTTTTCACCACTCTCTAAAATACTGAAAATAAGCTTAAGTATATCAATACACTTACACTGCTCTCCTGGATTTGTAAACATGTACATTGGTATTTTTTGGTTTGGCTATAAAAGAGCAGAAACAGCAATCTACTAATTCTATGAATCTTGTAAGTGTTATCTAACACAGTCTATTTTAAATATTATGAAACAGATGCAAATGCTTGGTTTTCAGTTCAAAGGCATGTCTTTAATTCATCTCTAAATCTTAAATTTACTTTCTTCAATTCCCTGTTAACTTTTTTTCTTTCTCTGGAGCTGGTCTGATTTTTGACATCAAAAGGTGCAAGCTTCAAAGAGTCATAGGGTCAGATTGTTTTATACACACAGAGCTGTCCTTAAGTTCAGTTTAATCTTTTAAACTTCCACMTTCTATTACAAAGCACAGATACTTGGAGGCAGTTGTGTAATCACCATTTTACATATTACTGATAACAGCCTGAAAATGAGATACTAATCACTTGATCACAGAGCAGTAAAATTCTTGAGGTAAAAAAAACTTGGAACACAAGCACATAGCTGTCTGGGAAAAAAAGTGCAAATAGTTCTGCAAAAGGAAAAAAGTGATCCATAAGCTGAAGATTACCTTTAAATCACCAGCAAAGAGAAATTCTTGTAATATGARAACATCATAGTTAATTCACTGGCTGAGACTAGAATTTGGAGACTGTCGTGAAACATGCAGAGAGCCCACAAAGCACAAAGTGAATTCTCAAAATTGCAAAATAAGTATATCAACAGACAAAAGAGAGAGCAATTAAAAAAAATAAAAGAGAGTATGAAAGAAGAAAAATGTTACAGTGCTACTTAATATATTTTGWGAACAAGAATCTGGCTTCTTCTAATGAGATGGCAAGAGAAGAAAGTGCATAAGTAATCAGAAAGGATGAAAAAATGACAGAGATATCAGACTTCCTAAAAACTATCAAAAATAGCGTGACTGTATTTTTAACAATGAACTTATTTGATGTGCTATAGAAATTTTTGAATAGCCAAAGCTATTACAAAATATAAAAAAAAAAAAAAAAAAAAAAAAAGAAAAAAAAGGAAATATTATCAAAATTAGAAAAATAAATTTTTATTATAAATTTTAAAAATTTAAAAAAAAAAAAAAAAAAAAAAAAAAAAAAAAAAAAAAAAGAAAAAAAAGGAAATATTATCAAAATTAGATTGCAATGGGAAACTCTGGAGGCTTGGGGCTTTCTCCATGAACAGTATCACACAGCATATGGCAGAATACCTGCCAAGTTTTTCATGTATCTTAATCACTGAGAACGCAGGGAATTGCTTTTCCAGTTCCTTGTATCCCTCTTAGGCAATGAAGAAAATTTTCAGTTTCCTGGTTTTCAAGTCCCAGCTCCATAATGATCCACCCACCAAATACAGCCAGAATCTGAGATTGGGGTCCTTGGGATCCTGGGATCCTGGCTGGCAAATCCATCATGAGGCTGAGGACCCAATTTCCAGTGGAGCAGGGCTTCTCAGCATTACATTTGGCAGCAGCTGGACAGTGAACCATCCAAAAYCCCTCCTGGCAGAGAAAGTTCCTCAGATCGTTGCTGGCACTGTCTCTTTCTCACAGAACACATTTGTGTTCATGGGCTGACAAATTCTGTGGAAAAGTCACTAYATCAGAAAATTATCTGGCAATGCAAATTCCAATTCAGCATTCTGAGTGGCATAAACATGGCTTTAAACAGGTGTGATGGGCAGTGTTCTGTGGAAGGCTRGCTAAGCTGAGAAGGGYCGCATAGACATTTTACAGCTTGGTGAGGTGAAGGAATGCMGGTGTCGCGCTCAGATAGAATAATTGCTGAAATTGTGTGAACCATCCTTCTGAGGCGATGGGAAGGCAATGCAAGGACATCATGTTTTTAAGSCGCTGGAGACTCCCTACAAGGTATTTGTGCTAGTTAGCTTTGGGAAAAWGTAGAAGTAGATAAGGGAAATTTGGCAAATGAATCATTAAARGTGGAGTTGATGTATAAGACGTGGACCTATGAAATACATGTATTACAGAATATGTATGAGCTAATTATGTATGTTATAAAACTTAGACATTGTTTACAATAAATCGAAGTTCGCTTATAACTCATATTGAGTGGTCCAAGTCTTCCCTTCACCGACAGTATTCCTCATAAAAACACTTGGGAAGACAAAAGAAACAAACGAGAGTAATACTTCGTAAGAGAAAACAAGTGGAATATATATTCCTCAAATATCAAGACTAAGCCAACAGCTGGAAAAAATGGATAAAACGGTTACTAGAATTATCAGATATGCATTGTGCTACCTATGGAGACAAACAACATCTGAAAAGGAACAAAGTAGTATTGGCCTTTACAGTGATCTCTGGGAAATGCAGGGGGATTCTTACAAACATTGCTGATCTCCTGTTAAAGGAGAAAAAAATTATATTATATAATAGGGACAAGAACGACACACGACCAAACACTTTACTACCCTATTTCCATTCTAGTTCTCAGTGGCAGCTGATTTTGGTATCAAAAACCCCAGAGTACAATATAGGAATTGTGGCTGATATTCTACCATGATGAATTTGYGTTGAAAGAATATTATTCCTTTTAAGACCTTTGACCTTTTTTTCAAGGTAGTTGCYTGTTTTGAGTGACCTCTTTGTAGATGAAATATCTATAGGAAATGGAAAATAATTAGCTTCATAATTCATATTCAGGTAGAAATTTTCTGCATCATTTTAAACTGAAGAAATAGAACAATTTTTATGGAATGTTAGATAAACAAATCCTTGTCTGTAATATTTCATTTGAGAGGAATAAATGAAAAATAGCTTGGAAAATATTTTCCAGGCAACAGATAATTGGCTTTTTGTTTGCATTCACCACATATTTCAGAATAAATAGACATGGCAGAAAGAGATGATTTGCATGAATTTGTAGAATTTCCAGACCTTTGCATGGCATTAACCCATTTTTTGTTGTGCAGTCCTCTAGTTAAATGACATTGTCTCCCACATCAGCAAAAATGCTTACAGGAATGCRACTGAGAAACAATTTACAAGGTCAAATGGTATTAAAATTAATCTGGCTAAATTTTAAATATTTTGTGTTTTATTCTATGAGGAATTTAGAGCTTCGGGTCTGTCTCAGGTATCCATATCATTATTTTTCATTTCTTAAATCTTTTAAAATTGTTTAAAATTGTTTTGTTKTGTTACCTGTGTATAGTGTGTTATAATTTTAACTACAAATTAAAAGATTCTGTTTCAGTAAAAATCCATATTTACTTCTTAGCAGATCAATAAAAGGAACTGAAAAATGTTCAGTAGCAAAATATTGTAAGTTTGAGTGCTAAAMCACAACTGTTGTTTAATTCAGTCAAAAGAGACAGAGTTTTCAATATCAAATAAGGGTGGTTGTTTAGTTCCTTGTTAGGTTTTTCTTTAGAGTAAAATGCATGGTGTCTGTATTATAAGAAGTAAACTAGGTAACAGGAAAATGTGCGCTATCAATTCAGTTTGAAAACTTAATATCACCAGCCAACAGATAAGTTGCTGATATGGACATTTAAGTGTCTTCCCTARCAAGAATTTCACTTACAAAGTATGTCAAAGCTTTATTGTTCCAGAAAGTAATGAGAGATGATCTGATGAGATAGGAAAAAAGAAAAAAAAAAAAAAMAAAAAAAAACCAAAAAACAAAACAGTGTAAATTCATAATTTTGTGTTACAGCCTAAAATATATTTCATTAGTCAAAACAGTCCTAGCAGATGTATATAGTCATAAAAAAGGCAAATTTCTGTTATTAAACATTTAGATAATTGGCTTGTTATTTTTCTCTTGTCAGAAAAGAAGTCATAAAAATACAAGATTCTTATTATAAAAGACAGTAAAATGGTAATATTAAAGATATACTCACCCTTTGAATTTCAGATAATCTTCCCTTAAATTGACTTTATCTCTGCTCCTTTCTCTGGGATCTCAGGAGATTAGTGACTGTTTCTCCCAAAGAATTGTTAACCTCTATGCCCTGTGTTAGGGATTGGAGGAACAGAGAGATGGAAACTGAGTTATCTGTTCACCTACTCCAATTCCTGACATGCTACACAATAGAAAAAAATTTTTTTTTCCTTTCTTCAGACTGAGTTTTCCAATGCATTGCASTAAAAGCATCATATCTTACCAACACTGTTGCAGTTTGTGCTCTGTGGGATGTTTCACAACTGAAAGTGTCCTGGCTTTGTTTTTGTTTTGCCCCAGGAGCAGACTGCACTTGAATTACCCTGTGACTGATGATCCAAGCACAGTGAGGACACAGCTCTGTGTGACATCCCCAAGGACTGGTGCAATGCAGGGACAGTGTCCTGTGTCAGAGATAGTGGGATCTGTCCCCATCACAGTTTTACAAATTTCCAACCTTTTTGGTAGGATGCCAAAAGCTGCCACTGTCACCGTACAAACACTACATTATAAATACAGACATGGATACTGCAGCCTTTGCCTGGTCAGGACCCAGTACAATGAAAGAAAATTTCTGTTTAGCCTTTCATTTCAGGCTCAGATTTGGTAAGGGAGAATATCTGTAGAGCTTTGGTCCATGATGCATTCTCTATGACAGCTCTTGTAATACAAAATTCTCAGGGCAATGCCATTAACTGTCCAGGAGCATWTTAAGTGAACTTCAGTGTCCTTTAATTTCTCTTAACCTCTTAATCTCACTTGATAGAATAGCATAGAAGACCATACTGCTTTTTGATGTGAAGTTTACCAAAATTTTCCATTGCAATATATTAGAACAATTTATTTGAGCCACCACAGTAAGAAAACAGTTTTTCAAAATGTTAGTATATAATAGATTGTCATTCARATTTAATTTTTTTCAAGCTGTGTGATGTAGGATACATCTTACAACACAACTGTTTTACTTATTTGCTGGGTTTGATCAACTGGCTGCTCAGAGTAAGCAATTGGCAGGAATAAGTCTTGATTCACCAAAGGGTGAAGAAGRGGAGCATCAGACTCACACAGTGAAGCGCCAGGTCCTGGCTTGCTTCAAGCTTATGTTAACCATTGACTTGAGCRGGCATTCAATCAATTATACAGAGAATAAAAATTGTTGGATTACAACCTTAGATACTAAATCAAAATGAATTTTTAAAATGCATTTTAAAGCATTGTTGGCCCTGGAATATTACTTTAGTGCAAGAAATGAGGCTATTGCCTCTTTCCCAGTGGAGCTGTCATCTCATTGATATTGAGTTGCATTTCCCAGCTGCAGACAGAGCAGGACTGATAAAATTCAAGTCTCATTGAATTTTCAATCCCATTAGAAAACAGTAAGACTCAGAAAGCCTCAAAGCCAATTTAACCTAGAACCTATAGATAATAAAAGCATTCAATGCTTTCTATCAATCTTGAAATAAAGAAATGGCATTTATTCATAAATATTTTAAATTAGCCCCCCTYTCCCTAGTAAGGAAATCCCTGGGGTCCCTAAATGATGAATCTTGCAAGATAATGCTGCATGATAAATAATTTAGACAGATGCTCTTCTCCTTACTTCTCTTCTTCAGAGGTAAAACTTTCAGCTTGGCACTATGGAATATCTGAAAATATGAACAAAAATCAGCAAAGATTATAAAAATTAAACCTGACTGGTTTTGTGCTTCCTTGTAAATCCCTTGTGAGAATTCTATTTTTTTTTTGTTAATTTTATGTGAACAAGTGGCAATGAAAATACATATACAATTAATTGTGTAAATATTATTTTAATTTCAGTTGTTTCAGAGGATTAACTGGGAATGGAATTGCAATGCGTTTTCAAGGAAAAATAGCCAATTTTCATTTCCAAGAAAACAGAAAGAGGAAAGATAAATGTGGTGGTATTGATTTGCTTTAAGTTTTTCTATTCATTTGCTTTATTTCCTTCTTCAAAGCAGATATCAGAACTCAACAAACCCAATCAAATATGTGAAATGAAAAAACACAAGTTCTTTCTTAAGGACTTTTTATTAATCAGAAAAGTCAATATGGGCAAATTAAAATTCCTGCTCAATACTAAATTCAATCAAAATGTGTACATTAAGTTCAAAAAATTAATGAAACTGTTAACATAAACAAAATTGAAATAGTCTTTTTTTTTCTTCTTCTTTCTTAGATCCTAGGGGTATAACAATTAATTTCTCTTTACCTTCCAGCAATCCACAGATGGCAGTTGTCAGCCTTTGTTGATAATTTTCTCAATGTGTATTGTTAGTACAATATGAGCACTTTTCATTTCACCTGTAGAATGCTTGCTTTTCCTAACTGTTTTAAATAAAAAGACACTGAGGTAAATATAATTGCAGAATTTATACATGAGAAAAGCCTATTATGCTTTTCATAGCTCCTCATCCTGTCAGTGTTACTCACAAAGTGTAGTATGTTTTTATTGGACTCATTCTCTAGTGTACAACACATTAGTTTGAATTTTTTCAGTGCAGCTCTGAAATGGATCGAACAACAGAGTTCACACATTTCTTTCATTGAGAGAATAAATGGGGAGGAACTGAGGTGTGTGTGTGCACTCAGGGCAGAAAAGGTCTTTGAAGCACTAAAGTCCAAACACTCTTGTTGCAGACCTTCATTTTCCCTAACCCAGAGGGAGGGTTGAGTGTGTATTAGCATTTTGTTTGGGTCAGAACAGCGCCAAGAGCAGCTGGGATGTGTTAGGCCATGAGTGTGGGTCAGGATCAGGCAGACAGCCCCAGCACGTGTCTTGCATTAGAGAGGAATTCGAGTCTTCTAGCAATTGTTCATTGGCCATTCCTTCATTCAACTTCATTTTGAGATTTCCTCAACAAAGAGGCTTTGGGTTACTAAACAAAGTAGGGGTGAACTTTTCAGATTCAAAATATGATTGGGCAGCATGGTCCCTGACCCACTGGATAGAGAAATTATTGAGCAGGCATCCATCGCTTAACAGGAAAAGGATTAGCACAAAATGATACTTTGGCAAACAAGTGTTTGGCATCTTAGCCTTGGCTTTCAAATCTAAATTGGCTCATTCCACATTATTTCTCCTCCTCAGTCAAGGAAGAGCCAAGAAAGAATATAACGATGATCTTGCATGAAAAACTAAAGCCTTCTCTCCTGTTTGCAGCTCCATGAACCAGAGGCATTAATTAATTGAACTATACTTGCACGTTTGCAATTAGTTTTGATTATTGTGAGAACCTAAGCCAGATTCAAGTTCTCAGCTTGGAATCTAGGGGAAACAATGTTCTAATAAAGTACCATTAATCCTTTTTAATGAAGATTGAGTGGCTCAAGGCCTTGTTTTCAGGGCTAATATCAAGATTGAAGTAACACATTATAATTAAATTTTAAATTCCTGCTGGAGAATGAGGGGTTAGTATTTTCAGTGTCATCCTTATTGTAATGAAACAAAGGTATAAGAAAATATTTTTATTAATAAAACAATATATACCRAGATTAATGAGTCATCTGAAAGCTCATAAAATTAGTTGTCATAGAGATTGCATGTGGTCTTTTGGGTTTTTTTGTAGTTATCTGATTTACAACTTATTTTCTTCTTTTATACACCTTTAAAGTAATGTTTTTGGAAAGTTCTGAGTTAAAAGTTGTTCTGTATTCATTTTTATTATCTTTTTCTACGAAGACCTGACAGATGTCTTAATAATGAATAGACAGCTGGTTTATAGACAAAAAGGCACAATCAATTTAGGCTACAGTTTAAAAGCACATAAAACAGCTGTACTCTACTAATGAGTTTTAATAGTTTTGTATCTTGAGCATCATACCATTTGAAATATAGATAATTAAATGTGCATTTTGTTAATGAAATCTTCCCTTCTTGAACCATTAAAACAAGCAACTTGTACTTTTTGTAAAAACTTCTCAGGTRTGTGTGGAGAGCTGTTTTGTTTTGGCTTGGGTTGGCATTTTTTTATATATAACTTTAAAGCTGTTTCAGCTTTCAAAATATGATTATCCAGTATTGATTTGTGGAAACAATAATATTTTTTTTTCAGGTCTGTCACCATATAGCAGTTGTTAACTGTTTTCTATTCTAATGTTGCCTTTGATTCCCAGAGATACACACGRAACACAAGAAGGGTAATATTGCCATGGATATACAAGGAGAACATACTGGGGAGATGGGTTGCTAAAAAACTTCATTTTTTTGTTTGCAATATTAAAAATGTGATGATATGAATAACAAAATCTTTAAGTTAATCAAAGAGAGGGATATAGATTGGGTACTACATCAAAAAGAATTTTTATGTTCTGCATTGAAAGCTCTTCTGTAGTGAACTCAGGTTCCAGAATTTTTATTGCAGACAGAGTGAGAGTCTGGCACTGAAACTCATCCAGACTATGGCAGTATGTCACATATATGCAGCAAGGGTAAAAGGTAGACTGCTTGGCACTGGACAGAAAYAATGGCTATGAACTTGTAGCCACTGTCTTTTGGCAGAGACATTTCATATGTCCACAGTAGCCTGAATTTTTGCATGAAGGCAGAAAGGACAGATGTACCATCATGGGTGTTGCTGCCAGACAAATTGAAGCAGGTTCAGATATCCTGAACATCCATGCTCAGCCCTAAGCAGAAATAAACACAGAAGTGGTCCTAGACCACATCACCCCATCGCATGACAAGCTGATGTTCAGACCAGCTGAACTTCCTGACCACAGACATTTCTTAATCCACTGTCAGAGACAAGTTGAGATGAATGCCCACTCCTCTTTCAGTGCCACAAATAGAATAAGAAATTTGCTTGCAGTCCTTATCTTCCTTCCTCAGMTGTTTCCACTCCTAGTGTCCCTGATGGTCTCTCCATATTGTCCATATCTTTTCCTTAGACACGTCAATGTCCATCTATATGTCAACCCCTTTTTGCAGTGCTCTAAGAACCCTTTACTTTAGGCTTAGGAACTTCTTCCCCCTTTCTACCCCTTCCCCACCTTACAGAGACCTTTGACAGGTTATTTTCTCACCTGGGGGCATGCAGCATTTGGGCCCTTACTCACCTTCGTTATGGCGGTGTGATGAACAGCATGAGAAGTTTGTTAGATCAAACAATCACTGCTTTTAAAGTCCTTTCAAAAAAAATGATTTCTCATTTTCATACAGTTTGTTTCCACTGGATTTAAGACCTAATACTTTCAAAATTGATTTGGAAATAGATTAATTTCAAAACTATGAAGGGTGGATGATTTGAACTAAGTTTTCTGTTTAAAAAAAAGAAATTTCATAATTGGGCCACTTCTTGTAAGCAGACAGAGTAAGGATATGATTGTTATAGTTCCTCATTAGCTGGGAAACTAATGACTCCCAAATCACTAAAATTACTATCAAATGGCAATGTCACCTTCAGTATCTTCATAACTTCAATATTCTCTTCATTATCACCTATTTACTGTTCTAAATCCAGGTAGYTAGAGTGGAATATTTGCATACTATTTTTACCTCTCTTACTGTTCCAGAGGTCAGAATTACACTTCAGATATAAATCTCTAGTCATTCTTATAGACCGTGCTTTGCCTCACACCAATATCAGAGCATGCAAATTTGACTTGTTTGAAATGAAACTGAGCCACATTGTCAGCACATCTAATGAATGCCAGCCAATAGGGCATTCAATCCGTAGGGCTGAAATATTTTTAGAAAAACTCTTCCTAAAATATACACTTTGTGGGTATCTGGTCCCACAATGTAAATTTTGCTTTACARCAGCATTTCTGCTGCTCAGCATTGAGTGTTAGTGAGGTTGTAGGCGATCTCAACCCAAACCAAAGCTGTGGCCTGGGGCATTCGTGGTGAGGATACTGAGGAGTGTGTTGAAGGAGAAAGTTTGGAGCTATGCTTAGAAGATTCACGTGGCTGGGTTGAGTATGAATATGACTGTGTTTATTCAGTCAAAATCTGCCCCTTCTTATCTCAGCATGTGGGCATAGCATTTTCATTCCTAAGCTCTTCTGAGCTGTTCTTGACAGGAAAGGATATCTTCATCCTTCGCAGGTTAATACCGAAACGGCTTTATCCACGTAAATTGGGACGTCCCTGAGAATATATCTGCTGATACAGAACACCRAGTTGTAATCACCACTTGAAAGACAGAAATCATCACTGTAAACCAGATACAAGAATTGCATTTATATTTTAGATTAATTAAAATTAGGTAGTGCATTCAGTATGTATAGAGTATGAGAAAAGATCCCACTGATTTAGAATAGCCTCACCAAGGTATCTGTCTGTATAGGAACATAGCTTTAACTAGGAAAACAGAATAAAAATGTAACTAACAAAACAGAATAAAAATAAAAAGAAAAAAAAAATGATTGCATCCTACCTAAACAAGGCAGTGGGGGACAGGAAACTCTACGGAAATTACTTGATAGGGGAATAAAAGACTGAAGTTCCTTAAGCAAAGGAGTAAAGTGATTCAGGGGGAGAAAACAGTGCTGAGTACTTAAGATTAGCTRCACAATACTGGATGCAAAAAACAATAACTTTATGACATGCTGTAATTTTCTGTGCCTTCCAGGTTTGTCCCTTCTAGTTCCACAAGCAATAAATTACCATCCTTTTTYTCTTTCTCACAAATGACCACCCTATCAACTATCCCTCAGTTAATATTCTCTGAGATAACAGCCAACTTTTTTGCCGGGTAGTTAGGACTCAATGTTTTCAACCTGTTTTAGTTTAGAAAGGTGTTTGGTTTCGTCATGCTTGAGTAAGGGCTCTGCCTCAGGAAACTTGTCTGCTTTTTCCTCAGCAACATCAGACAGTCTATTGTCTGAATTGTATTATTCCTCCACACAGATCTTGCCTTACTTGAAAAAAACCAGCAGAAGTGTCTCATGTTGACACAGGGGGTAGAAATGCTTGATAATGATGGTTAGTTTTGATGAATTGTTAGATTTCCCAAATTTCATTACTATATTGTGATTACGCATTTCTTCATGATTCATTAATGATATAATTATCTGGTRATAGTTGTTATGAAAACAGATGAAACTGGACTATTAACAACAATTCTCAGCAGCCTAAAATATAGTGGATGGGGGAAGAGGGCAGAGGGATCCACACCCAAATTCTGGAAATCAAAGCCTCAAAATTAAACTCTTTTTCTATTGACATATCCTCACAATTATCAAGAAATTAAAGTAGTCTGGTTTTGAAAGACCCTCCCTTTYAGTATCCAACAGACTACTTATCCAAATCTGCAGGTCATTTGATTAATGACATCCTGTACAAAAAAAAATTAATTCCTTTAGACATGTTAGTGAGAGAAGAAACCAAGTTTTCTAATAAATCAGCAGTTGTACTTTATCATCCCAGAGAATAGTCAGAAAAAGACAGGTAGAAAAGGTATTTATAATATTTTCCTATTTCCTTCCATTCTCTTAAGGTTTCTAATTAGTAAGACTTTGAAGGTAAAATTTCTTTGTGTCAGGTACACTTGGACATTGAATATATGATTTGACAAAATGTGAAACATGCCAGCTAATGTAATATCCATCAAATTACAGCTTCTCAGGTGGGTATTCCAGGCTGTGCATCCATTATACCCAAAATCATCTTTGGGTATATTACTTTGGGTCTATTACTTTGTTGACCAGATATGTAAAACCCATTACGTGACATCAATTCAGAGTATCAGGGACCTCATTTTTGAGAGGTACCCAACTATTTCCAGGCATTGAACTGAGCCAGTGAATTGTCCTTGAGTGTTACTTGAATGTCTGATTTGTCAGTCTTTTCCTTCTGCTCTGCATGTATCACTTTGGCCTTAGATGTCCAGTGCAGAGTTCCAATTGCTGTCTCAGGAAATGAAGCATTTTATCCACGTACCATAGCTAAGACTGTTATGCTGAAACCCAAAGTAATCCACTGGATATAGTTTAAAACAGTTATACATTTGAAATGTAAAGAAGGAAGTTGATTTGAACAGTGTTTTATGAATTTCTTAATGTATATTATGCTAAATACTGCAGTTGATATGTTTAAGTGAGTTAATTTTACAGCTGGCTTTTCATGAATAGGAGAAATCATAGCTGTGTCATCAATGGAATGAAAACAGCTTTTGTTGACTACTAAAATAACAACTAATTGTAGGCTTGCTRATTTTATTGAAAYCCTTTTGTTTGCTTTGAGTCTGACATCAGTTAAAAATTATGAAAATTAAGTGCCTGCTGAGAAATGGGTGAAAGCTATCACTTTTCTCAACTTGATCACCATATTCTTTCTAACATCACTCCATTGAGAAAACTGCCTTATACTTCTTTAATCTCCAGGAGATGCAACCTCTGAATCCAGCTTAATAAAAGCCTATTAAYACAAAATGTCATATAGCATTATGCAATCAATGTGGGAAGGTATTAACATAGGGACACCTTAYAGAGATTCTTGCAGAAGCCATAAGCAAAATTTCTGCATCTAATTGGCTACTCAAATAGAATTTTAAAGATTCAATTTGCTTTTAAAATTAACACTGCTAGATGAAAGAACATTGAATAGGCTGCAAGCATGTCAATAACACAAGGTAAAGCAATATAGCTAGGGGATATCTTCAATTACATTTTCTCTATGATATTCCAGAGAATTTATCTCCTATAAATTACGAAATATCAGCCCTCTGTATGACAGCTCAAACTCACATAAGAGTCTTCTAAGAGAAGGAAAAAACCCAGTTTTCCATTACAATTCCAGCAAATAAATTTTAAGTATTGGGTAATCATAGCATTTAGAGACAAGAATATCAGTAGTACACAGGTATTCCACAACAAATAGTTTCATAGTAAATATTGTGTCTGAGTTTGAGTGAAAATTTCAGTTTCATAGTTCATAAAGAAACATTTTTATTGGTTTCATTTAARATAGATAAGAGTCTTTGTTGCTTTCCCTAGGTAATCAACCTGTGATTGCACAATGTAAGAATATTAAACTTGTTTGCTTAGTTGTTTAAGTGAGAGGATAGTGGGTTGCAGACCTAAGTAAAATATTCTTCCTTCCATTTCTATCCTTCAGCTATGAAACAAGGCAGTATCTTCTGGCAGTAATTGCCTTGTTTGTAAATTAGAAGAAAGAGATGCAGCTGCAGAGAACTCTACAGAGTTTCTATCTTCCAGGTAAATGTAACTTGAGCACAACAGCCTTTGCAGGGACCATGGGCTCTTGTAAAGGGTATTGCAAAAATAAGGGCTGCAGTGGATTTAGACCTTAAGAGATGCTTAAAACAAGATAAGAAWAATAGAAGTGAATCTCAAGATACAGAAAACAGCTGTAAGCAGCAGGAATATGTTTAAGTCCTCGAAGTAAATCAAGTACTCARCTTTTATTCCCATAGGCATCTGAAGATCTAGACAAAACTGACATCACTGTGGATCAGAAACTAATCTGTAAGTACATTTTCTTTTCTTTCTTTCCATCTGCATTTTGGAAAGATTAGGAGATTGGCTGTGCACTGAGAAACTGAGTGTTCAGCTGCTAATGTGATAGGAGTACTATCTGCTGGTTTACCTGTAATATGCCCATCAGTGGGACTATCATTGTGTGTTAGAACATACACTCTCTGGTTTGTGGGAATATTTATGGTTTAATTGGGTTTCTCTCCACAGAGTGCCCACAATGGTATCTTGACCTGGACAGGATAAATATGCGAGCATGCTCCTCATGTAAACTGGGCCTGTTGAGTTTTAAAGCAGACTACTTTTTCTGAGGAAATCCAGAGTGTGGATTTCAGCCTGTGAAGGTTTCAATGAACCCTGAACTTAGCTGAAAAAGTGACTTGGATAAGTTTGGGCTGTTTTGAAATTTTCTCAGCCTGAAGTGAGAGGATACCCAGATGTGCTTGATACAAGGAGGCACAGTTTCCAGGACTTGAAAGGGCAAARAGGTGGTGGAATCCCACCCCCACACACTTCTGTCACACATTAATGATGCACATAATTCTCCCATAAAAGTGGCATTCAGGCAACAGCACTGTGATGACTGGTCCATGTAGAGGACTAACATTATTGGTATTGGCTGACTGCTTTACAGARCTCTGAGTTGTCATTCAATGATTGACCAGATACTTTCAGTTCTCTTCACCTCAGTTTCTCCACAGTCATCTTCTCTAATCTTTTAATCTCTTTGCACAGCTAAATGTTTTGTACCTGCTATTTATCTCTAATCCAGAGATGACCTTGAACATCAGTAGAGAGAACATTACACTCTGGAAAACGGAACTGAAAATTCTCTTTTCAGACCTTCACAGAAAAATGATCTAAGTGATTTCTCATTTACTTTTTAGAGTTGAAAACTCTGCCAGAATAAAAGCTMCAGTGAGCTTGCTTCTAAAACTTTTGTGGCTACTATTTTAAACTATTATCAGTGGTATCAATGACAGTGTCTGGGAGATGAGCTGTTAAAGCCAAAGAATTGCCAAAGAATTTTAGAATCAGTGTATTTTCATCATAGGAATTTATGAACAATGTAAGTATTTTTACCAATGCCTGTTAACTAGTTTGTAAATTATTAAGAGCAATTTTTGCTTTTATTTTAATGGATACTATTAAATTTTTTGCAATGATACATATTGATTTTTCTTAGCAGATAGATCTAAGTAGTTTTTCACATTTATACTATTGATTTAACTTGATATGAAAAGCCTTGGCCAAACATACGACGTGCTCTTAATCGCCAAGTGTATTCCACATAACTTGCAGTATGCACTCATTAAGACATGATTACAAATTCTTAGCTTTCTGATTGCATATGAATGTAYGTTTAATGTAATAGAAAAAATGTTAGCAATAATGAAATTATTGGTTAAATTGTTACWGATTTTTTATAGCATAGGATTTGATTTGCCTTATATTAAATATTTCATTTAGCTCTGCTACATACAATGTCAGATGTGGCATTTAGTWAGAAATATTTTAATTTCAACATCAGATTTAAACCCCTATTGACACTAACACTTGGGAGAAATAATAAATGCAAATAGTCTTACAGAAAGATCAAATGAGCAAAATCSTCAACTATTGGTTGAAAAGGAATGTTTCATATTTACTTTTCCAATTCAATCTATGACTCCTTAAGACCATTTTCAATTTTTTTTTTAGTACAAGAAAATTATCTTTAGTTAAGCATCCATCTAAGTTCTAATTATTTTTTCTGTTCTAAAAGCACTTTTTTTTCTCTTAGCACTTTGAAAACTTTAATTCCCAAATATGAATTTAATGTCTGAATTGCTGAATGTCTGAATACTTGATGGACATAGATGTCTATCTTTGAACTAGCTAGTTCTCCCTTGCATATTTTTTGGAATATGTAAAAGGTGTTCAGAGGCATTCACGTTATTTTGGAAGGCCCTAAGTCTGCATTATCTGCCAACTTGTTCAGTTATATTATCAAGAAGAGAGGTTCAGTGATACTTTGGACATATCCCATTATCATTTTAATGTCAGGCTAATATGAGAAACAGAAATGCATTTGCCAAATGTCTTTCAAGTTGCATTTATCTGCCTTTGCCTCTTTTCCTAGGAAGCATTTTTTAAAAAGTAAAACTATTTTTTTCCTTCAATAAGTCACTCTTAACAGCAGAAAAAGGGAGTAGAAAGAGATTATAACAAGGAATTTGAACTAAAAACTCAAGTGCATTTTCTCTAAAGCCTTTTTCCATYTGATTTTATCAGCCACAAGAAGCAGCCAAAGAGATGGGAGTTCTCTCTTTTTCCTTGAAGTAGAACCARAGTTAATACATGAGTCCACAGTCAGGTAGATCTCAGAGTGAAMATATTTCCATCTAAGGTATAAGCTTTTTGTTACACAAATTTCATTCTATTGATTTTAGAAACATCATTTTATGTCTCTTAAAAATAATTACCACCTGATAAGAATAACACACCTGTGTGTTTTTAGGGTTTCTTCTTTACCTTTCTCTTAGGAAAACACATGGCTGTTTCATTKATGGCTGAACTATGTGATTGGGACTGCTAACCAGGGTGGTCAACAACTGCCTTGATGTCTGCAATATGCATAAATCTTAAAACATATTTGCCTTTTTAAGGCGGTTATCTGTCCTCTTAACTAATTTGTCATTACTATATTTATTATCATTACTTGCACAGAGGTCTCTCCTCCACAGTATTTTAAGTAATATTATACTCAGACAAGCTTGACTCATTAAAATTGTGGTCATAACCAAGCTAAATACTCTTAACTTCTCCTGTTGCTCCCTGACAGACAACTTTCAGTTTTTAATTTGCTCCAAAACTTCATTCTTCTTGTCAAAACAATATCCTTTTTATTTTCTCAAGGTTTCCCTGAGCACCTGTAGTTTACTGAAAATGTTGCTATTCCAAATACTGAGGTATTCTGGGAGAATAAATTCTCCACAGCTGACAACATGTGCCTTCTTTGGTTATAACGAAATATATACTCAGTAGTGATGGTGAGGTGACACAAGTTGTGCTAATGGGAAAAGTGGATTGAAAACATTCTAGCTTGCTCTGGTCCTACCTTTATTGTGCCATGCAATTGTCTAAACCTCAGAATGAAAYWGTCTAATCAGCTGATCTTAAGTAAATATCCTGCTGTCAGTGCCAAAGATTACTGTCAGGTCACCAAAGGCAGGGCAGCTTTACATTTGTGTTTAATGTGCTAGCCAAAATATATTAATTTTGTTGCTAATTTCATTGTCTGAAAATTTGTTGCCCAGCAAAAATCTTTGTTCTATGGCTAAGACAGTTAAAATGGACCTTGTAGAAATAGTGCCAAGAGTTTTTCATAAGAGGGAAATGTATGAAATGACTATCCACCTTCTTACAATGATGGACTAAGAGACAAAGTTTAGAGTCTTGAGAGATCATTACTTTATCTCACATAAGCAGAAGGAGCTTTCTAAGGATTAAGAAACCTCAAAGCCTCTGAGAGTCTCAACTGAAATGAGAGTAAGTACTTTGTCACCTACATTTCTGAGACAGTAACTGATAGCCAGAGTGAACTGATGGGCTGTGAACACAGGTGTTCCATAGTTTTGTAGCTGATGGTGGATTGTTTACTAAGTAAAAATTTAAATTCTTGGAAAATTTATTTCCAAGAACTCCATTGTTTCCAGTCAGAAAATTCACACCAGGGGTGGAACTGCCTTTAGGAGAACCATGCTGCATTTTAGGAGCATCATTAGACTTCATGYAATTTTGATTGAACTGTTATCACAGATCATGTGTTTTCTTGCCATCCAGGCATTATTCATWACTTCAATTTATGCTGAAGATTGTAAAGGTATTTCCTAGATGTTTGTCATCTATAAGCTATTTAAAATTAATATAAGCAGTATTTTTCATCAAGCAATTTCCTGAAAACAATCACATAGAGCTGGTCTTTAAATTTCTAGYCCATTGCATCAGAGTGTTCAAACCATTTGTGATGAAAACATTTCTGAAATGATTAAATATTGCCAGAAGTTGTATTAGTGGTAATTGCATTACAATATCAGTGATAACTTGCATTACAATGCTTCATCATTTTGAAAAATCATAGTAATTTAGCATCTTAAAAGGTCTTTTTCTGAGTTATTGCAGAGAGAAAATGATAGGCAGAGTGGCTGAGTTTTGAACAAATGAAAGGATGGTCTGCCTAACGATTAATTTCTCTTCTAAAATAGCAGATGTTAATGTTTCTGCTTTACAGCTAATTACATATCAGTATTGGAGTCTGAGGGGTAAGCAAGAATTCTTAGATGTATTAATAGTAGAAGCTGCTTTCCTAAAATAATAAATTATTGCTATTTTTTCTTCCTTGTCAATTCTCCTAACTTGATCTTGCATCACTGTAGATAACTGGGTAGATGACTAAATTAATTCACTTGTAATACACATTTCTATAAAATACTCACTTTACTGCAACAGACATAGAATATGTAGTTGAAACATATGTGCAGACACATTATGTAGAGATGAAGCCATTATAAATGCCACAGCATAGATAAATCTTTGGAAAGTTTTTCTGTATATCAGAGTGTTTATTTTTATGCACTTAACAAACAAGTTACATTGGAAGGAGAGTACATACATACATTAACTGTATGTGAAATACAAGCTGCTCATAGTTTAAATATAGCATGGGCTCCTACGGACAGTGAAAATTGTTACACAAGTTGTCTGTAAATAAAAGCACTCTATAAAAGTGCTACTTTCAATGATATTCTTTCTTCCTTTTCATTTAAATTCAGACAAYTAGGAGTAGAAGTCAGACAGGTCTGGATGTAAAATTTACGCCTCAGGAAGCTTGAAAAATAAGTGATTGTGCTCTCTCAAACCACTCATAACCCAAGGCCAAGTGATGCCAAAATGCACTCCTGATAAAATCACATCATAATGTTATCTCTGCTTTTATTTTTGTGGTCTTTAATCATTGTTTCAATGGCTGGCAATGAGGGTGTTCACATTTTAATTAGGATTTCAAATGTGTTTTCTGTGAAGACAAATCAAGGAACCATTTCTTTCAAGGTCTTTGCTAGGCTGTAGTGAAAAAGCTGAATCATTCTATGGATAACTTGTGCAATATAGATTATTTTTTAGCACCATGAGGGCAGAAGTGTAAATTAGTTCCCATGAATCTTGGACATTGAGAGGCGATTTTCCTGGCCAGATGAMTCAAACTTGGCTCATCTGGTCCTGTGGGACAAACACATGCCTTGGTATACAAAAGAAATTAATATTCAAATTTCATTTGGGGAACACTTGGCCTCACTTTTGCAAGAAAATAACAACTAGAACTGTTTAATGTTTTGCAGAAGTCTCAAAACCAGACCAAGTAGTTCTACTCTTGCTGTAATTTGACATTTAATCTGTTTTGGTTAAGTGGAAAAGGGATAAGATTCAGTTCCTGTTGTAAAGATTATTGTAATATTTAGTCCCCTTTTATTTAATGGTTCTTCCTGTATCAATTTGTTGATTTGTATCATGATATCCCTCTTGCTTTTCTGGCACTGCTATTCTTTAGCTCATTAGCCAAAGTGAAATATATTCTGTTGAAAGAAATGAGGAATCTTCCACTTCTTCCTTTGTGACAATCAGAATATCCCAGAGCTTGAAAGGCATGATCTTTGACCAAGTATAACAAAATGCAAACTGTATCTGACAGTTTAAAGAAAAGGCTCAACAAGTGAACTTTTAAATTAAAAAAAAAAAACAAAAAAAACCGTTCCAGCCTAGGGTTATACTTGTTGCTAGACCTGAGGAGGAGCTGTCAGGTCAAGGCTAATAAAAAGTTTTTAATTCCAGCTTCTCATCTCAGCTGAAGATWTTTGGTTCCCTTCCCAGAGTTTTCTCCTCAGCAGTTTCTTAAAGATCCCAAAGTCTTTTGAGAACAAAAAATGCTGCTATTCCTCATCTGACCTTAAGAAGACAGAATCRTCATCACACAATTTTTATGCCAGATTACACAGTCCCTAAACCAGCACAATTTTGAATTACATTGAGTTTGCATGGATGTACTCCAGCAATCYAAACCTAGAAAGGAGAAAATTAACCAAAATGTCAGATTTTGTTCAGTTGATGACAATTTTCTGTTATGTTACTTGCTCCCATGTGGTCTCAAAACCTTCTGAAAAATGTTAATAAGTAAATGGTATGGGGACATATAATTTCAATTGGCTTTGGTCTCCATGTGTTCTGCAAGATTGCCTCAATTTGTGGTTAAGACCCTGGAAGCCACTGCATGTGTGGAATCACCAAGTTTTTAACATATGATACATTCACAACACCTTATGTGTCTTCTGTTTGGAGCTTAGGAAGAGAGGGAATTCAGAAGGCTCCAGTTGAGCTGGCAGCAGCAGAGGCAGCGTCAGACAAGGAGCAGGACAGCTCTTCAGAGCATCACACTGTCCAGGACAAGAGAGTCACAACTAAGAAAATATYCACTGTGTCTTCTGGATTGGTGGAATTGCAATAATTTTTATAACTTTTCCTGTMCTCCAAAATGACATGGTGAATTTATAGCTTCTTTTTGCTTATGCCTTAGTGGTTATTGCAGTTCTACAATGGAGGGAGGTYCTGAGATTAACAGAAAATAGTACTTTTAGAAATGCAAACAGTCATTTAAATAAACATATAACTTTCATCTATGTAAAAAATAACTGCAATAACAAGTATTTGATATATTTTGGTATGAATTGTTTCCTGATTGCATTTGTATGTTTAGCTTGTCAAAATACTGCAGGACTCAGTTTGCGTATGAATTTGAGTCAATTTAAGATGAAATTCACATGGGAGTGAAGGTTAAACTGCTGGAATTTGGTCAAGTGTGACAAGAATCTGCAAGCTCTGGAGTCTGTTGTTTTACATCAGTTCATGGATAGGACAGAACCAGGACAATGCTCTAAGACCCTGTGGATCATATTCAATAGTAAGCATTGAAATAAAGCAGGACAAAAAGTGCTTAATGTGTGGTGTACCCAGCTCTGTGAGTGATGTCAAGATAGAAGGAATTTCYAATGCAAATGGAAGATGAATTTTATCAATATCAAAACTTCATCATCAAAACTTCATCAATGTCCACATAATGTGGACAAAGAACCTGCCAAAATAGGCAGCACCAGAAAAAATGGTTTTAAAGAATTCTTTTGTGGACATAGAATCAAAAGTGAGATTTAGTCTGATGTCAGGGCTTATTGTTAATAGAAAATAATCTCTTTCGCCTGTCTGTAGTGTTGGTATAGCAGAACTCCCACAACTCTAAGCTGTTTTTGTTTACCATTGACCAAGACGATTTGAGTGACTTACCTCTTCTAAAGTGGAAGCTGAAACTAAGGATATTCAATCTGGGGGGAAAAAAAAAAACCCAACAAAAAAAAACTACTCTATAAAAGATGGTATTAGATCACATTTTTATTTTTAGGTATAAGACATGCAGCAGAGGTATTTTTATTGTACCTGTCRGTGTACAACAGGAAAACATCTGCACAGAGTAAACCATAAACAGTAAGCTGTAGAAACCTGTCAGGCTCTTCAGTCTGAAGGACCACCAAAGAATCTTGAATGCCATATAACCTTTCTGTTCTCCAAGTACTGAACATTTCATTAAAGGATGACTGTTCTTAAGGAAAAAGTATTGCAAAACCAATAAAGCTCTGTTACAAAAATCTATACAATATACTTGTGAAAGTGAGTCTCATTATGAAGTATGACAGATAATTCTTCAGTAAAAAAGGTGCTRCTGTATAGAGTGTAAAGATATATGGATTGCATAGGCCAAATTTAATGTGAGATTAATCCTTGCAACAAATACAGTCTGTGCTTTGCTCTTTCTTCCATGAAAGGTTCTGTAACAAGGAGGGATTAATGCAAATTATTTGCACGGGTGCAGTTTCAGATGCTGAACTTTGCACATTACATGAAATATTTAAATCCCTTCCTGTCTTGATGGCTTGAAGAAAACACCTATATGCCTGTCTTGCTCAGAAAATGGTTTATCAGGTCAAGTTTATTTGAAAGTGCATTATGGATCTCCATATTTGAGAAGAGTTGGCGAAAGAATGAGAAAAGTGATGTAAGAAGATATTCCAAAGTAACAGAACTARAGACCAATAAGTATGACTTATTTTATGAAACATACAAATAATATCACTGTTTTCCATTTGCTTTTATAAAAAATATTTATTCTTTATCTTATTCTTTTCTATTTATTATTTATCTGATTCTTATTATTTATATATGTATTCTATATACTCATACCTTAGGCTTGAACCATAAACTACAGTTTATGTAAACCAGACTGAAGTACAAATGCTCCATTTTACTAAATATTTTAAAGGGCACACTATTTAGTGTAGTACACTTAGAAAACTAAAGAATTTATACAGGATTAATGAACTTCATTAACTATAACTAAATTAGTTGTAGCTATTTCAGTGGTAAATATAATATGAAACCCAATTTTTGTTTGCTATTGAAAAGAAGATATCGAGTTTCTTGTGAAATAGAACTCATTAAAAAGTAGTTCAATAGAACATTTGKCCAGGTTCTCACAAAAACAAATAGAAAACTCTAAGACAAGTAATGAAATTATGTTTTATGAATCTTCTGGAATAAGCAGAAAACTATCAGAAGTTAATCAGTCTAGAAATGCTATAAGTAGATTTCTACTGTTTGGAGGCTTTAAGTTTTTCTCACCAGAAGAAAACAACTTTTTGTGGCTTTCTCCAAGTCTAATTTACCAATATATAAATATCAGTATATCAGTTTCATCAATCATTATGCAACACAAGATAATAGTCTTTAAAATATAAAACAGCATACTGCAAAAACTTCTTACTTGGAAAGTGAAACAATTTCTTGAACTATTTCTCCTGGATTCAAGATCATAAGTTAAGCAGACATRTACTCATGCTATCTGCTGTTTAATCATGCAGTTCATCCACTGGTTTCTGGCAATTATAATTTATTCTGTGGTGCAAAARAGGCATTTTTTTCCTAGTGTTTTGGACTTTTGGGACAACATCTGATTTGCTGTGAATGCACATAAAACTGAAGTGTAAAGAATATATTAAATAAATACAATGAACCTGAAATATGAACTATAATAAAATATAGGAAAATTGTCATTTATCAATGTTCATTTTACCTGCCAAGACAAAAGCAACAACAACAGTTTTGAAAATACAGAAAATAAATAGAACAACATAACTTTATGCATTTTCCAGGAATGGACTTTTAGAATGTTCACTTTTCAAATTGTCTGAAAAGAAATCATAACAACTGTCAGATTTATCCAGGAATTTTTTTTTTCCTCCTCCTTGTTCTCTTTTTTCAGCTTACACCCAATTCCCTAGTCCTCTCTCCTGTGGTCATTTCATGTACAGGAGTGTTACTGACGTCTATGAAGTTCAATATACTGCATGAATAACAGAGGCTATYATGGACTGACCACAAAGTCCCATTCCCGACCCACCCTGCCAGTCATAGGGCAGGGAGAAAGTAGAAAAGCCAGGAACGGAGCGAAGTTGAGCCTGAGAAGTAGGGAGGGGTGGGGTAAATGTGTTTTTCTCCTCATCCTACTCTGGTTTTATTTGGCARTGAGCTACACTGATTTCCCCCAGCRGAGTCTGCCACTGTTTGTCGCTGCTGGCCAAACAGCGACATAAAAGAATAGATACAAAACACACAAAAGTGGGTGAAAAAAAGAGAGAAAGAAGGAAGAACTTTATTGTGGGACAAGCCTCTTTTATCCACTTTAGCAACCAGAGTATACATTTGTGTCAAAYATACACTGGTTAAGACACAGTTGTTTAATTAGTAATCAGAACATAATTGGTGAGTTTGCAAAAGCTACAGTATTAGTAATGTTTATAATTTCCAGCCACTTGCGTTATCAATTCTACATTCCAATCTCCTTTTCTCAACAGTAGCCAAGGATCTGGTATTCCTCCTCCATGTAGGCTGTTAACATCCCTTTCTTTTCCCAGGACTCAGTCATACACAATAATTGGCTGAGTTTCAGAATCAGGGCTTGTGGGGCCACTTTTTTCCCCCCACATGAGTCTGCTTTTCCCTTGACAGTAATGGGTAGGAGATCTCCCTGTCTTTATCTTGTATTTTCCCCTTGGTTTTTTTGAGGCGAGGGAGTGAGGGAGTGTCTGGATGGGCATCTGAGAGCCAACCAAGGTTAACCCAGGACTAAAACAAAAGAGAATTCTCAGATAAGGAAGGCACAGAGGTGCAAGAGAATGGGTGCAAGAGGATCTCCAATCTGCTCCAACAGGGAGCAGATTCCCAGCTAGCCAAAGAGCACTTCAGGGCAAAATGCCAATGACACTCAAAGAGCAATGAATGACATCTGTATTTATGCTTTGAGGCTGGCTGGAAGAACAAAAATGAAAGTGGTGTTGCTGTTGATGGAAATAACCCAATGCTTAAGGTAGGGCCCTTTTTTTGTCACCATCTGTGTTCCCACCTTCCCCATTAGCAGCATCTTGGAAACTTGTGTGGTTCCCCAAATCTCACTGTTTCCCCAAACTCTGCTATCATCAGTCTAAGTTTGATCTCAGATTCCTTCTAACATGTCTTCGCTCAACCTCCTTCATGAGCTTTTCTCCTACTGCAAAATTCTGTGTTACCTGCTCCAGAGATATTGTACTCCAGCTTGAGCTATTTTGATCTCATGCCTTGAGGCAGGGAGGGTTAATTCAATTTTGCCTACACTGAATTGCTGCTGTCAACCTTTAATTTCTTAGTAGTGTGGTATATAGAGCTCATTCRAAGATTGCTTAAAATAGTGTTGTACTTTTAGAGCTTATTGAACTTGCAGAAAATATTAATAGGCTACAATAACCAGTGCTCCATACTTAACTGCTGCAGAGCAGGCTTGTCCAAGCTTCCTGACAAAATGTGACTATGTTATTGCAAAAAATGCAGTTGCTGGAGTTGTATGGTTTAAATCAGAGMATTATGAGCATAAATATCTGCATTATCCTACAGATGCAATCACAAGTATTTTTCAATTTGTAATGTGAGATATTGTATTGTTTTTTTCTCAATCCTGTGAATGATTTATGCCATTCTGCAGAATATAAGCAGTCAGAAGTCCCTCGGCACCCTCCTGCCTTAGTAGGCATGATCTTGAACATACSACTGTTAGTAAAGCAGCAAACAGATTTTTTATACTTGCAGAACTAATGCAGTCTGGAATTCACAGACCTGTTGAGGGAAAATAATCTGGGTTATAGAGTCAATTTGTACTTTAGATGATGCAAAACTACTACAGTATTCTATTTATGGCTTTTTGCTCTTGGTACTATATTTCAAGACAGCAGACAAATATTCCTATTATTTCCCCCTAAGGGAGATATACACAAAGGAAAATTTAAAATGAAAGGGTGAACTTTTGTGTTTGAATCTGAAGAGTTGTATGTGAATAATAGATTTTGAAGGCACACGGAATGTTGGTTTCTTACATAAGGAGGGAATTGTGCTTCTTAAGGGGCCAGTGATACCAGTGACACCCTATTTTTCTGATGAGCTGGTGGAGTTATGTTTTTAACAAAATCCAGTTATCTGTATATGTATGAGCATGGGTATGTTGTGTACCAAAAACAATGAATTAATAGAGATATTAATTAGAGGAATGATTAACATTAATTTCTATGTCCCTATCAAGCCTAAATGTTGAGAACATTTTCTTACTCATTCTGAACYACTGAACAGGATGTAAAGCCCAGTTTCAGCCATTAGTTTCGGACAATTCCAACCCATCAAAAGTGGTTTTGCATTCATAGGAGGGGAACAAACCCTTAGTAAAAGAAAAAAGTACAAAACAGGACAACAAAAAAATTSCTGATGTCATTGCTTTTGATTATCAGATGTCAGTCAACAAATAAGAATTCTCATTGGTGTATATATAAGATTACAGACAGAGTAGCAGGGGGWAGTTTCTTCTCCAGAGGTGCCAGCACACTACTCTCAGACTGTGTCTTGCATGTCACTGAACAGAAGTGAATATTTTTTAAGGCATCTGAGGAAGATCTKTCTTTTAGCTATATAGATATGTCTTCTGGAGTTAGAAATCATAAAGGAACAAATACAAAACAGCATATTAACACATGCTAGAGCACACGTTAATAGAAAGTATGTTCATGTCTCATTCATGCTTTTAACTTGTTTCACAACTATCTTTTGACTTAACATCATCTTCTGCAGGGATCTTAATCGTGCTGTATCCCTTGTACTAATCAGTGTTCTGACAGAAGGGAGAGRGAATTAAATTAGTTTTGAGACATTTCCTGCCTTATTAATTTTGCCAATGGAAGAGCATTCCCATCAAATTCTCTTCAGTTAACACCATCTTCTCTTCACCAGTCTAAGCCTGAAGATTCTGAATGAATTATTATTTTTTGATTCCAAATTTTTACTGATAGATTTGGGATCCCAGACAGCTAAGTAAGCTAAGACATCTTTAGTAGTGTGAGTGGCTACTTCCCTCATGCCCAACACCTTGGTCTCTGCCCCCCCCTTATATTCATCCTGCTCCTTCACCCTCAGCTGGGGAAATCCCAGAGGAAAGGTGACTGAGGAACAAGAACTTTTATCACTGGGGTAAGAAATAGGATCTTTGCACAAGGCAGCAGCCCCAGGCTYCAGCTGATCTCCTGCAGGCAGACCCTGCCTTTGCTGAGGCCAGGCTGCCTCCTTAGCAGTCAGCCTGCTCCGTGTAGGACACATCTCCAGTGGGCATTGATCCCAGTGTCACTGTGTCACACTGAAAGTTATCTCAAACCTGGGGAAAGCATCAGCAAAATATGCACCTGGAATAGAAGGTGAGCTGAATTTTAGACTGATTTTCCTGAGAAAATCCTTGCCTCATCCTAAGAGAGAGGCTGCTGCCTTTATCTCCTGGACCAGGTGGTGGTGATGGTTTTGTCAGATGGCCTCTTTCAGAGTCTTCTTATAAATCATCTTGGAGTTTTTTCACATAACATTTGCTTAGTTTCTTTATAGTTTATTACCTTARTTTTTAAAWGCCTTGCGTTTCTACCCAGCAAASAGTTTGAGTAATTTTTCAAAATAATTTGCATTCTACTCAAATGAGAGCTTTAATTCAGAGAGGTTGCTTCAGGCGCAGGGATTTAATATAATCACTTCTGAGTCCTTTAASACACACCTTCACTGAAAGCCATCAGTTTTACAAGGTTGAAAAGATTGTGCTATTGTCAGATTGAATTAACTCTACCTTTAAATTCACAACAGTCCTTGATAAAAAAAAAAAGACAAATCCTTAGCAGGGATATATTTAAAAAGCCCCAAGATTGCAATTGTCTGGAAACTGCAAAACTCACATTCTTAAACTTGTACTTTAACAAAACAATTGAAAGGAAAACACTACCCACATTTATTTTTGTAGGCATTTCTCTGGGATTATCAAGTAGAAGTAGTCTTGGAATTGGAATAATTTTAGAAGCAATTCAGCTGTAGCACTTTGCTGCACAAGTATTTGCTCTTGTTTGCCACTCAAAAGAATGCTAAGAAAATRAGAAAATAACTTCTTTTGAGTTGRGGATCATAAGGCCATGTAACAAATKATGTTCCTAGCATCCTAGTAGTAGCTAAGACAGACTGATCTTCCTCACTTATAATTTTCTCTTACGGTTCAGGACAGTGCTTTGGCAAAGTGTTGTTGCCAGGATAGAATGATAATAGCCTTCATCATTTCAGAGGGCAAKAACAACAAAAATTATACAAGTTTGAAGGATCTGGAAAACAAATACATGGGATTTTGACTCACAACATGCTTGAGCAGGATCAGAAATCTGTTTTGTTAGAAGTCACTGCCAGGTGAAACAGAGCAAGAAGGACCGGTATTGTGTCTCTCAGCATGAAACCAAGATGAAATTTAAACTGCTTTATTACACTACATTGTGATGTAAAATATAGAATGGAAAAAAAGCTGCCAAAAACCCCAAACCTGACCCAAAGATTGTTTTGTCTGAAAAGTACATGAATGTTGTTGTTTTGGTTTTTTTTTTTTTAAATCTGTCTATATTTCTAACACAATTGAAAAGAAATAATGGGAGAGGCAGAACCCAGGRAAACATCATACAGGGGCTTGTTACTAGTAGGGCTCTTGTTGTAGATGGCTTGTCTTGGTGCCTTTTAGATTGTGTTAGAGCAGATCAGACTATGGGATTAGCACTCCTTTGCCAACATAAATCAGTTTATTGTGTTACAATCCAGTTATTAAAATTGTCARAGATGCCTCTGCCCAAATTAAGGTGCAAATACACCTTTACATACACCAAAGTCAATAGTATGGATTATATTTACYAGTAAAAGTGAGGGAGAGGGAGAGACAAATAGGAAAAATGGGGGGGGAGGGAGGGGAAGGGAGAGAGAAAGAAAGTGACAGAGAGACAGATGATGTAGAAAAAAGTAGAAAATATTACCACTCGATGGATCCYGACAGCCTCCTCTTGGTCCTGTTCTGCTCTTCTTGGTGGTGAGCCCCCCCAGAACACAGATTTCAATGGATTAATAYACATTTGGGCCAGGTGGGAATGCCCAGGTATCCCCCTGGGAAGGCGGGCAAGTTTAATTCTGTCCCTTGTGCCAGACTCTGGACCTGTTTCATCACCTGGCTGGTGCATGACCTCAGGAACAGTTAGGAGAGCATTTTGGGGGTCTTTAGTGGTTTATGACATTTCTCAGCTGCCTCTCTCATGAATATCCTGTGTGTGTGGCCCTCCTGGAACAGAGGCTTTACAGCTGAGCCATTTTGTGTAAGAGAGGATGTAAGGGTGTCCACTCTGTCTCACCAGAGGTTACACCACACCCCCAAAACTCTCCTCCTCCCCCTTGGTTAGGGGAGGACTCTGTGCAAACCTGCCCTCAACAGATGATCCTGTGGGCTATGGCCACATTTTTCAAAGAGATAAAGGAAGATGCTTCCTTTTAATAAAAATTTTTATCATCTGAGAAGACAATAGTGTCATCTTATAATTCTTGCTTTTACAATCATTGCTTCAAACTCTATTTTTGCTTTTTCATATGCAATGATAAAACAGAAATTTACAAAATGATATTTCARTCAATCTGTGGATAGTAGACTTGCCAGCAAGATGAATTTCATGTTTAGAAAACCAAAAATAAAGAGATATAGAGAAGTCAAAAATGTTTTAGGTCACTTATGGCTGTAAAAGGCCTTGTCTGTATTTTTTTTTGCAATCCCACTTGTAGTACTTGGATATTGATATGTGATTAATCTGCATGTAGGGTAAACTTTCAGGCTCAGGATTTAGAGAGCTCAAATATAGGACTTCTAGGCCAATGGGTGTGCAGTATCTCTTTTTATTGTTTCCTTTTCATGAAAGGTGCAAAACAGTGTAACTGCTCASAAAGCTAGTCCGAGTTGTAAACCTAATTACCTGTAATTCTCTTTTTTCTACTTTTAGCATTAACTTATGGAGCATATTGTTAATCCTGATCAAAAGTTCTTTCCATTCTTGGGTGCTAGCAAAACAGCGTTGTAGACTGGTTTGTTAGAGCTTTGCCTTGAAGAGATAGTTCCCTGTAAGAATGAATAACAAGCACAAAAATATTCTAAATGTTAATGCTCTAAGTGAGAGCTTAATTCTCTTGGAACGKCCGACCTTACCTGTTTCTGTACAACTGTGGAAAATTATGCACTGTACTAATTTTTATGACTCATTTTCTATTAGCTGTGCAGTATGATRTTTTACTGCTAAAAGGTAAATATCTCCAAAAATCAAATTATCTCCAAAAATCAATTACAGTGAAAAGAAATATTTCTAATTTTTTTTTTTTTTTTTTAATATTTGATGTATCACAGGTTGGCATTATAGGCTGTATTRGTGGTGATAGCTCCAATTCGCAGAAACAACTCTCAACATTGATTTTAAACTAAGGTAATGTGTACTAATTTGATTAATTTTTCTTTTTACAGAATGGTCTGAGAAGTGGCCCCATATAGGGGAAGGAAGACTTGTTGCTTCACACAGACCCATGGAATGTAATATGTGTATCAAGGTATTACCTCACTGAGTAACAGTCAAGCAAAGTACCTAAAAATGCCWGTTCCTTGCTCCTTGTCCATGTCATGGGCTCCAGATACAATATTATATTATTAAAAAAAAAATTCTAATTGAACTTCACAGAATTTGAAATCACTTCTACATTGAGCTCAATAAATTGAGTTGAAGTACCCTCTGGGCTATTACAGTAATTTTTCCCTCTGGCAAATAATATTCAAACTTCAAGTGTCGATAATAGGTTTCCATTTTGAAAGCAAAGACTCTATTGGAGTATGTAGTAATATTAATATAAACATCTGTCAAACTTTATCCTTGTTCCCTTTAATCGCCTGAATTATCAAATTCTACAGATAATTTGCTTCCTACATATTCCTACATGTTCCCTCATTGTTTTTGATGGCTTATTTGTGATATCTTTTGCTCATAAATCTATGTTTAATTATGTCTAGCTTTCATTGGCATATGTTTGTAATACAGTATGTTGCAATGATATGTCAACCATTATGTTTTCTTTTTATTAATCTAGGAAACATCTAGCAAAAAGAATTGCAAGATTATCTGATTCAGAAAGTTAACCTCTTGCAAATGCTATATACTYCTTATGACTCATACAACTGGTTATGCAACAAACTTCATTTGGTTCAATACTAAGTACGAAATTGAAAAGAGAATAATGTTGGTTTTTGCTTTTAATTACAATCAATATCAAAATCAAAGCCATTATAACCTGGAATAAAGTTCTTGGAGTGTTGTACCCAAGTTTCCATTTTCACTTTACCTATGGTTATTTTCTTTACAAATTTGATTTTAAAAAAGACTTACAGGTACAGCATTTTTCACATTTAAAAGAAATTGGTTGAATGTAAATATTTAAATGTAAATTATTAAATATTTCATTAAAAATCAAAGTAAGTAATTTGGTTCTTCAATGTTCTTATTCCTTGGGGTTTTTTTTTGATTTGTTAGTTAAAGATGTTTGCAGTCAGTACACTTCATTTTATTTCTTCTAAAACTTCTTTTCAAGGAATATGCTATACACTGGAAAAATATTAACCTGGTTTGAAATGATTAGGCTGATATGTTATATAAGAATGCCTATTRAATTCTAGAGTATGCTCTTGGCCTWACACTRTTCAAATTCCAAATAAAAGAGGGTGGAAGTGGCTGTTAGTTCACTTGACAGTTTATCCCATGGCAGCATCTTGAGCCTATTCTGCTGAAAGGCTCAGGAATGTATCAATCTTCCTCAAAACCTGCTTCTGGTGTGGAAGACACCCCATGGCATGAGCAAAGTGGGAACTCCAATTTTCTTCAGTGTACATCCAGTCTTAATGTCCGCAGCCCTCAGCAGGCACACTGACCTCCAGGAAGTCAAAGAAAAGCAAGGGCAAACTCAACTCTAATGCCACAACTAAGAGACTGTTAGTGCAGAGGCATTAAAATTTTTGGGTTTGGGCACAGTTTCTGAAAAKTCTGACCAGTAATGTAGCAGTGATGTTTGACGTCTGAACAGCTTCCCTTGGAAAAACATCATCTTTCAYTGTACCCTTGTTTGTTAAATTTCATTTTTCTTTAAAAACGTGGTTTAGGTTAAATCATGAATGTAACACATCCTCAGCTGAGCAGAGGTACTGACACTTTTGACAGGTGCTATATAGCTAAAAGAAAGATCTTCCTCAGATGCCTTAATAAATATCCACTTCTGTTCAGTGACGTAATTCACTTTGCTGAGCCTCGGGGCTGGTGAATGGGGTAAACAAACACTCTAAATGTGCAAAAACTGGCAGTGTATGTATAATTTCATCAACTGATGACCAAGGGAAACTACATAAGTGAAAATATTCTACATATCTGTGCTGATGACTGTTTTCCTGATTTTTTTCATGCCTACATAGTTCCTCTGTTTACGAAGCAAATATCATTGTTAAAGTACTACTGCATTAATTTATATTTTCTTTATCCTGGGGAACTCAACAAGCTGCATGAGGATGAAAAAAGTCAATTTATTCAGAAGAGGAAAATGCTCAAGAAACAGGAGTCACATTTTCTGCACTGCAGATCATAAAACTCTTAATATCATTTTTTCATATTTAATCCAGAGAAGGCTGTTTCTCATTTGCTTTGTTTTCATACTGTATGTGAAGTATTCTGTGCTAATGAAAACCCTTTTCCAAAAGCTTTTCATTGCCTCATTTGTCAGTCGACAAAAAGTTATTTTCATTTGATTGTTAGAGAAGTCCAGATAAATGTCATATTTATGGCAACTTTGGAAAAAAAAAAAGTTTAAGACACTGCTAAGGTGAAGATGTAATTTAATTCCTTAAAAAATGCTGAATTGATTTTATGGAGATTGCAGGCTATTTATTAATTTGAATAATACATGCCTATATTTTATCTCCATTCAGGATTAGTTTCAAAAAGCACTAGGTGAATTCCATGTTTTTTTGTATTCGATAGAAAGATTCCCTTTTTGTATCCAGCAGCTGAAGAAAGGTGAGACTTTTTCCATCCTCCTAGGACAAGTTTTCTGCAGAGGTTAATAGACATGTCATTTTTAAAACAATCTGTTGTTCTTAAAGGACGATTCAATATTACCTTGGATTTTTTTGAAGAAAGTTCCTTTTTTTTCAAGCCAAATTTCAAAAACTTTTTGAAAACATCTTTTGCAAAGTTTTGAAGCTGTRATAGCAACAATTTTCCCAAAATCATGACATGAAAAGTCTTCCTATCACCAAAGCAGATGCCARCATACAAGTACTTGATGCTTATGGCACTATTTTTGTCCAAAATCGTGCTTTGATTGATTTAGATTTGGAACATGGTAGAACTCTATAAAGGGKTTTTTTTATATATACTTACTTAACTCTTCTATAAAGCAAAGGCTTTCTGTCTTGTCTAAATATATCTAAATTTGGACTCCAGATTTTGGTCCTTAAAATGTCTCCTTTTTTTTCCTATGCTGAGAAGCCCTTTTTAGCAGAAAATCTTCTCACCCTTTAGGTACTCATTAGCCATGATAAAATTTACAGTTGAAATTCTCTTGAATGCATTCGATAGACAGAAAGGCTGCAACTTTCCAMAAAGAAGAATTTTTCAGACCTTGCATACTGCTTAGTAGTTTTTATTTTGTCAAAATACTTTTGTAAYTTTTTTTGTATTTCAGGTTTTCCTGTCAGCCATTTCATACTTTCACTTAAACCATTATTGAAATTGAGGAACTAAACRTGGCTAGAATGAAGTCTATAAATCTCTCCAAAACTGTTCACTTGCAAATTAGTCCTTAACTGCAGTTAATTCTGGTTATGCTACCATAAAATCTTTGCTTCTAAATCTGTCCTGGTTTGTTTCTGTCACCTTTTTGTCAAGTTACTTTTGAGTGAATCAAATTTTTCTTATAAAATAGCAATGCATCCACAGTTTCCTTCTATTGTTTAAGGACTTCCCGGTGTCATGGTGACTTGAAGAATTCCCCTTAAACTATGGCAGTCAGTTTTTGGCTCTTGCTGTAATTATTTATCTTTAGCATTTGGTCTTTAGCACATTTTGCAGTCATGGATGAAACAATTAAAATGTAAACCAAAACACCCCTGTAAAMTGTGATATCATCCTTCTTAGTAATTTTGCCCTTTTTTTTGTTTTGATTTTCAGTCTTGTCCACAACCTCCTACTTGCAATTAGCTATTGATTCCAATAATCTGAACCATTAAAATWCTTTCAGCAGCTTGTCCTAATGAAGGCTACCTCATGAGTACCTAAAGGGTTACCATCAGGTACCTGGAGACACAGTGGTGTCAGGAAGAAGGTAACCTGTGGGGAAGTATGCCTGAAAAGAGATGTATTAGAATCCCTRTTCCTTTGAATTCCAAGCTCTACCTGCTACTGTAGCATCTTAGCTATGAAGGAATGGATTGTGCCCCAGGGGAAAAACAAAACAAAACAAAAAGAGCCCAGAGAAAACAAAACCAAAAAGAAGACACAAATGCCAGGAGCTTTAAAACATCTTCAGAAAAAAACCTACTAGAGGATATGCATTTCAAGTCAGCTTCAGAGAAAAGTGTCGGAGGATGCTTCTCCAGGGTTCAGACTTGGGGWACCCACATAAGCACAAAGTGGGAGAGTTGGGGATTTATGGTCCAGTTTCTAGTTGTCCCTGGATACAGCACAGAAAAGATCCACTAAGGATCACCGTGCAGAGAGAGCACTGGAAACTTGCAAGGACTTATACATGATGGCAAGTAATAATTGCATTAGTTTACATTTGGTTTTCATATAAAAGGATATGTGGTRGAAGAAAAATASTGRAAACTTTTATACWGTGTTAGCAAGTCCTTCCYTTTCCAGTGCTACCAGGTCTGCCAKATCACAATCACTTACCTTGTGTAATCTGACACAGTGACATATAATGAGAGCTGAGATGTCACCCTAATGATAGGCCTATTCTGAAAAATGCAAAGTGGCTCATAATATCAGAGCTAAGATTACTCTGGCTTTCAGTAACACACTCTTTCCAATTAAGATTATAGTCAAGCTGTGCTAAACGTACATGTGTGCGAGTATGGTCAGTCACATCATGTGCTTTTATAACCAAAGCTACATAATGTGTWATTTTATAAAGAAATTTTAGAGAGTTTAGTAGTACGGCAGACAAGTAGTAGGGAATGTAGAAAGGCATATAGAAATTTTTATAAGTACTTAATGGTACTTATAATAATAGATTATAATAGATTTGCAGTAGTAGATTTTGCTTTTAAAAACCAACTTACAGGGTTCCATAGCAAAAACACATTATATTGTTTTTTTTGAAATTGATTAAAATGACTGACAAGTCATTTCAAATCTATCAAGATCAGCCACTCATCCCCAAAGACTCCAAGGTTATGTACAATCTTTGGTTTATTTACCCACACAAAATATTATTGTCATTCTTTGTGGATAGCATAGACATACTTACAGTAAATGCACGGCCATTTATAGAATGTATTTGTCATTGCTCCTTTGTGCTATACTGTTATCAACATGGTAGAAATACAGCAAATTATTGCAATTACTATTATGTTACAGCTATGACAGTTGAAATGAACACAAATTTTGAAAAGCATTTTATTCATTCCTTTCTCTGAAAGCTTTCAAAAATCTTTTTCTGTCAGCCTGTGACCTTGCAGGACATGATTGACTCCCTGGGAAATAAAAGGTGCACATTATCCCTGTCATTCTGCTGAGTCCTTTCAACTCCTGTTACTGTCAGGGAAAGGCAAAGCCTTTTGATGCTTTCTGTGTAATAGGTCCTACATGAAGATCTTTGTAGTTGAAGTTGTGCATTGTAAACCTAGGAAAACTCCTTACTGGGTAAGGGATGTATGATTATATCCCTGAAATAAATTTTCTGATTGTTTTTCTCTTTGCCATTTTCAATTTACCATGAATTTATGCATAGCTAAACTTTGCTTTGCTCCAGCTAACAATATTTATAACTTTTCTGTGCATGCCTAATTATTTTTTAAACTAAAAGCTGGACTAGGCATTGTAATTTATCTGCTTAGCCTTCAGTAACTAAGCAGTATTGAGGAATTTTGTTTGCTAAAGAATTTGCAGAAAAAAAAAAAATCCCTCTCAGACTAAAATGATAATGAAGAATACAAGATTATTATAAACTTTTAAACATTTGAACTCATTGTGACCCCCTCCCTTATGGGGAAGGAAACACCTAAGATTCATAAGAGGAACAAAAACAGAGGGCTCACAATCAATCAGTAAGTTTTATTAGTAAATTGCATGCTTGGCATGGAAATTGGGATATTAGTTCCTGACCTACTACATAAGCACACAGCAGTGAGTTTTGGATAAAAGGGTAGGGCGAAAGGTAGAGAGAAATTAGAGATACAAATTAAAGAAAGAAAGGGAAAAAGAAAAAAGCAAAGAGGAAAAGAGAGAGTAAAATAGATCACCAGTCCTAGTTCCAGCGTTGATCCAGCTGATAAGTATCAATCCAGTTGCATTGATCCAGTCCATGAGATGTCTTGAGGAGCATCACCCAGGCTTGGGAAGATATCTTTATAAATACAAGTTTCTCCATCCCAAAGATAGGTTTGTAATTTTCTACGTAAGTCAGTTATCATGAGTTATCTGCTCTTCCACGCTTTTCTGGAAATGTCTTTGAGGATCTTTGGTGACCTTAATCACACACTATAGCCCATTCCTGCCTTTTGTTCTCATTCCTGCACTTTCACTGTGCTGTGTTGTGGTTCCTTTCCATGGAAAAGTTCTGCCCTATCTCCACCTGGCTTCCCTTCTCCATCCAATCTTGTTCTTTCTCATGCAATATTAATGCCAAAGTCCCTGGTTATTACCAGCAATTTTTGTCTATTATTTCTAACAGTCCTTGTTTGACTCCACAGCCATGTGGTCGTTGGTGTTTGACACACACAATCCCCTTATCGTCTGGGAGTCGAGAGCTCAAAGGGTCTCACTTTGCACCACTGTTGATAGGGTTGTAAGATTGGGCTTTAGTTTTTGCAATTTTCCATCCTGGTCACCATTAGAGATTTTCTTGGAAGGTTGATTAACAAATTCACTATTCCACTTGGGTTGCTATTCAGGAAAGAAAGATAAGTTTCCAAGGCTGTTCATTCAAAATCAGGTGCTTGTTAGACACTTGTTGGATCCTGGAAACAATGCTCCTGAAAATCTCAAAAGGGGCTTAGTTCAGGTGCAGTTTTGTCAAGGCTGAAACCTAACAAGCATTTCTTAGGTGACTGTGTGGCCCTAGGGGCAGGGGGATGCACCACCACAATTCTCCCTGCTGGTGCCTCTATACCTATGAAATTTAAAATATAAGCTGTCTGGTGGGGAAAAAAAAAAAGCCAAAAAACCAACACATTTTCAGAAGAAAGTCAATCCTTAAAAATAAAGAAAAAAAAAAAAAAGTCAAAATTAAGCAAAACCATGCAGCAAGTACAATTGCTGTAATCAGCCACTAGAAGTTCCGGAACTAGTGCAGAAAGAGGGAGGCTTATACAGCACTTTCTACTGGCCTGCATCACTCTCTTTCTGTGTAAAATTCATGCTGGAGAAATCAAGGGATACACAGCTTTKTCAGAAAGATTCATTTGCAGAACAGTCATGTCAGGGATTTGATRTATTGCTTTTCTGTTTATTGATAATTTTTTTACAATCTTAATTTTAAATTTGTTTTGAGCATCAGAGCACTAGTTAAAATATTACAGGAAAATAAGAAAAAATATGTACRTTGGACTAATGTATTTCATTATCTATTGCATGGCCCTGTAAAACATAAATGAGTTGCCACTAAAAAATGAAGTGCAACAATGCAATTTCACAGCTAAATCTTGCCTGTTTCTTCCACTTAAACATTGGCAGAAATGTACATATAATGCATTATTGGAAGGAAAGAATAAAATGTGTTTGGAAAAAAATCCACATTAATTTTGATTTCTTTTACAGAATAACTTAATTTCACAAATTTCCAGCAACTCAGAAAGTGCTTGATAAGTACAAAACCAAGCAAAGTTAATTGACGATTTCAGTTTCAAAGCACCTTTGATTAACTGAAGTCAGACAAAGGGAGGCAAACCACTTTTCATTAATGACTCTTTTATCGTTTCTATTACAAAATGCCTTTAATTGACAGCACATATTTTCCAAACAGTCTGTAATATTAGATTAGAACTCTTGACGTTGTTCACATYTGGGTACATGAGCAAGAATAATTAAATTTAATAATAATGGAAAAAACACAGTAATCCATCATGTTACTACTGTAGCATGAGCAATGAAGCCTGAGTGGATGCCAAATTAAAAAATGAATCCATAAAAATATGCCAATTACTACAACGATAATAAAATTCCAGCTTCTGTTCAAATGACTATGAGCCATAATCCCCTCATTCAATCTCATTGGGATCTTCTGATTTCAAGTTCACCTACACAATATTTGAGGTGACTGGTGTTGYACATTAACTTTAAAAATCACTGTAGCCCTGACTAAAACAAATCTTCAGGACTCTCCAATTTAGAGTTCCTCCATTGTCTCTGCTACAGCCTCAGCTTTATCGCAGTGTTCAGTACAAYCTGAACTATTTTTCCAAACTCATTGTTCACATACTGGCAGCTYCCTAAGGTAAGCACAGTGTGATTCTCTTTCTTTAGATGCTGCTTTTTGCATTCTTCTCCTTTTTCTGTAGCAAATRTTCTCATTTTTCAGGCTTTAGAAACACATTTAAAGAGTAAATAGAGAGCTCTGAACATACAGAATGTTTGTGTGTCCTGTGAAAGGTATTGTTCAACAAACAAACAAACATCTCCCTTACCCACAGTTAAAATTAATTGCTATTGGAATAGCCCAGAAAGGCATCATAGAAATGTTTTTTCAGCAGAGCAGGTGCATTCATCAATGTCATGTTTGTTTCATCCTTTTCTATACAGTGGAAGATAACATGCCCTGGTAGACAAGCTTTCATTAAAGGCTCATTAGGGCCAGTTCATGAGATCATCGATAATTCATGTGTGGAGGGGCTTTGGGTCTCTATATCCAACCTCCTCTCAAAGCAGCGTCACCTAAGGAGTCAGGTTCATTTGCTCAGAATGTCTTGCAGTTGGGCCTTGAAAAACTCCAGTAGCAGAGACTCAATACCCACTGCTCCTCTATTGTGCTTTCCTCATGGGGAAAAGGTTTTCTTTGCAAACAGCCTAAATCTCTCTGGTTTAATGTCTGCTGTCTCTCAGTTTTCTACAAGCACCAAGAACAGTCTAGAACTACTTGATAATCCTGTAGAGCTGATGGGCTGCTCTTGGATCTCTCTGAAGTCCTGCCTTTGCCAGGCTGAATAAGAGAGGCTCTGCCACACTTTCCTCAGGGCAGCTGCTCCAGGCACTGAGCTCTTGGTGGTTCCTGCTGAATCAGCTGCAGTTTATCAGCGTCTTTCCCTTGCTGGGGACCCAAACTGTGAATAATCCCTTCCCTCACTCGACTGACCACGATTTTGTTGGTACACCTTCAAACACTGTTGYCAGCTCAGCTCTCTGCCCACCAGGRCCCCAGRGCCTTTCCCACAGAGTGGTCCCCAGCTGTTCAGCCCCAGTGTGGATCCTTACAAGGATCTCCTCCTTCCCAGGTGCRGCATTTTGCTTTTGCCTTTGCTGAACTAGGAGGTTAACTTAGACCCGTTGTTTCAACCTGTCTAGATCCCTCTGAATTATTAAATAAATGAATGGCCCCATCCAGGTCACTGGTGATGTTCAATTAGTCCCACAGCAGATCAACTGTGGTTGCTACTGTGGGTTGACTTCGGCTGGACATCAGGTGGCCACCAGCAAACACTGAAGTTGGATAGAGAAAAGCAAATAAAACAGRAAACAAATTGAAGGTTGAGATAAGGCCTTTTACTAAAGCAAGAGCAAAAGGTTGCACATGCACAGGCAAAGGAAAAACCCAAAGATTTYAACCCTACTTCTCATCAGCAAGTCYAGCCACTTGCCAGGAAGCAAGCAGGGCTTCAGCAYGTTACACTGTAAATAAATAATGTCCTCCCCCACTCCTCCTTTCTTTAGCTTTTATATCTGAGCAGCCATCACATGGTATGGAATATCCCTTTGATCAGTTTRGGTCAGCTATCCTAGTCCTGTCCCCTCCTGAGATCTTGTCCATCCTCAGTCCACTGTTGGTGGTGGAATGATARAGRRACRGCGCTGATGCTGTGCCAGCTCTGCTCAGCAGTRCCCAAAMCACCCAAAATAYGAGCCACCAATGCAGAGCACAGCACTGTGAGGATTGCTGCTGGAAAAATGAACWSCTTCTCAGCCARACCCAACACAGTGAGATTCTGCTCTCATGGATTTTTGGGTTTGGTTACATAAATTAGTCACAATAAAGGCAAGAGAAACAGTGAGAAGAAYGGGATATCTAAGTAAGGATGGAAGTTATCTTGTGTAATTACAATGCTCTAATAACTGTGGCTGGGTTAAGCCTTTATTTGCATTCCTTCTGCAGTCAATGGGCTAATATAGACATTTCCTGAGTRTGATTAACATGCCTCACTAATCACTTTCAGGACGTTTTTCATTCAACCAGTTTTCCACACTGGCAAAAAGGAAAGCAAAAATACCACTTTATCTGGGATGCCCGGGTTTTTAAGGGGCTTCTGTGAGAGAGAATTCATGTCACATTCRCTTTTCAAGGCTATCACAGGATTTCTCAGAAGGCAGTGGAGTCCASGAGGAAGGATGGCTGTCTGACCACAAACCATAGGTGGCACCACTTATACATAAGAACAGAAAATGCWGTTTCTCRGTAAATATCTTTGTCAGCAGAAACYGAGATGCTCTGAGGCTGTACARCTTGGCACGGAAAGCATGCTGAAGGTCAAATAAATTTTGGATGCGCAGGTCATGAGAGCATGAGGAGATCCAGACAATGGAGCATCAATCATCATGCTGAAGACCAGAATCTGGGTCAAATCCGATTATCTGCAGTTGGTAAGAGGGCTGCAAGAAGCCCCTGTAAGAGGACTGCTCGGAGAAGCTTGAGGAACATTTACAACCTTGGAGTTTCATGATAAGCAGACATTTGTCTGCTTTTTGTCCAGTTTAAAAGTAATTGACAGATAAGGAACAGGTCCCTGTAGCACCTTGAGGTATCCACCTTGCTAGACAGCAAAATCTGTATGGAATAGTTACATGCTCACCAACAAATTCAAAACCAGAAACAAATTTTATTAATGTCAGAAAAACATGAACTACAACAAGGAGTATAGGACAAAGAAAACCCCAATTATTTGATAGATAGTAGGCCAGAATATATGTGCTTCTTCTGTAAAATACAGTACTGCATAAATATAATGGTGAGGGAATATTTTTTCAAAGTAAAATAAGCTGTTATTACTGATACGTATCTTTTACAGCTAGCAGTGGTAAGCATTGCCAGCATGAAATCCTTCACCATTCAAATACTATTTCTCACATAAAAACTTTGTATTCCATAGTGAGGAACTCCCCTTGCAGAATCAAGCATAATTAAGACAAGAAATAAAATTATATTTTACTAGTACTGAATATGATCTATGGCAGCAGGGTGGTTTGGAGTTTTTTTTTTCTCCAGTTGTAATGTTATCGTCACATTGTAAAAAACTGTGTCATTTCAGGACAACTGATTTGCAGCTAAAAGAACTAAACAGTCTTGTTTAGTCATGATGATAATTATAGCTGTTTCTTCTATAGTGGAGAAACTTAGGATGGTAATAAATTAGGATAGTTAAGTGCTGAGGAAATACAACTTAAATTAAGTGGGAGGCTTCCCCTTTTCAGATTTAGTGAAAGACTGGACACTAGTCATTTTTGTGGCAAAGGTGTTAACAGTACTGAGGAACAAAATTATGACATTCGACACTGTCTCAGGTACACTCGTTCACAACTTTCAGAAGACATTCAAAATGAAAGTATTCCCAGTTCAAATGAGAGCAAGACCCTAGGGACACAAATTTTTGATGATATGGAAATCTTGATGGACACAAAAGGCTGTGCATCCTTACCTGTAGTCTGCAGTTAAGGGAAGCGTGCTGGAACCTTTTATTATGTAGCACAATCCCATTGCTGGAATCTTGAACAAGGCTTCAAGAAAAATAAACCCAACTGTGGCGACCTAAGGCAGCTGCAGACTACAAAGAGGAACGTCATGTGAAAAATTAAATTTTTCTTTATCCCCTTATTTTATTCAGAAGCTTTCTAAAAGTAGTTTAGTGAGCCTCTGGACTATGATAAATTACCAGAAACCTTTTGAATGTACCCTCATTCAGGGTACTTTCTGATACGTTTAGTTGCCATTTTCTTCCAGCAATTGGTGGGAAACAGGAACCAAAATAGAGGCTGCAGTCCTAAATAGTTTTGTATATCTGACCCACATGTGCTTACACTCACAAAAGAAAGTCAGCAAAGCTTTGTCACATTAAGAAGGATTACAGTTGTGCAGCAATGCAAACAGTTGCAGACAGTCCATCTGCTATTGTGATTTAATATAAGTATGGTGAAAGCCTTTGTAGTGACTCCAGATTATGAAAATATTAAGAACAATTATATTCAGTCGTTTGCATGTTATTGTTACTTTTGACAGCTCTTAAGGATAATATCCCTGGACTAGAYTTTTGCTAGTCCAAYCTTCCTATGGAGATCCAAATCTGCRKGAGTTAATTCTAAAATGCTGACAACTGACTGAAAACAGCATACATGAGACAATCTATATATAGAAAGGAAATAAACCTGAAAATACTGAGAAGAAATAGAGAAATAAGGATATATAAAATACTTCAGTGATGCAGGGTTAGACTTTATAATGGCATGTAGGTCGTCATATTTAAGGCTGTTCTGAGGTCGGGTTCTGTGAAATTAATTATATTTYAAGTGCTCAGACTAGCAAAATTTCTTTTCATCTGCATGTTTTACAGTTCACACTCAGTGTTTCATTAAGTCAAAGAATAATGACCTCAGCACTACCACAGTTAAAGCAAAATTTAGATATTTAAGGCACTTAGGACCCATTGCAAAGAAAAGTTTGCTGTTTTTTTTAAGTCCTACTTTCAATTTTAAAAGGTAAAAATGAAATTCCATCTGTTTTCAAGGAAAACTGTGCAGATGTAACAAAGCACAATCAACTCAGACGAAGCACAGAGTGAATGAAAGCACAGAGTATTCCTCCAATGGATGAACTTCCTCATATATCTTCATGGGCTGTAAATGATGAACTTTACAGGAACCAAAGAAAGAAAACCTACTTACATTGCCCATATTGTCTTGGCTGTGGTTTAATCCTAGCCATCAAGTCAGCCTCATGCAGCAAGATCARGGAGAGAATCTGAAGGGAAAACTCATGGGTTCAGATAAAAATAGTGCCATAGATAAAGCAAAAGTCATGCACACAAGCAAAGCAAAACAAGGAATTGCTTCATCACTTCCCATGGRCAGGCAGGAGCTCAGCCATCCCCAGGAAAGCAGAGCTCTGTCACATGTAATGGTTATGTGGGAAGACAAACACCATAACTCTGAATGTCCYCCTCTTCCTCCTTCTTCYTCCCATTTATGTACTGAGCACAATGTCACATGGTGTGGAATATCCCTCTGGTCAATCTTGGTTGCTCCCAGCTCTGTCTCTTCCCAACTCCCCACATATCCCCACTCCTGTTTCCAAAAAAAGACCTGGCCTCTGTGTAAGGGCTGCTCAGCAACTATAGAAACATCTCTGTGTTATCAATAYAGATAACACAGATAGCACAGATTTGTGCTTTCAGCACAAATCCTAAACACAACCCCATACAAGCCKCTGTGAAGAAAATCAGCTCTATGTCAGCCAAAACCAGCACAGTCTTAGACCTTTTGCTTTGAAAATCCTGGCACAGACTTGTGGTGAGTGTTAAACAAAATGTTCTGAATGCCCATACAGAAATTTGCTCCAGTTTCCCTTTCCCCCCACCCAAGAAGTATTTAGGAAAGCAGGTTGTCAAAAAGCAACCCCCTAAATTTTATCTCAAAATTCAGTCTTGCTATACTTGTCTGTTACTGTAAGAGCTGTCAAGTGACTGCTAATAGCAACTRTCTTTATGTAAATTACTGGAGAACTCAGATAGTGCAATGCTCAAGTTTAAATAGAAGACAAAAAAAGTAATACTTCATTCTTGTGAAACCCCTATTCAATCTTCTTTTAACAAAAGAAGTCAGATCATTGCTTTGTTACGATATTCAAAATTGAATAGTGTCCCAGTATCATATTTTAATGGGGTTTCCATGCTTCTATGACCTGGCTGAAACAAGATTTCCAAGAGCAGAACTACCATTATSTCATTGTGGAGCATCTGGTTTGAAATTTCCACTAGAAATGTCAAAGCTGCCTTAGTTTAAAAGGTCTGGCAAAAAGGTACAAAGCCGTGCATTTCTCAGACTTGTTATTGTCACTAGTGCCATCTGCAGCAAACTGTGGGGTGGGAAGASGTAGAGGAGCTGTTTTATCTTTGTCACTTTGTTCTTCCCATGTTTGTTTGATTGTTGTGGCCTCATTTTGTGAGTTACTGCCAAAGTCCTGTAACCCAAAAGAATCAAGTTTGGTGATTCAAATAAGTAATTTTGGAAGTAGTCAGCAAAAAAATCCAGTTATAGTTTGACATCTGCTCAATTCCTGCTGTCAGTGCAATGGCCCAAGAAAAGTCTCAATGATAAACTAAAATAAAAATGCTGATTCTTACAAAAACATCCCCAAAACACCGAGATCTGAGGGAATGAGAGAAATTGGGAATTGCACATTCTCAGACTGTGTAGGTTTGAGGATAAGGAAGAAATGCCTGCAAATAAAACCTCAATCAACCCACTCTCCCCTAAAAAAAACCAAAACAAAAAACAAACAAAAAACCCCAAAACAAACAAAAATATCAAGCAAACAAACAAAAAAAAAAMCCCAAGAATGCAAGCGCACACACACAAAAATGAAWWAWTTTTTWAAAAAAAATATTTAAAATCCCAAAACAACCAAAATCCGAGAATTTCAGTGCTGCAAAACAAGTTGGTTTTGTTTGTTAAATTTCTGTTAAGTAAGGCCTCAGATGAAGTGATCCTTTTTACCTGGTCATCAGCTTCTAGATGTAACTCAAGAACAGCCAGATATGATAGGTGAAATGGAATGACACTTGACCTGTTGATGGGATGTTATGATGGTATTTAACRAAAACATCTCTGTTTGCTTCTCTCTTTAGTTGACTCTCCACACTGGGTGTCTTTTCTTTCTGTTAAATATCTCTGTCCTCACAGCCTTTCACTTTTAACTGAATGGATAAAGCTTGTAACCAAAAAGGATAAGCCATGTTTATCAGTGTTTGAATCTCCTTTTGACTCTGTCATGAGCTCCAAAGAGTTGGCACTAAACATAATCTCATTATAGTCATTGTGAGGTAAGGAATTTGGAAGAGTGTTCAAGATCACCTCTCTGGTTGCACCAGATATTTTCACTGTAGGCATCCAAGGACTAAACTTGCACACCAAAATTCTTATGTATCTCTTAATGTGTCTCTGAGTCACTACTTTTCAAGAATTTCCCATCTGATGTTCTATCCAGCTTTCATGCTTAGTTCCTAAAACATGACCTGGTTGCATTACTTGGTGTGTTGGTTTTGCTTGGCCCATTTTTTGGAAGTGGGGGGGGACAAAAAGATGGCTCCTGTGAGAAGCTTCTGGAGGCTTCCACCATATCCAGCAGAGCCAATTGCTGTTGGCTCTGAGGATGATGGACATGCCACTGACCAAACCTGGGCCAATTGGAGATGGTGGTTACGCCTCTGTGAAAACATATTTAAGAAGAAATCAAAACAAAGGGAGCACACAGTAGTTCTGCCGGTGGAGGAGGCTGAGAAATATGTGAGGGATGTACACACCAAGGTCAGTGCAGGAGGGGGAGGAGCTGCTCCAGGCGCCGGAGCTGGGATTCCTTTGCAGGCCATGGTGACGACCATAGTGGAGCAGGCTGTCCCCCTGCAGCCCATGGTGACCATGGTGGAGCAGGCTGTCCCCCTGCAGGTGACCATGGTGGAGCAGGCTGTCCCCATGGTGACCATAGTGGAGCAGGCTGTCCCCCTGCAGCCCATGGTGACCATGGTGGAGCAGGCTGTCCCCCCGCAGCCCATGGTGACCATGGTGGAGCAGGCTGTCCCCCTGCAGCCCACGGTGACCATGATGGAGCAGACTGTCCCCCTGCAGCCCATGGGGTCCACAGAGGGTGCAGAGATCCACCCGCAGCCTGTGGAGGAGGGAGGTCCCCACGCCGGAGCGGGCGGATGCTGAGAAGGGGCTGTGTCCAGCAGGAGAGCCATGGAGAGAGAGGCCTTGCTCCCGAGATGGAACAGCCTGGCCTTGGGCCTGCACCCAGGGGACGAGGGACCCACAGTGCAGCAGTTTGGGCACGACTGTCTGCCCGTGGGGGGACTCACGCTGCAGCAGATGTGTGTGGAGTGCTGCTCGTGAGAGTGGAACCGCGCCAGAGAGGTTCACAGAGAACTGTCTCCCGTGGGAGGGACCCCACGGCAACGCAAGGGAAGGAATCTTCTCCCTCAGCTGTCACAGAGGATCCGGTGATGAACTGACCAACCCCTCACCCTGAACTGACCAACCCCACACCCTGAACTGACCAACCCCACACCCTGTTCACCCCCTGCTGCTTTGCAGTCGGTGGGAAGGGGGAAGGGAGTGGGGAGAAGATCGGTGTCTTTGAGGGCTGTATTTTATTTCTCATTCTCCTCCTCTGACTTTGTTAGTAATAAATTCACTTCTTAATTTAAGTAGTGCCTGTTKTGTCCATCAAGTGTWTCCTCCCCGTTCCTTATCTCAACTCATGAACCCTTTTGTTAGTTTTTTTTCCCCTTCGCTCTTCTCTACCCGGTGTGGTGGTGGGGAAGAGCGAATGAGCAGGTGTTGTGGGTGCCTGGCTTTTGGCCAGCATTCCAAACCATGACACTTGGTGACAGCCAAACAGCACTGTTCCACTCTCCCTGTGCTCCTTTCTTCACCAGCAGGAAGAAATTAATGTTTCTTTCTGCCTTCAGGGTTAGGTCTAGAGACATGTTATAAACATTTTTTGTGTACTGTTGTGTCTAAGGTGATTTCAATGATAAGAGCTTCTGTTCAGTGGGAAACAATTCCAGGAGAGCTGCATTTCCTTCATCACATCTTTACTAATGCGATAAAGCAGCAGGGATCCATATTTAATTTCTGCAGGTGTTCRGGGTTTCTTTTTTAGCTTTATAAAATAAAAACAATTTCTTGTCTGATCTATTTGCAAATTCTCAAAGGATTGTTTCTTTGGAGCCCATGAAGAGTATATTTAATTTTATTTCAACCAGAAAACTTATTTTATATGTTTTTTATCTATTTGACAATTCTCACTGTAGCATCAGAATTCTTTTCTATTCTTTATAGTATGTTTGTCTTTCAAAAACATAACTATCCTCATCTTGTATTCTTCTATTTTAAATTATATGTCTAGTTAGACATTTTTACTCAATCTTTTTTTAAAAATTCCTTGTTGTGAATGGCAAAAAATGTTTGAAAATAATGACAATAAAAAATTTTCTTGAAAAATTAATGTCAGGCTACTGATTTATATTTTTATATAATTGTCCTTTTGCACAGATTCCAGGAAAAAATCAAACAGAAAATATCAAGCAGAAAAAAACCCCAGCAGCAGCAACAAAGAAAAACACCAAAACTTAGAAAGCTGACAGTCTAGAAATCGTTGTACTGATTACCACAACTTGAGTATGTCTATCAGTTTCTTGAAACAGTCATGCTGGTCAGAAAGATGCCAGGAACCATATTAGCATATTTAAAACACAGCTAATCACCTGCTTGTGGCTGGGACACTGATGATTTTGCTGCTGCAGAAATAGTCTGTTAATCAGCAGTCTGCTGGCATGTGGGTATCCAAAGCATCCTGTGCTGTGCAGATCCTGCTACTTTCAATTAARCAAATTATTTTGATCCTTGAACAACTGTAGGAACTTATCCAGGATTTCCAAGGTTTGTGAAGGAGTTTTCATGCTGACTTCAGACCTCTCTTCTAAAAGATGTTGATTTGTCCTTTTACAGGCCCATTTATTTCTTCTTTATACAGAACATGACATGTTACAAGGCAGAGCAGATTTTCCTGAAGTTTGGCAGCTCTGATTTCATACAAGACTTAGGATGATTTTGTACAACTAGACATGTAGTATTGAAAATATTGATTTTTGAATTTCAATCTTTTTTTTCTCCCCTCTCTTTAGTGGTTTCAAGACCCAAAGAGCTCAGRCTTGTTGCTTTCCATGATTGTTACAGAAAACCCTGTCAGGGTAGCATATTTCATTCATCATTGTCAGAGTCAGTCTTCCTAGGAGAAAGCTGCATGTTTTAACTGCTTATTTTTGTCACTTGAAGGCCACTGGATAAAAGCCAAAATAAAACACAAYATTACAAGAACTACTGTCTTTATTTAGACACTCACAAGAAATTACGTATTTCCATATTAGGACTTATACAGAATGGGTTCAAATTTATTCAGGATGAAATCACTGTGGTTTTCACTTTTAGTCTTTCACTGGTTCTATTTCTAATGAAATCAACCATGTGTTCTTTACACCATGTTATCTCAAAAACTCAGTGCTGCTTAGATCTTCATTATTTGGAACCTTAAACTTTTTTTTTTTTTTTCAATTGTCTTTATACTGTCATGTAACCCTTCTGAAACATCATCTCAAGGATTTTCAAGGCTGCCTCTGGAACACCTCACTCAATTTAGAGTATTGATTTTGTGTCCTTATGAAAAGAGGTTGTTTGGGATTTACACATTTATTTGAAAATGTCTAMAATCACACTAGATATTTTGATTCCTGTTATAATCAGTGAAAATCTAGTCAATGCAGTCAGGGAATTCAAAATCCCAATTAAATAGAAATCCAAGATCTAGTTAACCAAATTCTTCTACTATGACTGTGTCTATTKTGCCTTCCGTACTTAAGGGCATTTGAATATTTTTTTATATGGAACTGCATTCTGTCCTTAATAAAAAAGAAAAAATGCAATTCTTTGATACTGGAAGCTGCATTTCTGGGACTGGAACAGCATGTGCTGCCCACCCATCCATTACAGAGGCTAAGAGCAGCCTCCAATTCTCATCACAGTATTTTCTCAGAGGTGTAAATCAGTAAATATCTGGTGTTCAGCTTAAGCTGGAAAGGAATAATAGTCTGAAAACAGTCACATTTTTACTGCAGCTCCTTGTGTGCAGCACAAGACCAGGAGAAGGTGCCCATACACCTGATTGCACAGAAAGCCAAGGACAAAAGCCCATAGGAGTGCATTAAAATGATATCAGAGCTTTAGTCACAGTTTCTCCTGACACTCTAATTGCTAATTGAATGTAATCAGTATCTGACTTGCTGAATTTTTGSCAGGTGTCTCAGCCTTTCCAGAGCAGTGATGGCCACAAACACCCGCCACTTTCACACTGTGGAGAGACAATACTGTGGATGCTGWGAGGCCTCGAATGGGAAGGAAAGAGTGACTTTGTAACTCCAAGCCAAACAGCTTTGTCACTCCAGCACTGCCATTTAGTAAACATTTAACTTATTTTCCTACATGAAARTAATTCTAAGTAACCTAAATAGAGTTCTTCATCTTCAAAGAGTTAAACAAACCTGAGCTAATTAATTCAAACAGCGCCCTGCAAAGGAGGTGAGCAATATCTCAACTCTTTTCTTCACATTCAAAGACTATAAAAGATCTACTTAAACCAAAGAAAAATACATTTATAGCAATATCTCAACTCTTTTTTTTTCACAGTCAAAGACTATAAAAGATCTACTTAAACGAAAGAAAAAGACATTTAGAGGAGATCTGTCATGCCCTGATGATTGGATCTCTGGCAACAGCAACAGTTGTATCTCTCTTCTGGTATACAYCTTTTCAAAGGTTTGAGAGCAAGATTTTCCTTGAATGCTATTTTAAGAAATATTTAGGCTAAAAGACAGATATAAAGTAAAATTATGGAAGTTTAGAAAATGTTAAATTGGTCACAAATAATTTTCAAAACTCCTTGTAATAAAATATAATCAAATATTTTATCTTTTAAGGCAAAGCTTTGCAATTTAAAAAAAATATTTAATAATATATTAATGAATCTTATGCAGTGACACAGTGGCCCTTTTTTCTGAATTTTCAAGAACCTGCTTGAGAGGGCAGCTGTCTAACAGCTGTAAGAAAGAAAGAAGGAATTACAGACCAAGGACATTCCCTGCCTTCTGCTTGTCCCAGTTATTCACTACACTGGTAAGCATTTTGTGATTAAACACAATTTCTTAAAGGCTGTTCAAGGGGTTTTCTCAGCTTTCAGAAGTTCTTGTAATTTTTTTAGGGAAAGATGGAGTCACTTATTTGGGTTGGTATTCACCTACCTGTGCACACAAACCTACCCCCATTCCGAGTGTTACAGGAGGTGAAACCATTACCCTGAAAATTGTCTTGTGAGGAATCRATATTAAGGTCTAACATGTACAGGTCTCTCATGATACCTGCTTTACACAGAAAATTGTAGAAAAGCACAGATATTAGATTTTCTGATTATTTTCATCAGATAGTGCCTGCAATGGCTGAGGGAATATTTGAAAAACAAACGGCTCAGGACATACAGCATTAAGTGACTTTTGGCAAACCTATAGAGCAAGGCATATGGCATATGATAACCTTGAAGGAAGAAGTGTCTCCTTGTATCTGCTTAAATGAGATGATAAACTGATCTCTGAAGCCACTTCTTGACAGAAACTTRAAAAATTACATTGTTTAGGTAGTATAAATTGAAGGGGGTTTGTGTTTATTTTACTACCCTGCTGTGATTGCTAATTATGTCTRACTGGTAAACTGAGAAACTATTTTTGTGTGTGTGAGCTGATCATATGGACACAAATATGAACAGCCACCTTGTCAGCTATTGCCTCATTTTATGTATTCCTATCAGTTGAGGGAGTAGAGCATCTCACACACCTTAAGTAAATCTCACAGAGGTGTTAGGAATAGCAAGGCACACTTAAACTGTTCAATGGGGATGTCTTATTAGAAGTTTGAACATTTTGGTTTTAGGTAACTGTCCTTACTATCAAAACAATTACTAAATTAATTTAAGAAAGRAAAAGCTATCCCTTCTCCAAGACTTTTGTTTAAATATTATGCCAACATCATTTTCTAGCAGTTTAAAAAAAAATCTGTGCAAATTGTATATAAGATACAGTATAKAAGCTAGTTCCTATGCACAGATTTATGAATTGAAATAATTTCATATCCCATAATCATTAATAATGATTATAATTTTAACAAAAGAGAACTAGGAGAATGCAGACTGTTTTACCACAAAGGTTTTATTCTACAGTCTTGCTGCAAATTCCATACAAAATTAGTTAGTAAAGTTGTAAATAAATCTCTTTTCCTAATCAATTATTTTTTTCACTCAGAGAGACAGATTTCCAAGGCAAGGATATTACTTTGATGTGCAGTGATAAAACAAAAAGGGTGTTTAATGACAGTTTCAAGCCACACGTAGTAAGGTTGTTAATTTTACAATGGAATATCCAGTTTTCATTACCAACAGAGCTTGAATAAAAATTGAACCCTACTTTCCCTAAAAGAAAAATAAATTAGGGATATAGCCTTGACTTTCTCAAGTTTRAAGCTGGTTTTTGTAGGATCAGGGATGAACATTCATCATCTTGAAGCATATAAACCTAAAACTACTCATAAATCATATTGTGTGTTTCCTTAATCTGCATCAGAATAATTTTATAATCTGTTTTGGATTGGCACTGGAAGTTTTTTTATAGTCTAGAGTGACTATTTGCATTGCCAGAGTAGTCAGCTTGGAGGTAAGCATATTTCTACATCAGTTTAGTAGCCAAAAAAATCCTGAAATAAGTCTTTGTGGAATTACAGCTGAGAGGAGTTTATGTTTTTTGGAAGATGTTGGACTTGGTTCAACACCCTGAACGGCACTTCCAAATATCGTAAGGCTGTGCCCACCAGCAGAGGCAGCCAACTGGCATGCATCGTGCACACAGAGCAGTTTTCTGCAGCCTACAGGATGCCTAAAGCTCCATACAGGAAACCTGACAGCACCTGAACTGACAATTATTTTGGAAAGTTCAGTTACCTTCTCAGTGAATTTGAATTTGCTCCTTATAATTAAGCCCATCTAACATCAGTCAATAACCAGTCCACTGGTTTGACTGGAGCATTTTCTTCTTACTGGYGGGTATGAGGCTGTGTTTTGGATTTGTGCTGGAAACTGTGTGGATAATGCAGGGATGTTTTAKTTATTACTGAGCAGTGCACACACAGGGTCAAGACCTTTTTTACTCCTCATCCCACCCCACTACTGAGGAGGCTGGGAGTGCRCAAAGACTTGRGAGGGGACAAAGTCAGGACAGCTGATCCAACTCACCAAAGGGATATCCCAAATCATATGGCAATAAAACTAGAGGAAAAGTTGGAGAGGAGCTGCTGCCTGGGAGCTGGCTTTGCATTGGTTGGCTGGCAGTGAACAACTGTTTTAATTGCACCATTTGTCTCTGTTGGATTTTGTTTCTGTCTTTTTTTATTTTCCTTTTCATTACTTAATATTGTTTTCTTAAATTATTTCATTTCAATTATTATACTGTTTTTATCTCAACTCATGAGTTTTCTCTTTTTTTACCCTTCCAATTCTCTTTCCCCATCTCACAAAGGGCAGGAGAGTGAGCAATCAGTTGCTAGCTGGGGTTAAACCATAACAGCCATATAATCTAACCATTCATTTCAACTTTTCTTTCAGTCAGTATATAAAAAGGAAAATCTGCAGACATTTTTTGTAAGGTAGATAGAGCAGTCAAACTTTAAAAAAAAAMCCCACCTGAAAATTTGGACTAAGCACTSAACTTGMRGACAGATATAACTATGTCAAATGAMTCTCTTAAAGCATCATCTATTCATCACCAAAGAACWATTTTCAATACCTTCAAAAGCTAAATCTGCCTTTGACCTTCAGGGCTAATAGAACATACCTGATCYCCTGTCCTCAGAGCCAGCAAGAGCCGTGTGTGTGGCTGTAAAAGGCTCTTGGGGTGGGGCTGTGCCATGGTACTTGAATGGAGCTGAGAAGGTGGGAACACCCTCAGGCTCTACAGACTCTAATGAGGGACAGGGGTCATCCTTATCTTCCTGCTCAAAGGACATGAAAGCAGCATTTCTTCTCAAAGGCCTTCCTGGTTAATTATGGTGAGCATTTCCATGGCCAAAGTATTGCCCTCCCTACATCACTAGGAATTGCATCTTCAATTTTATTAAAAACTAAATTACATTGTAGGCATCTAACTGACCACATTAATGCACATATAATCTGGGAGACAACAGGAATAAGTCAAGACCAGTTTGATCTTATTTAAACTATTTAAAGACAAGTTCAGGCTGTAGAACATGCATAGGTATTCTTGCAATGAACATCTAATAAATGAATTTAATAAAAATTAAAATGCAACAATCATAAATTCAAATTTATTTTCATTAGATGAATATAATTTTCAATTRTTCATTAAATGTAATTAAAAAAATAAACTATACTCTTCAAGCTCCAATTGTATCTTGTTTCACTGATGATTTTATAATTACAAAGGAAAATTACTCTAACAGAAAGAAAATTGCTTGCAAAAAGGTGTTAAAATTGATTTTTGTCAGGGTAGCACACCAAATACATTTTAATAAAGCAGTCAGACTGGGATTGGATACAAGAYCTGTAACAGGTGCATTTAAAGACTAGCTCCCATCATCCAAAAATAACCCCCTTGTGTCGATTTTAATTATGAGCTGACTTCATTAAAAAGAAATGACCTTACACACTCTTGATTCAGAACACGTATACTTTATATGAAATTTCATATTACTGCTAATGCATTGCAAATAATTACCTTATTCAGCTGCTCAGTGCTTAAACAGACTTTTTTATACTTCATAAAGAAAAATAAACATCATCATGTAGACCCAAGCTTTTATAGAAGAAATTAAGTTCTGCTTTCTCTTCTTAGCTCTCCCATTGAGCTCATGCCTGTTTAATGGAAATTATTTGCAGATCTTCCGAGGACATGAAATTTATATAAGTAGAACTTGTGTATTAAACTGATCCACTTTTTAATTTCTGTTGCAAATCTACCTACCCACTCATATCCCTCACTGGTCCCACTCTGGCTCATGTGCACTCATAGCTGATGGTCCTGGCTGTTGGCAGCCCCTGAAAACACCRCACCATCAACAGCTGGATGCACACAGAGCACACACAATGACCAAGGAGAAAAAGATATCTCCTTCTTAGAACCCACTGGATTCTCAACTGCTGGTTTTTTTCAGATTGTTCCCAAAATGGCCTGGCAGGATGCTAAACCATGGTGCTGGAGAGCCACAGGAGAGGATGGCTGAACAGCTGGAAATGTGGTGCCTGTCCTCTGCCCCACAGCACCAGGTTTGGGGAGCAGCACTGGCAGAGAGATTGCTGCTGCCACCACCACTTTGCCTCTGCACTCCTGAAATCTCCCTCTGTGCATATCTTCATCTCAGCAAAGCTTCACCAAGTTGCCCTAGCAGAGAGGAGAAACAGCCAGCTCCTTTGTTCTGTGGACAGAACATGTTCTGCTTGTTTATATTRTTTTAATGATGCACCCAACATTACATAAACAGGGCATGCTAACTTCCTAATTATATAATGTTGAGTATTAATTGATACAGTAAATTATTTATAATGCCTTCAGTGTCTCTGGCCTTTGCAATTATGGCATCTGTTAATACACACAGGACTTTATCTACAGCCTGGAATGTCAAATTACTGCACGGTCTTATTTTAAAAAAGGATTTCTGTGTGTAAGGCCACAAATGGGCTCTAAAGCAGGGCACGCAGAGATCTTTTAAGTAAACAGATTTGGAAGCAGCAAGGCAGCTCAATGTAGTTTTCCACTGACATGAGTTWAAACCGTATTTTTAATTAACTTTTTAAAATAAAGTTTTCAAATATGCATACTTTATCAAACAAAATAATCACTTAATGTACATTTATTTTTAACTGCTTTGAAATAAAGTGAGACCCTAGTTGTTTTATGTCTGTTGTTTACTCTCTGCCTTTCTCTGTAGTCATTGTACAGTAACTCACTTAAAATCCAGAAAAAGGGTAACTATTCTGGACTCCTAGTTTGAATTACACTGGGTTTAATATACATTTATAACTACTAGAACTCAATTTCTATGCAAATTATGTTCATTACTTTCTTATTTTAGCTTTTTCAAAGAAATAACTTTAATCACTTCATAAGATGTTTGACATTTTGAAAAGTATTAGCTATGTTCTGTCATAAATAACATCTTTGGGTCAAGACAATGCTATTCAGATTAACTCAAAGCAAAAGAATTGGAAAAAATAAAGATTCAGCTTAATTCAAGGGCAAAATAAGAAACAGTTGACTGGAAAAATTCTTCTGCAGCTTGTGTTAGTGAGARGGTCTTCTGAGRAAGATTTTTTTTTGTGCTGGTGAGGATCAAATCACCTGCCAGGTTTCTGAAGGGACACATCAATCAGATTTGACACATTGCTGATTGTTCCATTAAATCACCATGGTGGTCCTGATTTGTTTCATCAGATCAGATWAATTTTTCTTTGAGGGGGCTTGAAATGGTAAACTGTTTTTCAAATTCCATGATTGAAGACTTTTCTTGCCTGATGGGTAATAAAATTCTATCCAGATAACCAAGTATTTTAGAACATACAGTTTTGTTCTGTTAAGTATGTTGAATCAGCAGATGTGTTTGTTTTTTCTTCTTGTCCTTTTTCTTTTTTCTTTCCCTATTCTTTTTTCTTTTCCTTTCTTTTTTTCTTTCTCTTCTTTTTATTTTTTTCCTTTTCTTTTTGTCTTTTTTTCTTTTTCTTTTTGTATATTTTCTTTTTTTCTTCTGTTTATCTTTTCTGCTTCTCTTCCTTCACTTTCCCTTTTCCTCTTTTCCCTTCTTTTCCATCTCATGAATAATTTCTTTCATTTTTTTCTCCATTACAAACTACATAGAATAGTAAAAAAATCAAAGTACACTTCCTAAAGTTCTCTACTAAATTTAGGTCAAAGAAAATGATGGAAAAAAATCAAACAGCTCTAGAGAACAATAAAGCTTTTAGAATGCAGAGGTTTCCTCTGATAAAGTAGCTCTGAGACATGTATCATATGATTTCATTACTTTCCTGGGTTTTCTATTTAATATTTTGCATGTGCACCCAGACCTTTGGATGTATGAATATTTGAACATTCTAAAGAAATGAATAAATTAAATGATCACTACTTTAAATAGTTCCCCCTTGACTTTTTCAAATAGGGATGCAGTAGTCTCAAATCCATATTTGAATAGATTATCTCATACTTGGTGTGACATCAGGAAGATGATTTATTGCAGGCATGACCTTGGAACTGCTTAGATGGAAACTCGAGAGCAAACCTGTGACCCAGCCACGTCCTGTTTCAAAGTTCTGTGGAAATAAACCTGCTGTTGACATTTCAGGCTGTTTCTCTCTTGAGCTAGCATAAAGAAACATCACGGCACATAACACTTCCTGGTTGCCTACAGTTGGCCTACACAATCTGTATTTCAGCATCACCAACAGATATTTAACTTAAAATCCCAATCTCTGTTAAAAGCCACTTGTACTTCTTCATGTGCTGATTCACTTTGAGAGAGTTCAATTGAAATCAAAGAGAGAACAAAAATAAATAAGTAAATAAATAGATGGATAAAGAGAAAAAAAGTTCTGTAAGATCTACAAGCTGGCTCATGTGTTTTTTTTAATCAATTGCTGTTCTGAGGGGCTGTCCTTACTCCACTGTGAGTAAACTGTTCCTGATCAATCATGAGCCAGTACACTCAATCATTAAGGATGTGGATTGGGACATTGACACAGGACTGATTTAAGGTGTGGGTAAAGGAGTTTATTATGCAGCAGAGCAGGCTGTCAGTCAGCATTTTCCCTCATTTGCTTTCGTCCAAGATAGCAACTGCTTCTGTGGGTTTCTTATCTGCATAGCTCCCTTCCACTATAAAGTAACATCACAAAGAGATATTCCCCAGAAAGGAAGTGCAAAGAAGGGATAGAGRGACTATGTGTGGACTGCTTTGAGCAAGAAAATAACTTTCTTCCTAGCACCTTTGCACCTGCCTGCCACAGCAGGAGACCTRCAACTGTTTATCTGGGTGTTCCTGATGGCATGGTAATCAGCCAGAATGATTGCCTCCATAAATATTCTCTGTGCTGCTCTTGCTGGGACTGGCCTTGAACCCAACTTATTTCTGCTGCACAGATATGATGTGTCAATGCTCAGATGTACAGACTGGARRGCAAACCAAGGGTCCCTGAGACAGYCATSGTGTGCCCACCTTGTGAGAAATGAATGAGCCAAACYGGGAGTCAATTAGGAAGGCTGTACACACAGAAGCTAAAGACAGATTTCTTTATTGAATGATTAATGCATGTAGCAAGAAGAGCTGCTTTTCCCGCAGAGGGTTATGTTTCAACAAATACATCACTTTGCATAAAGGAGAGCATTGCTGCAGGTGGAATAGCTTTCCTTTGTGATAATGGTCATGTCCCATTGCAAGTGGCATAGAAAATGAAATTAAAAGCTGAAAATTATGCAGATCATAACTGGCAATGGCACAACAGCTGCCATATGACTGCTTTTGACTGAACCTCTACTTTAGCACATTCTTACCTTTCTTACTCTTAACTTTAGTTGGGCATGTTTGAGGAAGACTACTCTACTTGTGGAGTCTCAAGAGTGGATCATAGCACCTGGACAACTCTGGTTGCAGATTCKTAATTTCTGCTTCACCAGTAGCTAAGTAGATTGATGAATCTTGTTAAATCTATGCCTGGTAAGTTGAAGAAATTATCAAATATTTGAAAAAGTTCATAATTGAAGCTTTTCTTCTTGAAAAATCTTAAAATCTTTTTCAGCTTGAAAAATCAGAAAAACAGCAGAGCCACTACATCCTAAAGACAGATACCTGTCAAGGTAATAAAAAATGCATGTTCTTGTATCTGCTAAAAATTAGTGAAGGTGTTGTGACCTCGGTGCTAAGTATAAAGAATGCCAATAAATGCCCAACAGCTTTTGTGTCAATGCAATTTTAAACAGTATCAACTCTGTTTCCTATGTGCCTGACACATATGCTTACAAGAAACCAGCTCTTTACAAAATTGACTGAAACTATTGAAGTCTTAATTCCAGTTTTTTGATAGAATAGCCTTGAGGCTTAATTCAATATAATGCATCTGAGAGTCCCCAAAAGACAAAACCTTGCCCTTTGCTTCATCAAAGAGTTAGCCTGAGGTGAGGAAACAAAAAGAGAATTACCTGTGGTGTTATGCCAGCATKTTCACCTCCTTATACAAGGTAATGTCTGTCTGTTCTTGGTCCAATTTGCTGAACAGCATGAACTGCAGCCCTATCCCCATTAAAAAAAAACAAACAAACAAACAAAAAAACAAACAAAAAAAACCCAACAAAACCAAAACCATAAAACAAAACACCCAATAAGTAGAATAAAAAAAAAAAAAAACCAACAAAACCAAAACCATAAAACAAAACACCCAATAAGTAGAATATCTATCTGTTCATATCTTTGCTCTATTTTCGTTCAAAACATCTAAAGACTGAGAATATTTGTGAATCTGATTTCAATAAAAGAGTCCCTGAACATTTTAAGAAAGCATGCAAAAGTGGTATATTAAAAAGATGATTAAAGACTTGAACAAGAGACTGATAACCATTGCTAGGTATTTCAACTACTTCTGTTACAAATCGCTGAAGTATGGACAAGGGGTCCTRCATCACCCTTGTATGGATTCCTGAAACTTTACTGTATGCATGTGCAGGTTTGTGCACTTCTACTGTCTTTATCTCCAACTTTCAAGTTTATAAGATGTGTTTGCATTTTAAATGATCTTATTTTTGCTTGACATTTGTTTAGTATTCACTTTGATATCAAAACTTTTGCTATGTCATTTGAGTTATAGGCACTTCATTTGGTATTTTAAATGTTTAAATGATAAGTGAAATAACTCCTTGAAGAAACACTAGCCATGTCTTCATTTGACTTTTCAGCTGCAGCTGCCAGTGTATATCAGCTTTGTAAAGAGTACAAAATATGGGCAAGTCCAAAAGGGCAAAAGTAATTTGTTTGGAATGTAATCARATGAAAAATAAAGAAAACACTTTAAGTGTTAGTTATTACAAAAGAATAAATTGGGAGAAGTGGTTTTTACATGTGAAATTAGAACTCCCCATTATGATACACAGTAATTTCATAGCTTTCATCTCTAAATGACAGCACTTTAATTACTTTGTGATTTCAGTCATCACCACATAGACAAAGAATGTAATAATTATGCCATATTCACACATTGAATATTATGTAATCTATCTCCTCGTAAAGAACTATAATTAACAGGAAGCTTCAAGTCATGATGTCTACACAGATTAGACTGATTTGGCCTGTATATCACACAGATAAATTCTTTCCTTTAACTCTCTTTTGTCCTATATAATCTTATAGCATCTCCTAGCTATTTCCTTTTCCAGCCTTGTCCCCTCACCACCACTTTTCTGTCAGTAAGAATCCCAGTTCAGTCTCCCTTTTCCCCTCCCTCTGCCAGTCCTTTGTCCCACACACATTTATCCCACCATGATCATCACAAAAATCATGTGAATTTATGAGGCTTCAGTGAAATTGGGTGGAATCTGGTTGGATGATTTATTTTATCAAAAGGAAGACAAGGAAATGAAAAGAGACAGAGAAATGAAGTGTAATTACAGAAGCCTTGTTTGTTTGGGAAATGAGGATATAAAGCTCATCATTTTAAAGATTACAGAAAACAAAGTTTTGAAGGCATATAAATGATATCTCAGTGTAGCCATTTCCTTTCCTTTAGGTAAAAGATTTTCAGTACAAGAAAAGAAAAATGTTGACAAGACACAAATATTCCTTTAGAGACATTGCTGATTGCAGGTACATTCTCCAGTTGATAAACTAAGAGATATGCCTCAGGGCACTRATTTATTTATTTATTAATTAAACCTCAGCAGTGTATTTATCACAACTGATTTGATACTTTATGAACAATATAAACAATCCTACTTGTCTGTAGAATCTTTACATAAACAAATAGAGAAATTAAATCTAACTCCTTTGTTCTCCCCTTTACTTAAAATTCTTGTGAAGATCACACAAGATCAGCTGGCAGATCAGGAGTCTCAGTAAACATGTGTGCAAATGTTAGCCTTATTTATGAACAGGGAAGAGGGCCTCATTTCCCAAGAAACAGCAGATATTTACAGCATTTTTCTTCTAAGTTGTTATAAATATGACTTAATTTTTCCTAAGTGTTTTTTTGACTGAGCAGATTAAAGGAAACCTGAAAGAATATTCATATGTAAATGCCCTTCTTTTGTCCTAATTTTGTTAATTGTTTACTTCAACTCTAAGGATCATATTTTTTGTAATTTCTACAGTTGAAAAAATTATGTGGAGCAGCTTCTCTTTTATGTCAACAGAGGATGGATTTAATTAGATATTTTCCTTATTCTGTTTAYGCAAACCACTAATAACCCCTAAAATTTCTTTATGTCACAGATTGCTTTTGTTTTCTCTTTTTCTTCTTCAAGGTAAACAGGATTTTCTTTGGTTTTGTTTTATTTTTCTGAATACTAAATTTTAATGTGGTTTCCTCATTTTACTTTCATAAACCTCCAAAAACCCTGTAGTTTCATTTTCCTTTGTATTTCTCATGTTTCTTTTCCACCGCACAGTTATCTCTGTTAATTGGCTAATTTTTTTCATCTTCAATTTCTGCCTCTGTGGTTTGACTGGAAAATTGCAGTTTCTCCACTGCACTAAGTGGAGAAAAAATAACAGAATTTTTGCAGTGTCCAACTTTTGACCCTGAGCAGAGACTTATTTAGGCTAACAGTACCCTTGAATTTTTGTATATACAAACTTTAATCTGATTTATTTTATTCAGCTTTTGCTTAAAAAGAAGTGAATAAAAAAAATAAATACATATGATTATAAAATACTGTTCTGAAGAGCATATGTCTGTTTCCTGAAGGATAGAAATCAGTAGGAATGGTAAATTTTTGATTGATCCAAATTTTGYCATTCCCAGAGGAAAACACAACTGGCTATTTAAAGATAAAATGGGAAATTTAGGGGAAAATRTGATTTAAATAGGAGTACAGCAAGCAATCTTAGGAGAAGAAAGTGTAATAATGCAGTGAATTGAATGTTATGTGGGTAACAAAAATCTATATCTCAATTCTCCTAAGTGCACCTTCAYCTAAGCAGTAGAAAGATCAACAGATAGAAAAGGAATATAAAGATCTAGTTCTTGCCTTTGTTAAGTTAAATCCTTACAAAGAGAGCAACATTTTCTGTTACAAGTTGTTATACTTGCAGGTTGAGGGGTTTTTTATACATATTTATTTTAGCATCTTTTCTGCAGATAAGGTAAACTATAGATACTTAGGCTTGGCCAGTGGTAGATGCATCAGGGGGATTTTTCTCCCTAAAATCCTTTGGCATTTCTCTTTAAAGAAAGGCTKTTTATACTGCTTTTCCCATGGAAGTCAATTCTTAGGAGACAGAGAGAGCCTGGTGTGTATATACAAGCAATTATTAATGAATAAATCAAACAGGTTCTTAAGTTTAAGCTGAATGTAAAGAAAAACTGTTTGTCTACTGTGTAGTATTCTGAAAGAACTATAAAATTAACAACCTGAAAATAAACCATGAAAGCCAGCAGATATTATCTATGAAAGAGTCATCTGAATAACTGACAGGCTGAGAACATGAATTGTCTCATGCCTCATAAATAAATAGACACAGGCATTATAGCAGCTATTATTAATGTAAGAATTACTTTTTCACAGAAAGTTAAATACCAGTTGTCTACTCTAGATATTTATTAGAATAATGTAGGGAAATATGCAGATACTTTCATGTTACTATGATTAACAGACCAAAACATTTTCTAACTCAATAAAAAGAAAATATTGTCTGACCCCTGGTGAATCTTATCAATTTCTTACACAGTCCTATTAAAATCTTTACATCCTTCTTGGAATTCTGAAAGCCTTTTAAGCATCACTGCTCATCCTCTGTGACACAGCCATTTGAATCCACTGTACAAATGAACCACAAGTATCCCAYCCAGAAGAGGATTTCTTCACCTGATTTAGAGGCTTAAGTTTTCAGTGMATTGAATAAAATTTTAATTTCCTCCAAATAAGTGAGAAAAAACCATGCCAACTATRTATGTGCAATCCAAGTTTGATGAAGGACTGTTAACAGTCAACTGGTCCTTGAATTCTATGTTTACTGGTGTAGAAGACATCCTTATTTTCACTGCACTCATCCCAAGGGGTCTGTGCTGGTATTTGATGGTTCCATTGGTGAACTTTATGAAAGTTGTTGGAGAGAATTCAAAAGTTATTTTTTTTAATCTATGTTATACTAATGCTGACATTGTACAAGAACCATTTGTAATTAAATTTTYAATAACACATTTTTTTAATATAGCAATAAACAAAAGACTTGACATTTTTTTGCCCATGTATTTCATAGATTCATTTTGCATCATTTGTATTATACATACCCCATGAAATCCCCCAGAAAACTATGACCACCTTATAACATCAGACTGCAAATCTCAAATACTGAGCTGGGTGAAAATCTAGATCAAATATTTGTATAATAAACTGACTAGCTTTTGCAAAAAATATTTAACATTAATTCATAAAAAAACCTGTGTGCTTGCCCATATTGGATGTCAAATTTATTTTTCATGYTCCCTTTCCAAGAAATCAAGTAATCATAGGACCTCCTCATGGGCAATTACAAATTTGAATGGCAAGCAGCAATATTACAAACCTTATTCTCACCCATACCTACCAAATGACATTCTATCTTCAGGGTGAAGGCGTTCTAGAATTGGAGACAGGCTTTAGCATTATGAATTAATAAGAGTTAAKGAAAGGATAACTTCATAGCCCTCCATATGGGGTCCATAAAATCATATATGAGGTATTTGGGAAGGATTTCCTTTCTTAACCTGCGGTATTATCCACTCGGGAAAGGAAGTGATGCATAYAGTGCTTGTGCTGTCATCTGTCATGTGCATTTTGACACTTTAAAATTCCTTTTTTTTTTTTTAAGAGACTTTGAAGAAGAACCGGAGTTATAAAAAATCTTAATAACAAAAATCAAATAACATGTTGGTTTTCTTACACTGAAACAATGGATGTTATATTTTGGTCAATAAGAGTGCGTGCTGCACACTGTATCTAAATTATGCCAGTTCCATGGAACCAATGATGTATTCAGACCACTGAGAAATCTGTACATCTCTCTGGAATGCAACAGAGTTAATCTTTTTCCTGTCAGGGGAAGTCTTGGAGCTCCTTTAAAAAAAACAAAACAAAAAACAAAAAACAAAAAACAAAACAAAAAACAAAAAACCAAAAGTCTAAAAAAAAAAAAAAAAAAAAAAACAAAAAACTTTTCTCAAAAAGGTCACCTTTACCAGCTCACCTTCCATGAATTTGTGCAGGTATTAGAGATTTCATGGATGTATTTTAGAAATTTTAAGAATTTACATGTTCTCTATCCCCTCCTAGAAGGGCAACAACTGGTGTCAACTAATGTTGTCATGAGCTCTTCTGGCAAAAAGAGGTGACATTTATTCTAGCAAACTCCTGCCATGCAAAGACCTCCTGTTCCATCCTGCTCTGTGTGTAAAAAGTTAGACAGGAATTTGGCAGAAATCTTTGAGGCATGAATTCATCCTGTTGAATCAAAAAATGTGACTGGAAAACAAAGGCAAAGGGACTCTGGATATTCAGGAAATGGCTGAATCATCAGCACCTAAAGCTATCCCAGAACTTACATCTTCAATTTTTGCTGCCAAATCTGTGAACACACATGAAAAAGACAGCAGCTTAACTCCACAGGCATGTACAGGCTAAAAACCTGTATCAATATCTGAAGACTGAATGCATTAAAAAATCATCAAAATAAAAAAAAAAACAATGAAAATCTGGAGAAAGAAAATGCTAATGTCACTGTTAATAGCACTGATAAGGTGTAATTCTTCTGACCTATCCAGGACATTCCAGCCACTCACAGCACCCAATCCCTAGAGCGCCAGCCACCCTGAACAAAAATGTAACTGTTCTTAGCGTTTTTTCATGAAAGGACCAGCTTCTGGCTCTGTTTTGGTTTTGGTTTTCTTTGTTGGATTTTTTTTTTCTTTTTCAGAGAATACTGCTGTCTGGCAACTATCTGCTGCAGCAAGTTTTTCAGAGACCTTTTGAATGACTGGCAAACCACAGAGCTTTCCACAGAAGGGAAGAAGCAGCAGAGCTAAAGGTGAAAGTGTTCTAAAGTTCCCGGTGCCTCAGCAGATCCAAAGCTTCCCATGCATCTTCAAAGCACAGCCAGAGCCGTGTTACTAACCAGAGCTGATTGCTGACATCAATAGTTTCCAAAACTTCTGTGTTCTTTGAGGATAAACACAAGGAGAGCTCCATGCCAGAGATAAAAGGATTTTCTAGAGTTGCTCTCCTTAGCAAAACTGGGGTGAGGAAACTATAGATAATTTGAGAGCACTTTCAAAAGATGCTCCCTTTCTTTTCAGCCTACATGTCTCCTTCATCACAGCAATGGACTTTTATCTTCTTCTGCATCATCCTGACTTTGCAAAACCCTAGTACAAATAAAAACAGACTGCTACAGGATATGAGTTTTTAGTCCTTGAACAAATAAAAACTATTCCCTAAGAGTTCTGTGTTTGTGGGGTTAATCTATTTCCATCTTTGTTCCTGTAATCCTTTGTCAGTCTTCTTTCTTCAGATTTATTTCCTCTTCTCAGCTGTGTAAAATCACCTAGTAGCATGAACATTCTTTTTTGAATTTAGCCTCTCAGTTTATGTATTTGTCATCATCTTAAAGTCATAAACATTGTTTTCATTAGCAAATATGTGAGGAAAATGTCCATGTTTTCTGTTTGTTGTACAGCCTGTCATCAGAGAGAGAGGCTTGTTCAGAAACTTGTTGGGCAAGTGTTTCAATGATTTATAAATCAGTGTAGGAAGAAAAAATCTGTTTTACAAAATCTGTTTATGTTACTTGTTGTCTGTTACCATTAAAAACCTTTTTTTTTTTTTTAAGATTTCATATTGTTTCCTTTCAATTAAGGCTCAAAGGGAGAATCCCTTGCTGTTATTAGGTAATATTTTCCTTCTGAGATTAAAAGTTAAAATGGCTTTAAAAAATGTTCTTTCCCCTCACAGTTACTCCTGTTCTCAATAAATAATGCCTAGTCCCATTTCTGAAGAGGTACTAATTTATCTGATGAATTTGAAAGTCTGTGATATATAAGCAACAATATAYCTAAGAAATCTCAACTCTGCAAACAGAAGAACAGAATTTACTGATTTTAAAGAATCATAGTGTGGGCAGTGATGTTCGAAAAGCCTCACAGTAACATTAGGATTTGGAGGAGAGTGAAGGTTAAATTCTTAATAAACAGAGGAATGCAGAGAGTTGCAATATTGAGCTCCATGGAGTCTCCACACTATGAAACAGTTGCAGTTTATTCTGTGTCCTGAGTTGGCATATCACTCATGCCAGGCAACCAGGAGGGCTGAAGGAGAAAATAAAACAAAAATAAGTCTGAAGTCCTTGACAACTGTTCTGACGAATTTGGTCTGGAAGCCAACACTGAGAATAGCACAACAGTCTACTGTACTAAAATAACCCAGATTYGGAAACCATGAAAGTTAATTTTTTGCAAGGTAAAGCAAATACTGACATTTCATCTACTTCTACCAGCAGAGGATGTGTACCCCACTTAATCAAAAGAAGTGGCAAAGCTGAAAGTGACAGCCAAAAAAGCAAAGGCAAATGACAATTTTTCATCACTGAATGACCATCTATAACATGCTGAGTATATAGTTAAGAGACATTTAATGATAAATTTAGCATCCAGAGAAGATACTGTCATAGAGTACCATGATATATTTAAAGGAATTGGAGAATCTGAGCATATTTGCATAGAAATAAATGTATTACGTATATATGGTTGCAGTAAGATAAATTCTGCTGCACTTGGAATACCTAAAATGAAGTTATTAGGCTACATGAGTAGTTTCACTATAATCAGTGGTAAAGGTAGGGCAATAAGCTATGGAATAAAATATGTTTCAAGTGATTGAAAGTATCCAAATATTACCCTTAGTCAGTAAAAAAGAGGGCAAGTTGATATCACAAGAGAATGCATCAGCACTTCAATGGGAACAGAAGTGACCAAAGAACAAAAAAAAAATGGCACCATGACTATTACCCCTGCTCAGGACTGACACCAAAAATTTGCAACATCAATTAAAAATCAAGCAACTTGTTACAATTTCAGATAGAAAACAAAGGATCTGGTCTGGCAGGTGAAATTAGATAGATATATTTCTTTTTAGATACCTCTAAATCTCCAGGAGGACATAATCAGTTTTCCAGATTAACATTTGAGATTAAATGTGTCAGTGAAATATTGTAGAAAGAGAGTTATGAAGCACTTGGTGATAGTTCCAGAGGAGATATAATTGCTGATTATATGATTATTGCTTCAGCTGATGAAGCATAGCACGATATACCCCAAGAGCAGCAATGTTGAAATCGAGAGAGGGAAAATATTAAATATCACAGAGATGCAGTAGAAAGAAATAGAGATAAAATACGTGCTGGAYCATGTATTACTTCAAAGGGACTAAAAACCCAAAAGCTATTATTATATGCTGATGAATTCCAATAAGAAAAATGAGAAGTCTTTACAGGAAAATTATGTGTGATACATAACACACATCTTAATAAATCAGGAAATACTGAATTATATTTTTCAGTCATAGAGAATTCAGTTTTTGCCACATTGAGATCTCTTCCGTAAGTCTTTACAACAGAAAACATGATGTTCTTTTTGGTGTTTATATCATAGYTTACCTTCTGAGTAATTTATAATTTTTAACATACCTAGACACAGACAAGCACGAATTSTTTGTTCCAACATCTAGAAAAGACCAGTTCCATGTGGTTTGCTTTTGTTCTTATCCACTGCCTTGTTCAACACTTTCTAATGTCTTGTATGAAAAAGAATAGAACAATCTCTCATCCCACAGGCCCAAACAAAAGTGAGATTGACCTGATTGGAGCAGATTATTCCAGAAAAATGCAGAAGGCACTTAACGTCATCTTTAAATTTGAGTAAGTGAAAAACACCTTCAGGAAATGCCTATTTCTCTCTATAAGAACCTGGGGTAATTACCTTAGATGACCTACAGTTGAGTATTTATGGGAGAGAAATCACACAGAAAGCATGTGAAGATTTAATGCTCTTTCTTTTCAGTATATGCATACAACAGGGACAACACGATATATTACGGGGTTCTCTTTCACTATAGAGATATTGCAAGATTTCTCAGCATTGTATTGTCTTTTCCTATGTAAACCCTTAACTTTATTCTGTTTTTTCTTGYACGCATGACTCTGAAATTATATAAATTTTCTGCATAGTAGTAATATGGTTTTCCTATTAATCTGTGACAAAGCATGAAATCAAATATTTTCTCCATGAAAAACACATGAAAATTTATCAGCCTAGCCTATGGTCTGTACAGTGAACTATTTATAATCTCTGGTRTTAAAAGCAAAGAAAGTCAAAATGAATGAATAAACATGCAGAATTTTTCTCCCCTTGGTAGTTTTATTAATCATTTTTGCAGAATATAAATTTTAGATTATTCAAAAAGSCTTCTCAAGCTGCAACCACAGCCTTTGTCATGGTACTGAATGTTATTAGTATTCAACTTGATACTAAGCAGGCTACTAATTCTGAATGAAAATTCAAGAATAAAAGGAAAATATCCCCTTTGATCATTTTAAGTAGCATATATTTAAGATGGATTCTTTTCCAGCCTCCAGACAGTCCTCAGTTGTCATAGGAACTCACGAYGTTCCCTGTGTCTGCCAGTTCTTGCTGCACTTTTCTCTTTCATACTGATAGTAATCTTCTGCTGTACAGGTAACTTCAAGTCCTGAAAAAAAAAGACAAAATCTCCCAAATTGCATGGTTGGCTAAAGGAYCTAAGAATGGACAGTTATCATCTTATTTACCTGCTCTTTGGCACTGAATGGGTCTTGTGTCAATTCCTACTGCTTTTCTCTCAAATCACTAACTCTGTATGGTCAAGCAAGTATTACAGGTTCTGTAATACTGTAATTACAGGTTCTGCTTTTTGAACAAGGACATCTCTTCAGAGGATTATTTTGCAGTCTGCTGCTTTTTTTTTCCCCCTCTGTGCTTTGGGGTGGTTTTTTGTTTATTTGTTTTGGTACAGTCACTATCCACATGTGATCAGCTTAAACCTGTTTTTCAACATTTCCATCTGCCTTTCTCTTTCACAGTTCTTTCACCTTGTATTTATAAAYTATCTTCTCACCTGATGGAAACAGGGAGATTGTAAAAAATATTATTTGGAAATTTGAGGGATGCAGAAAAACTAAGTGAATGTTCTTAAAGTTATACYGAGGATGTGGCTGTATTGAGCTCTCCTCGTCATGACCATAAAAGTTATTGAGGGTGATTAATCTGGTATTGGACAGCTAAAATTGAGAGATATCACTCACAATTATGACTTTCACCTCTGTTGCTTATGTCACATGTTGTATCTGTCCCCAAGGTTTTGCAGCAGCAAGTACCAAAATGCCAAAGTGTCTTCTAAAAACCCAGCTTTGGTCTATGCTCTGTCGTTGTATTCAAAAGTTTTCGAAATCATATTTTGGATATATATACAGTTTGCATGTGTAACACTTGGTTGAGGCATGTGATTTGAAGTTCTGCTTTAATATAATATTTCAGCTGGGCTGAGGTCAAGTTTCGAATCCAAGGCCCAAGATTGTTCTAGCACCTTAGGCAGTGACTGAAAAAAAAACAACTTCATTGTCTTTCTCTTGCTTTCCTAGACTGCAGAATTTGATATGCAATAAAGTCAGAATTGGAAACTCAGGTTTCAAAGGAAAAGTGAATAGAATTTTAAATGGCTTTTAAACATTTCTACATTATTTATTTTTTTTCCTTTCAGAAACAGGATATAAAAAATGCCTTCTGAAATGCATTAGAACACTCGTCATTCATCCTGAATAATGCATATGTACATGCATAAATCAAATATACTTTTGACAAAGTGTCTAAAATTTATTGCAAACAAAAGCCAGATAGATAGATAGATARATGAGTGTTGTGAGGATAAAAAATAGCATAGCTTTTTATAAATAAAACTACACAATATATTCATCCAAGATTAATAAATTACTGAGATAATTATTCTTTGGGCACTCTTATGTTTCTAAAGAAGGAGAAAATTCTTGGCATTAAATTTATCCTGAGAGAAAAGTGTAACTCTACAATGTCATTCAAGATGCTTTCCACTCTCCAAAATAAAATTACTCTAAAAGGAGCTCTCATTTAATTTCACTTCAAGATGCAAACCTTACAATGTGGAGGCATGGAAATCTTGATCTCTAAATAAATTAGCAGTAGCTCCACTAAGGAAGGGTGGACAGCAATGTGACAGTCCCTGAGCCAGCATTGTGTCTGGGTTGCACTGAATGCTAACATCACCCCAGGATGTGTCTAGAGGTGCATGGCCAATTGATGGAGGAAAAGAGCTTTTCCCCTGTACTGCAATGTCCAAGACCTGACTGGATAAAGACCTGAAAAATTTGGTCTCAATTCTTTGTTGACCCTGCTGTGAGGAGGATTGTGGATGAAAGATGTCATGAGGTATGTTCCAGCCTGGATTATTCTATGATTTTATGGTTTTGTTGAGGTCAAATTATCATTATAATGGAAAACATTTCAAAAATTTACCCATTTTTTATGGACTCATTCCATCTAAATTGGAGAAAAAATATATAATTCAGACAAAACCCCTGAACAACTAAACAAACAAACAAAAAAAAACAACAAAACTGTACTTTTAAATACCACACCAACTTTAAAAAAAATAAAACTGAACTGAGAAACATATCAGATAATTTGTATCCACACAAGACAAATTTTTATATATATTTATGTATATCTCTATATATACACAACATAAATCTTTTCTCATACAATAACTTTGTCTACCCTCTTTTCAGTCATTTTCTCTACTCGTTTCACACTAGCCAAGATCTTGTATTGTGTTAATTCCCAAAAATTACAATCACATGGAAGAATAAGAACTTATGATAAGTCTTATTATACTTGCCAAGTACATCAATTCATTTGGGCTTTACTCTTAACTGATTATTTTTTTTAACGAAATGGGCACAGCATATGTGATGATGATTGGACTGAAGGATGAAAAGGAATAAAACATATCCATTACATTAGAAATTATTTTGATGTCTAAAGTGAAAAGAAGTGTTATGAGTCAAGAGTTGTGTGGGATTAGAGGGAGATCTGTTGGTAAAAGCAGTTGCAAAGAGATGCCACTTACACTGAGAGCAATATTTGCAGTTTGCCTCTAGCCTAAAATAGTGAATTAAAAGAAAAATGAAAATAAAAGTGAAAATTGAAAAGAAATACAGAAGAAAAAAAAGGTAAATGCTGGTGGTGTGAGTTGTTAYATGCTAAGAAGCAGATTAGTAGTCATGTTAGGACCTGAATCTCCCAGCACAATGCTGCAGTCACCAGCTTACTTTGGTTTCATAACAGAGCAAAGCACGTAACATTTAAGCAGAGATGAGGAGTTCTGCCTGCATAMTGAAGAGCATAGGATCACATCCCATAATCTTTCTTAAGACACCCTGTTTATGCAAAGGATAGCACATTTGGCCAAAACTAATTATAGCTCTCAATATCCCCCAAAAGTAGATGTCTATCAGCAGCTAACACAAATAATTGACAATGAACTATCAAAGGGCATATTTTGTAAATATCTCACCAGATGAAGTGTATTTGCATGCTRGTAGGCAGACTTCAGTGAAAAGATTAAAATAATAAGCCAATCTGCAGAAATCAGTACAGACACAYGAAAAATTCTAAGACCCAAATCCTTCAYGATCAAACATATTATTATTYACTGAAAATGTAGTCCTCATCCTARCTATGGTAATGTGCATCTGGTGATGTGCATCTTAGTGGAAGGCTTGGCTGTTAGAGGGACACAAATTATATTGTTGGTTGGAATTGAAGGAAATCTGCACTTAGGGTTCTTATAACTTRTACACCACTCACTTTTACCTTCTGAAAAAACACAGAAAGAAGTGGAAATGCTAAACAGTGCATTTGAAGTGCAACAATCTGAAGGAGTTTATAGGATTTCAGAATTATTTTTGAAAGTTCCTTAAAGGAATCACAAAATATCAGAATCACAGACAGGTACAGATTGGAAGGGACCTTCAAGGACCATCCAGTCCAACCCTTCTGCCATGGACAGGAACATCTTTTAATAAATCAGATTACTCTAAGCCCTGTTAAACCTGGTCTTGTACACTTGCAGGGATGGGGCATCCACAGTTTCTCTGGGTGATCTGTTCCTGTGGCTGTGCCTCACCACTCATTGTAAAAAACACTTTCCTCATACCAAAGAGTCTGCTTTACTGTAAGCAAAATATACCAATACTGTCAGGGTCTACACTACCATTTGATAATATATTCAATAATGAGAACAAGCAGTTTGAAAAAAACTTCAGTAAGATAAGCAGGAAGATACACAAGCTTTCATTTGAGAAAGAACTAAGCCTGAGTATCTTTCAGACTCATGAATACAAGCTACCCACGGAAGAGCTCTTTGTGAGTAAGAAAAAGAGCATCATTAAGTACAAGAAGAGGTAAGTGGAAAAAGATGGATTGAAAATCAGGGATCAACAAAGATTTTGACAAAAGAGCAGAGTGGGGAAACACTCACTAGAATAACAAACTAAAGTGAAAGAGAAAAAAGGCATGAACACTGATGGCTCAGTTCATTCTTGATGCACCAGTGCTCTGCTGGAGAAATCATAGTGGTATCAGGGGTTATCAAACTGCAAAGCAAAGCAACTCTGGACAAACCTGGGCAGGAAAAAAAAAAAATAGAAAACAACAGAGTGAAAAGAACATACCAAAGGTGAAGCAGGCATGAGCACTGAAGGTAGGAATAATGAAGAGAAGTCCCACCTTCTGTGCCCTCTGCCCAGGCAGCACTGCCCTGATGGGGCAAAGGGTGAAATGCTGCAGTGAGGGCAGGAAGGTCCCTGACAGGAGGAAGAGCAAATGCTCCGCACTAAGGGAAACACCAAAGAATGAAGTGCACTGTAGTATCCTCAAAAGCAGGTAGTAAAGAAAGAACCACAGAAAGCTTTCTTAAAAAAAATACTGCTGGCAAGTGAAGATGCTCCAGGTTGCATTTTAATTTCTTAAGGATAAATGTAATCATTAATATGCTGCATTTTATTGATTTACTTAGTTACTAAAGAAACTGAATTGCATAAACTTTCTTTTMACACACCAGCTAAGACAGTGAAATTTTCATAGCAACATCAAACCAGAGAGTCCTTTATCTTCTACTCTGTGGACATCTATACCTTTCTCATTAATTCAGGACACCTTTGAAGTCAATGAAAAACAAAATTGAATGAAAATCACCTTTCTAATTTTAGAATCRTGTATCATACATGGTGATGTGCCCTGGAAACAATATTCTACAATTGTAAATTGTGTTTTTCCRCATTGATGTGGCATATGCATTGCACACACAACAACCGCATTTTGTTGGCATTTAAAGTAACTTTCACCTGTAGCCACTATTTTGAGTATGCAATGATACATTTATATGAAACACTGTCTGATTAAAAGAATTAAGTGGAAAGAGATTAGAAGAGTGAAGAGTCAAGTAAAACATTCTGACTTTTAGATAAAAACTAATTTTGCTTTGACAGGGTGAAATAAAACACACAGATTTAGTATTAGTAAGACTGATATCCAAATTCCTTCAAATTTTTTCCTATTTCATTCCATATAAAGTACTAGGCCCTCTAAAAGACCTTAACTGTCTCAGTTTCTGGGGCTTATCTATCACCTGAAAGACAGGAAATTCATGGGACTTAATAACTTAACTGTAAAGAAGTTCATGAAGGTTCCTGTGCACCAAAGAGGAGTTGCATGCTTAAACCTAAGCACCTGCTTAAATTGTCCCTCTGTGTGACAAGTGACCTAAAAATGGTGATGCTATTTTGATACCTTGTGAGGACACTAAGGAAGAGTTTGTTATATAAAATAACCTTGCAGGAAGTTATTTATATACAAGCTAATTTTATTCAAAGTGCATTGAAGGACAGATAAAAACTGCTGAAATATAAAAGAGAAGAATTTTACCATCTATGAAAAATTGTAAGAGAATGTTCAGGGACTTTGGTCATTCTCATAGGATCTTTGCAACTTTTTTCATTCAACACTACATTTCTTAAAATGGGGGCAAGTATGTATTCAAACTGCMGACGCAAAATGGGAAACCAGGGACTTTTCTATTTTCTTATTTTAATATTTTTTAACATATGCTTTTTTTTTCTTTCTTTTTGTTTTGGTAATGGAACCTAGAACTAGGACATTATCCCTGCTCAGAATATAGAATGATTTGGATCCTCAGAGGATGGTATTACTTAGATCTAAATGCCCTGACTAACCTAGGAACATTTAGATTGCCTTATGCTCAGCCATCTAGGTGGAAAAATATCAAACTTCATTTTGGCTTTTCTGTTCAAGAAGAGCAAGAACTTTTCAAGTCTGGAGATTAATAAGCCCAACTATAAAAAATGACCACAAATTTTAAGGAAATATGAATTCGCTTGATTTTAATTAAGACCTCAATTTTTGTTGAAAATACAGCTGCAACAAGGTGTTTCAAGATGGGCTTTTTTATTCAAAAGCAGTACTGCTTGCCTTCTTTCCCCATCAAGGAACAAGTGCAGCACTGCTAATAAACTTTTTATGCTCTTTTTATCCTTTTTTTATGCTCTTTAGAGATGCTAAATAYATTAAAATAACAGCTGCTCAACAGCTGATTTGTTTTAAGATTCCTTTTCTCTTAAATCACATGCATCATATTAAAAGTTTAAAAAAAAATCTTCATGTTTAAAGGGTTTGTCATAATTTTAGTTATTCTGCACTTTATATAAACTAGTTTCAAACTCATGCTCCAAATGAGGGAAGAAAATATTCCTCATAAACTTTTAGCTTACAGACATATAATTATTTTTTGTTTTTAAAGAAAACAGTTCTTAGAGGTCTTTCTCGATCCATCTTATCAATCTCCCATTTTCTGTGCATACAGTGGCAGTCAATAAAATTTTATATGATACTCTTATTTCTGCCCTCTCTACTTTTTCTGCAAATACAGGTATGATAAGATGGAAGTCTAAATATCATGGCTGCTCTCAATCCTTCCTGACAAACTGCTTTCTAGATGTTTTTATAATGTCATGAGAAACAGTGAAGTAAATTTGCATTTCTATGGTATATAAACAGTCGGAATAATACTATAAAAAACACACAGAGCAAGAGAAAAGTTTACAGCCCATTTCAATCTCTGTTCTCAATGTCATAGTCATTRTTCACTTATTAGAAGATGATTAATCTTAATAATATTTACATTTGACATGGGTGTTCAGTGTCTTGAAWTGCAGAATTATCTTCTCTGAAGCACAGCCAAAAATATAAATAGAATTCTTCATCTATATATTTAGGTCTTCAAACATCAATGTACTTTGATCACAGGAATTCCAATTCAAGTGCCATTAGCTCTTTAGTCATAGTCAAGGACAAGAGAATATGAGCTCTTAAAATCATCACACAATCTCTTTATTCCATTCAATCAGATACAATAATCTAAAACTGGTTATGCTTGAAATCTTAGCACAGTGAAATAAATCACCAAAGCAATCAACAATCACCAAAGCATTATTTTACTTAGATATTGAATATATACATAGCTGAAGTCTTTAATTTAAAAGAAACAGTGTTTTTGAACTGTGCCTCACTGGAACTTTTCACATGAGAACAGYTAAACTGGTCCTTGAAACACAGTTTGAAAAACATACTGAGCATTTTTTTAGCACGTGAACATGCACAACAAAGTGCCACCTTCACAGTGCTAAAAGAAACCCAGGGCCACTGTTTTTTAGTGGAAGGCCACTGTCTGATCAACCCACATTAACACAATGTGTAACTGAGTTTCCAACATCCAGAAGCAGGCCCTTACACAAATGCATTACTAACAAAGGTGTCATCAATAATGAAATATAGACACTGGATTAAAGTATCCAAATTGGCAGTGTGTCACTCAGGACTTTTATTACYTACTATTTTTACAGCCTCTCTCCAAGAGCTATCCTTGCCTTCTGTAATCAGCACCAGAACTGTTTGCTAGCTCCCTGCTAAGCTTTTATCTGCAAGAAGTGAAGGTGACAATGAAACACTCTCCTGCAAGGTCCTTCTGGCAGCATTCCCACGATGCCTGCTGGACTGTTTTGATCCCATTCCATATGTCCACAATTCAGGCAGCACTACAGCTGCTCATCTCCGAATTGTGTCGCCTCCCACTGCCGGGCACAATCCCGCGGTACCTGAGCTCCACAGCAATCTTCTGAGTTATTTCAATTTTCACATTAAAGAGCACRCTGCCTGGAACCTGATGATTACAGGTTTGTGAGGACAGGATCAAACAGAGGAAGTTGCTAGCAGGGAGTCAAGAGTAATAACATTATTCTGCAGACACAGGCAGTTTTCTCTTCTGCTTTGAATGAATTCAGTCATCCACAGCAGCACTGATGTAAACACGGCCTTGTAGTTCCTTATTATTGCAGACACATTGGAGTAAATTTCTTATGTGTCATTGCACCCTGGAAAGCAATTTATGAGAGAGCTGTTTTATCATTAGCTAATTTTGGCTCTGGATTATTAAGTGCAGGGACTGAAGCCTTGGGAAAATCTTTGTAATATATGAACAGGTACATATATGATAATTGGCTTGGGCAATAAAGATATCAATTATTCTGTCTGCCAATTAAAAACTATGAACACTGAAGAATCAATTTATTTTTAAGGGCAATTCACTTTCATAAACAGACTCTAGCTCCTCTTTTTTTTTTCCCTGAAATCTATCAAATGCTCTTAGCTCATACTACATCATCATTTTAGTAAAATTACTGATGTTTAATACCATAAATGATAGTTCTTTGACAGTGAAATAGTCTGTCATAATTCTAGCTAGTGAAGTTTTGTATTCATTTACAAGTTGATTTCATATTCAAAGAGAAAAATATTACTTAAAGGTATCACAGCTGTCCCTCAAAAAATTTTAATATAAATGTGTTTGATAAGTAAATAGAGCATACATGAAAAAGTTATATTTCATCTRGCAATGACTGATATGTGTATATCTATCAATGTTTTTAAAATCTAGCATAATTGACATTCTACTCAGTGTGCACTGGTGAGGGCTGAAATATTTTCCATCCTCTTCCTTTCCATTCAGAGGAGAGAAGCACAAGAAGAATCATGCAAGGATAAATTACTGGGGCAAATTATTGCATCACAATTAAGAACCAGGTTCTGGCTTTTTTCCTATTCCATTCTCTCTTTTATTTCATTTATCATCAGTATCACCACTATAGCTAAGAATCAGTCTGTGGTAGAATAAATAATATGATTAACTCTCAGGTGTTCTCTTTTCAGGAGCATGAATGGTGGGAGATCTGTGTATTGTATTGGGGGGTCTTTTACATTCTGTGTATCTATATCCATCTATGTGTCTAAATAGAACAGAATATGGATAGTACAGCTGTGGAAAACAACCAAMGTGTCAAAAGTGTCTGAAAAAGTGGGGAGAAAAATCTGAAGAATGGTAAATGAAGAAGTTARGGTGTCTAGATCTGAGATATTTAACTGTAATGTGACTCTGTTGAGGTCCAGATACTGTAACTACATGAATTAATACCTCAGCATTACCTCTGTCATCCAAAACTAGGGGAACTTTTGTTACTGATGGGTCTTGATATAAGGTGTCATTTTGGCCATAAGATACAGGAGATAAAAAAGAAGTCAAAATTACAGGAGAGAAAAAYAAACTACTTTCCTTTTTTTCAGTATCTTTGATTATTATAGTTTTGCCACTTACCCTGTGTTGAAATAAGTTTTTTAGGCTATTTAACAAAGTAACAAACATGTGGTTACTTCAGAACTTATTTGGCCTCATATGTTATCCCTTCCATTTTATCAGCATCTATACTTTCTGTCTAATTTGGTTTGCACACGCTGTCAGTTATTGACATAGAAGTGCTATTTATRCAGATTATTTCAAAATCAATTCTCAAAAATAATTTTTAAAAAATTAGATGCTGAGGATTTGAATTTAAAGAAAAAGGGAAGATGATGGTTTCTGAGAGAAGTCTTTGAAACATTCAATATCAGTAAGGTCAAAATATTAAAAAAAGAGGAAACTAGAAATACAGATTAAGCAAATAATGGTAATTAATATTTTTATKAATAAGCTCACAAATATTTGAAAAAAATGTATACACTATTAGTTAAAATACTTTATTATCCATGCATATATTCATCTATATTCATGGTGAATSAAACGTGCTAAATTGTATTAAGAAGCTGGACTATTCTACTTCTGCCAATATTTCACTTTCCTCATGTAATCTTTATCTTGTTCTACTTAAGAAATTAYGTGTGCCCAGTTTTTAGGTCAAAAGAGCTTGTACTTTCCCTARAGATATGAAGATTTTTTTCTTAGAGGACATATTATGGAAAGAAGAAAGAAGATATCAAGGTCGCAGTGACTCTTCAGWTGTCTAACACTGTGGATCAGATATACCTGGATGTCTTGAAAATCTGTTCACAATGGCTTTACAGACGACTGATAAAATTGAAAGCGTGCATCCTATTTTAATTTGAAAGGCAAACTTACTTGAAGAAGAAAGTTGAAAGTTTTATCTGGTCAGACAAACTACTATAGATATTTTTCCAACTTATTTTTCAAACTTGCTGCCTACAAGAGACGTGAAAATCTTGTTTTCAATGGCAAAGACATGTAATCTTATTTGTCAGAGCACTGCTGCCTCTCAGTAAGAAGGTAGGCTGGAGGTCATCTGTCATGCAAGCYGACAGCCACATGTTGTGTGCAACACTTGCAATTTATGGAGTGGTTGTGGCCTGAAAGCTGCAAAGCAAATGCCCTATCTAGGCAGTATAAATGGATGCATATAAATAAAACTTTAGGCAAAAGTTCTGTGTAGTTTGCATTGGGATGAAGCTGCATGTTGCACATTTTTGTTACTTGCTCTTTGAGAATCTTCCCTGCCTAGAAGTATTTAAATTGGCAAATGACAGCCACAGCTTTGTAGGGACTWTGAAGAAACTGCTGTCTTTTGTTGAGTGTTATGCAATGAAAAGCATGTCAGGCTTATTGGGGAAACAAGAATGCATAAATTAATACATGCAAACTATTATAGCAATAATAGCTTATTGATTCTAATGTAATGTATGAGTTAAAGTTATTAAAATATGAAAAAATGAAGCAGAAAACTGTCTTAACACTTCTTCAAAAATAAACAGGAATTCAATTTTCTTCTTCAGGAAGTAGAAAATTAATTCTTATTTCTGAACAACAGTGAAGAGAAGTGGACCTTGAAGAAGACAAAACAGAAAAAAGAGCCCTTGATCAAAACAGTCTCTTATTTGCCTGCTCTTCCCAGTCAAGAACCCAATCACAACCTGAGCAGACACAGTCTGAGTCATGAGCCCTTCACAGGAGACTGAACTGAAGGGAAAAATAAAATCCAAATACAGGCCATCTTTTTAGAAAAAGAGCTGTTCAGCTTTCTTCAGATAACTAGCTGACAATCTTTCAAGGTTTTGGGGTGAGGTTTTGGGGGGAGAGGGGARTGGCTTTCTTTGTTTTTATTTTTAGAAAATACAAAATGTCATGGTAAATAAAGCAGATCTCATCCAATTTTCCCTGCAAATTTGATTGATTAAAAATCTTATGTAAATGAATGTCATGAATGTAAAACTRARCAAGRCTGATAATTAAGTATATCTTATTGKTATTCTTGTYACCATTTGTCTATTAAAAGTGACATAAGTCCATGTATGATAAAAATARCTATATATCTCAATCTTACTTCTGCCTTATTAAGAAGACTTTATCTTTTGAATAAACAATATTGACTAGTATTTTGGTATCTATGAAGAAGTGCATATGCTTCAGTGCATAGGAGTACTATTGACTTTATCTCTCTAATCATCAGATCAGATTTTATCACACAAGAAAAAGGCAAACTATTAGCTGGTTATGCCAGTGTARCCTATCAATATCAAGACTGTGATTCTCTGCAAAAGAGGAGGCAGCCATGTGATGAGAAACAGTTTGGAATGGGTTATCTGAATTCAGTCAGAATTATGGWGTCTGAAAAGGCTTTATAGCAAAGAGGTAACGCTTTCCTTCTCAGTTCAATCTGGCAGCAGAAAATAACCATGAAAGAGAAAGACAGAGAAAAAGGCCAGCCATACCTGCTAAAACATCCATTGACATTTTCCACTTCACATTTCTAATCCATAGTAAAACAATTGGTCTCTTCCAGTTACTTTCCATTAGAGACTTGATTTACCCTTTCATCCTTTTCGTGCTGATGCAGACAATCTGTTTAAYCCAGTTCTGGCGTGCTTCATCAGTTGAATTTTTCTTTTCTGTTTTCTTTTGGTATTAGAACATTCCTTTKCATCTGTTGCTACTCTCTAATCAGTTCTTAAGGAATATAGGTGCTGTTTACAGCAGCTGGGAAAATATAAAATTCTAGTTGCAGTTAACACATAGTTGAGCATTTGTGCAGAACATTATGGACACGTCTTTCTGTTCTCTTTTCTAAAAGAAATATTGACTAGATCATCAGATAAACACAATGGGAGTAAACAAAGGTAGAATGTAATGGAGATTAGGATATAGTGGCTAGTGAGGATGTCAAATATGTGAAATATCTGCATGGGTCTGATGAATCAGAAACCCTCTGTGCTTAGAAGAAACATCTTAGATCTGATTCGACAGTTGAAAGCCAGATAGGAGAACCTGGGGGGTCTAAAATATCACTAGATCTCCTTTTTCTACATCACAGAAATCGATGCCATTTTCTTTGTGGTGTTTCTTTTCATGATTCATCTGGAAAAGTGAACTTTTATAAAAAAGTTAAGTGTGTAGGTAGTCAAGTTGAATTCCTGTATGATATAGGGCAAGTTAACACAAGTTAACTATGAGAGCTGCAGRTCTTAGAATATCTTATTGAATATTTACATCAGGAAAAGTCCACAATTTAATATAATTCAACTCTTGATTTTATGTAGAGTCAAGCATGTTTGCAGCCTTATACAACTTACTGAAATGCGTAGAATAATGCACATAATTTWTCTGCAGAAATGCCACCAGCACATTCTTTTTAACAACTTGAGATGCTTAGAGTAGAAGTTTTACTCAGCTCAAATGAAAGTKCTGTATTTTATGGGACTGAATCAAAGAACCAGATCATATCTTTGCAAAAAATGWTTGGATGGACACTATGAATGCTCATAATGTTGATACAAAATGTAATTACATTGTGACTAAGTTTACAGTGTTATGCAGAATATTTCATTCTATGTGTTAGGAACAAGTCTGTGACTCAGACCTTACACATGTCACGTGTGGTAGACTGAGTGGCTGCAAGATGCTTCCTCCTCTAGCAGCAGTGCTCAGGTGTCCCTGTGATCCTGAGAGCAATGCAAACCTACATGATTTAAAGGGGAATGTATGGTTTAAGAGCAGCTGAATGTCACATTTAGAATCTAAAGAGCAATTTATGGAATTTTGCAAATCTATCTCATAAATTTCTGAAACCATGGTAGAGCATTTGCCAAAATTATTTCAGACAGAAAATACCTCCTATGCAACAAAACTATTGACAGGGATCTAAAGAATTTTATTTAACATCCTCCTTTAAAAATGCCACAAGATCATCCTTCCTTTTATCATTTTGGTATCCAACCCTTCCACCTTTGGATTTGCAAGACATTATAAGCATATGGCTGGGATACATATAATGGAAACCAGAGTGAGGAATGTGTGAATAGAAAATTGTGGGTTAGAATCATTGAGATTAAAATCAGTGAAGTAAAAAGGAAGAGAGGTAAAAGAGAGATGTGGGATAGATCTTGAAACACACMGTTGAAAGATGAAACAAAAGGCAGTATTTCCCTCTATCTCATCAAAATAGCCATAGCAGACATCCTATTCTATTGCTACTTAAGTGAATACTTTTGTCCAAACTATACTAGGAGCCAAGTTTTATATGAAGAACAATTTTACTGTCTCGTAATAAAAAATGCATTGGAGTGGTGTCTGTCTTTCAAGTTACTTGGTTTCTCTGCTTCTGATCCAAGAAAGGGCAAGAGAGACAGCATAGCTCAGAACAACAGAGTCTAGATAGATTTCAAGACACCATCACAGTCAGTGTAAAACATAAATAAAATAAAATAAAATAAAATAAAATAAAATAAAATAAAATAAAATAAAATAAAATAAATAATTAAAATAAAATAAAATAAAACAAAACAAAATAAAATAAAATAAAACAAAAGTCTAGAGTGACCCTGTGTAAAGAAAAGGACAAAGCTATGATAACCTGCATACGACCAGTATTTCGAATGATATTTTTCAATAAATTTTCTACATTTCCTGTAATTTTTAGTCAAAAGGTAAGACATAATTGTCATCAATCTTCCTTCTGTCTTGGTCCCTAAGACAAATATATGGAGACTATCTAAAAATGGCTGACAGTGATGTCTTGTCAAATTTCCTAAGTTTGGAAATACATTAGAGAACAAAGTCTACTAAGAAGGTTGTTTTAATATTTTATGCACTTTCAGGGATGAAAGATAAAATAAGTTCTACAAACAAAGTCTCATCTTGAAACTGGTTTGCCAGAAAGCCAGTTTCCTGGACAATAATTGTATAAAATACTGGTTAACAATTTAGATTCATTTATATTTGGGTAATTATAAGACCTAGCTGTTTTTTTTCTGAATGGCATGTCAAGCCTCATGTTTCTGTTTCAGCTAGGATGTATGTTTCAGAAAGATACCTAATCTTTATCTGAACACCTATCAAGCATCAAGGTAACTTATTCAGTTGGTTAGTGATGATTCACTGTAGAAATGCAAGTTTCATTTTTGGTCTCAATTGACCTATGCTCTGTGTTCAGGCTCTGGGTTTCTAATGTCTTTGACAGATTAAACTTCTCTCCAGTGTTGGAAGTATCTGCACTTACAGATCATGATCAGATTTGCTTCTTAACCTTCATTTGTTAAGCTAAAGGGATTGAACAGGGTAGGTATCTCACTGAAAAAGCTTTTATCCCTTAGAACTTCTATCATTCTTGCAGCTCTTTTTTAAGCCATTTCCAATATATCAGTGCTGCTTTAAAATAAGTTCATGAAACAGAACACAGTAGAGGTCTCACTAATATCACACAGAGTCAAAAATATCTCTGTACTTTCATTTTTTAATCCTCTTTCTATTTATCTAAGGATGACTTTTTCTTTTTTCTTGGCCATTTCTGCACGCCACAGCCCCAGAAAAATCTAGAGCTTTATATTCATTTGTACTTCCTGGGGAATGCTTTAGGTCAAAATCCATGTTGGATGTAACAACATTTCACCATTGTGGAATAATTCAAAATCTTCAGCAGTCAACTTAAGTGTATAACACTTTAAAATATCCACCTATTTCACAGCTGATTGCCTGCAYAAATACAAGTAATATTTATTGTATGACTACTATAGTTTTTTTAAGCATTATAAATGTTTAAACATTATCAATTATAAACATTGTAAAATTCAGTGCATTCAAAACTTGTGTAGGATTTTGAGGGAAAATATTTTTAAAATATCACTAAAAATATAAAAATCAGAGGGAATGTATTTTAAAAATACCACAAAAAAAACCCAGACAAGTCAGACAGAATAGTGTTTATCTTTTTAACCATGAAACTGTTATCTGACTTCTTTGAATCATATTCAGACACAGTAGTTACACAGTGATATTGAACACCAAGTGAACTGTGGGTAACTTAATGAACCAGATTTATATAACAATGATGTTTCATTAAAATATGATTAATGACCAATGCTGGCAAGAAGCTAGAGACAGTCTCATGGTCCCAGTTCTGTGAATTTTAAGAATATTCCTTTTTTGTTTTCTTTCTTGCTGTGAATGTACACTTTTCCTTCAGGAATTCAGTAATCAGGCAAAACATCTCTGTATTTCAGAAAAGATTGTTTACCAGCTCCCTGTTGCACCACTAGTGCTATCTTGACATTTGCCCTTAGAAAATTATTTTCATTTTCCTTTTCTCATTTGATGTTTTGTTAGCAAATTCACTGGTGCTCTCTGTTCAATACAATCCTGATAACTCAGATTGTCATTGCATCAGGCAAAGCTCTGGGCAGGTCAGAGAGAGTTAATACAGGTGTTGCACATGCAAGTCTGGAAGCTGCAATTTGCACTCTGCTGCAGTGACACTGCCTCTGCCCTAACCAGGCATGTCTATTGTGCACTTCATTGTCGGCATTTCCCAATGAAATTTTTTTTTTTTTTTTGACCCAGGTAAAATTCACACTGAGGCAGGAGCTGGATATTTTTAGCTTTGGTGTCTGAATTAACGACAAAGAGAAAGGGAAGAAGAATCAAATTGCAAATACACTGCACCTTCATGACAGGATTCTAGAACTTCTTTTAAATGTGGTCTTCTGTATGTATTTATAGTATCTTTTTCCTCAGCTTGAGCCAATATTACTACCCCATGGTGAAAAACATAAACAAAAATATGTTTGCTCTTCCATCACTGACATCCTCCATTTGTGTCTGAACACAATTCATTCAAGTTCTCATTTCTGTGCTGATAGCCAGGGAAAAACAGTCTTTTTTTCATATCAATTCATGCTTTATTAGGTTATTTCACTTGTCTCTTATTTTTAAGTTTCTTTCACAASGAATAATTTATGTGCTTCTCCCTACTTTTTTGTGAAGACAGATTTTTTTCTGTTCAGAAGCAAAGGCATAAGTAAACTGTGTTTCTGGATAGAGGAACATGAACAACACAAGGACAATATTTTGACGGATTATCTAAAAGTCACTAAAGTTAGGGCAACAAAAAAGAATATTTCACATTCTTAATCATATGAGACAGAAATAAATGCCTTAATGTCTGTAACCATTAAGAGCAATAAAAATGTTTAATTCAGGGGTTTCTTTCTTAATATTCAGAGCAACTTATAAGACACAGCAGTAATGTCAACCAGAGTGACAAGTAGTCAAGAGAGTTCTAATTCTTTTTTTGCCTGTGATTGGGCTCCAAGTCACAAGGTGGGTAATTGTGATACAGCTCCACAGCCTCTTCAGCCATGGTTTGACTGCATGAGTCCCTCACATCGTACACTTGCATGAACTTTTGCCACTTTCAAGGACAAAGCAGCACCACAGACTGTTGCAGTGTGTGTTTATCGCAGACACCCCACCTCTCTGAGGAGGGAAAGAACCCTAAGGCAAATACTTGCCTCATATGAAATCCAGAAAAATCATTGTGTCTTACAGATAARCAGGGCAGTGATTTAATGCAAATAAAATTTTTGATGCCAGATTTGAAACCATTCATCTTCTCCTCCAGTTATGCTGAGAGCAGTAGCCCTACAGAGGAAACGGAGGTGGCTTTGAGATGCAGAAAATTATTGAAATAACACTGCAGAACTATGGAGTTAAAACTGTTATATTCTTAGTGTACCACAATACCAGCTTGCATTACTGTTGAAATATTTACTTTCACAATGGTTGCAATGGAAGGAACAGACCTGTACTAGTATTAATCACGCAGGAAGACATTCAAAAGACAGCAATTTWTTGTGGGTTATTTCAGATTCCTGCCCTCGGGATTTATTTGGTCAAGGACACTTAAGACTGTTGGGGAGCTCATTTTTAGCTTTCATRTAAGTCTAAATAAATCAGACACTTCCTGAAGGAATGACTGGATTTTGAWGACAAATCACCATTTCCTTTGGTCTACAGAGCAACATTAGAGAAGGCCTGTCCAGCTCACAGGTGTTGCAGAATTTGCCTAATTAAAAGTCCATTTGCTAGAAATTGTGGATGAAGAACACATTCTCCTTCACCAGCTTGATTTGTGTCTAAACAGCATCGTGAAAAGTCTTTCCATGATAAACCTCCTCTGAGCGTCSTATGATTGTCTAGATATTAATATTATTTTGGACAACTGCTGCAATGTATACATGACATATACATGTATCTTTATACATATATAAAATATACATTTGTATATGTATATAATATATATGTATGTATTATATATATAATGTATGTATGTATTTAAATGAATTGTTTACTTTATGGGTACAAAATTATTGTTTCTAGAGAATTCAAACTAAAATCAATGTTCACTCCAGCTGTAGCAGAGGCATCTTGTTTATCTTCCAAGACTAAAAACCAAAAAAGTGCATTTTGGAAATACTGGATTAATGACTCATGATTTAAGGTTCACCTTACAAGTAGTTTGTGTCCCTAGTAATAGTCTCATAACAACCTAGTCAGGTTTATAAAGCTTTGCTGAAGAATGGTAACATATCCATTACAATAAGGACAAAAATGTCATTCTTATCAGAAATTATGTTGAATTTGCTCAGTAGCGTCCCAACCCCTTTCAGCTAACCAAGGAAGCAGACAAGGTGACTGTCAAGGAAGCAAAAGTTTTAAGTGAGTGGAAGCCACCTAATTCTGGAGGTGCTTTCCAATCTTCATGATCATATGATTCTGTTTKTCTTTAGTCAGCTGTCTGATTTCCACACCATCTGGTGTCATGCTGAGCAGTAAAACTGTGGGGAYTGGCTGTGGGCTGAGGGCTCAGGGGTCAGCTGGCATTGGTCAGTGGGTCATGACCARCTGTATTGTGCATTATTTGTTCTATCTTCTTATTCTTTCCCCCTTCCTTTCCTGTCCTATTACAAAACTGTCTCCATCTCAACCCATAAATTGCACCTTTTTTTCCCATTTCTCTCCCCATTTCACTGGAGGGGAGTGGACARACAGCTGTGGGGTTTTTAGCTGCCTGCTGTTTTCAAGGTAGGTAATGTCAATTTTATCTTAGCAGGATTCTGCTTCTCTGTCTGCAACACCCCCCTCCTTTGGCTACAAGCTCTCTGTGGCCCTATATATCCATCTTTTCTCCAACTCATTATTCTCTTAATAATGGCTTACTGATATAGAACTTTTCAGCTTTCACACATCATTTTTGGCCAATTGATTACTCTGAATTCAAATCTACATGACATTATAGAAGGATAAGAAAAGAATAATCTACAGGACCCACTTCTTATGCCTCCTAAAATCATTGCATTTCTGAGTTTAAAAAATGAAAGGATGTCTTCTATAAAATTGAGCTGAAATAGTAAAAGGAAGCCTCAAAATGAATATTATTCATGTATGTATCCTGAGAGAAACCTAGTCATCACACGTTTTAAATTTAGCATTACATCAATCTTAAAAATTAGCATTATTTTAATAATACTGAAAATCCATAATTAATCACTGATCATCAGTAATTACATTAATAAAGTTATAATCAGTAAAAATAATAAACTTTGCTAGTAATGTGATTAGAGCAAAGTTCATGAATAAAAAATCTGGTAATGCAATAAACAGAGCTTCTGGAAAATGCTGATATTGCTTCATGTGCCTTATGATTTTACTTGTATATTTAATTTTTTCTCATGGGAAGAAGTAGAACAGAAATATGATGAGTTGCACTCTAGTCTGAAAACTCAAGTACAATCATCAAAGGGGTTTTGCTTTGCACTAAAGTTCAGTAATGGTTTGAGACCTTTGTTATGTTCTGCAAGCATGGCTGTAYGTGTCCCAATTTTCTCCAAAATTAACATTTCATGATTAAGCTGCTTCCTGTAGTCATGAATTTTTTATGGCTACATTTTTCTTTAATGCATGTTAATATTCTGCTTCAGAATAGTGCAGCTAAATCTTCAGGGCATCAAATTTTGGGCAACAAGACTAGTTAACATTGTGGCTGCAGGTAGTTCTTTGATAATAATATTCTCCTATTTAGTGGTGTGCAATGTGATGTATGAGTCTTGCACACTTCTTTCAATTCTCATCATAGAATGGAGAACATAGTAGAGAATACAAAATGTGGCCAGTGAAGAAAATAATCAGGAAGGAAATTTACATAATTCATAGCTGTGTGGTGTTAAACATTCTGCCTCATTGAAACTATTTTCCAGTAACCTGTGCCTTGAAAAGGGCACATAAAATAAGCAGAAGTGAACGTTGTCTCGGCTCTAAGAAGCTAATGACAAATAACTTCAACAATAATAATGTAACTATGGAGAGGTACTGTGAAACTTCTTTAGTATGACTACAAAGAAAGGAGATGCATTGTTAATTAGATATATTGATAATTCAGTCAACTTAGCAGCAACCTGTTCTAGGAAGAAGAAAAAACTTTTGGATTCATTCTAAATTATCGGTTTRCAGCATATCTGTATAACTCAGCAAAAGCTGCATCACTGCCAAAACTTCAATAACAGTGCATAGTAAGGAATATCCTGCAGAAGAGTGTGTTCTTCATAAATATCTTAAGGGAAACAAAAAAAAACTGGGACAGCATAAAAGCCACAGTAGGCTTGTTGGACGGTTAATCTTCCTCTTGCTATGGACTATAATTAGCTTCTCACACCATCTTTTCATTCTATATCATAGTGGATCAGTTCTTCTAGTGATGGTCAACTCTGATTTCTTTTTCAGTGAACACATTATTCTTTGAAGAAAACATGTCAGTGTGAAAATATACACAGGACAATTTGGAAAGGATGTGAAAACATATTTTTTCTTTCAATTTCTTCTTGCATTTAGTGCAAGACATGGGAGGAGAGGGGTGTGTTTTTAATTTTCTTTCAGTTGAACATATTTTCTTTTAAAATATAGCTGTTGGGTAGGGTCAAGCACCTTTTATAAAATCAGTAGGAGAACGATACCCACAAAAGAAGACTTGCACTCTGCCATTTCTTCATTTCAAGGGTGATCAAGCACTTTAAATCTCTCAAGAATGAACCCTTAATACTAGATTGGTTACTTTTCATCTTTCCTGTTCAAGTTGTACCACTGAAGAYCAGAGAACAACAGATTCATCAGTCAAAGAAATGAAAAAAGCCAAGTGAGAAGGATTTCACCTCTACCCCTATTGGTGCAACCAGTCTGGAGAGAGTGGTTTGCAGTCATGTATTTTCTCCAGGAACTGATTCTCCTTTGTTTATTATTCAGTYATTAATATATAGAACTGAGTAAAAATGGCCAGAAGAGTTTACCATCTTTCTCTCACAKATGCCATAACATTTACATGCTTTGCTGCAAATTTAAGTCACACATGCAGGAGAAGGACAGAACACATATCCATCAATGTTAGCTGTGTTTTCCAAAAGAGTTGGAGCAACATCTTGGAATGCCTTGATGTGTGCTATGCATATCATGGGYACCTTTACTGCATTATGGGACTTAGGTGGAAGCATTGATTTCCCAGCTTTTAAAATAAATTCTAGGCAAAAATTACACGATTAGGATATTTTCCTGGGACAGTAAATCAGTAGTTCTACAGGTATCAGCTGTTTCAGGTCAAAGAGCACCTGTCCAGCTTATGCATTAGATGGAAAMTGGACAGAAGGATTTTCAGGATGATAGCTATTCTTATCTTGTTTTAGACTGTTCTAATAATCAAACATAAGGCACATCTTTTGTTTCACAACTATCCCTGACTAAAATCTCTCATAGTCTGATTCAGAGACATTAGGAGAACCTACTACTATAATCTACCCATGTGAGATTTATCAGCTCCTTTTTCATCCAAACCCCTAATTCTGTATTCCACATGCAGGATAAGACACATAAGAAAGCAATGTGTGCAGTGAGAGTTTTCCAGCAATCTGCTGTCATTTGTAGTGTATTTGAACAGAAAATACRATAATCTGAGGGCCTCTCATTGTTGATGACCTTTAAACAGATCAGGCTTGACAAACATTTACTAACCACAACTGATAAATCAAGAGATCAGCCAAATCTTAGTACATATAGCAAAGCCTTCCTGCCTGGGTTCCATTTAATCTGGGAAAGTCCAAATATTGTTGCAGACACGCCTTTGCCTAAGCTGAACACTAGTATGACACTGTCACAAAATAATGTTGTAATTCATACTTCAAAGTATTTTGTGCTCTGAGATTTTCGGCCATGTCAGCAAACAGAGATTAACAGCAGTTCTATCACCATTATGATCCGATGTTTTTTTTATGGTTTTTTTTTTGTTTGTTTGTTTTTTTTAGTTGGTTTTGGGTTTTGTTTTTTTCTTTTTTTTGTTTGTTATTTGTTATTTGTGGAGAAATATAAGCCTGCCCATGATGTTAAGACCGTGTTTGTGATCATGATTACTCACATAGTTATCACAGATTCATATTTATAATTTTTAGAGCCAGAAAAATTAATAGCTTGCTACATTTCATTCTTGTGAACTGAATTTGATCAAAACATTTTTTTCTAGAAAGGCAAATGTTTGTTCTCAAGACAAGAGATGGAGACTTTACTGTTTCTCTTGGTATTTTTCTTATGAGCAGCTTTGCACCACTTATTATTCAAAGYATGCTTCCCAGTTTCAAATCGTAATTTTATTTTGCTTCAGCTGCTAGAATTTTGTTCTTGTTATGCGTTTTCCTCACAGAGTGCTGAGATTTCAGAACCTGACTTTTCCTCCTTGAAAGTGTATAAACAGAGCATAATCTAGTCACCACCTCCTCCAGTTTTCCTCAGACACACACAGTTTTTRAAGTACATGCTTTTTTCAAAATTTCCAACATAAGACTGATTCTCTTTTTGAGTTACATCTTCTGGCTTTTATCACCAGTTTAAGAATGGATGCATTTGGCTGTGTATGTACTGCTCTGATGTTAGCTGCACCCATATGCAACAGAAAAACTATTCTGTATTCTTGAACACAAGTATTCTATTTTTATTTGAAATTATTGTAACTACCCTTTATTTTTTCACAAAGCATTATGCTGAGAACACATGCTGAGTTATTTGGTCACAGCCTATATATCCTATGAATTGTTTTTACCAGATGTGTTACTGAATATATGGCAATGTTATAAAAAACCTTAATCAGCTACTAAATGATCCATATCATTCTATGTATCAACTCCTTTTCCAATATTATTCAGATTTTCTCCATTTTTATGCTGCTCTTTTATGTTTAGCAGAAGTTATTTCATACTTTTCATGATTTCATATGATTATTGAAAATACTGGGTAGCAATAAGTCTTTTATCAATGCAAATAGAACTTAAATACAAATAGTCTCACTGGAGGGCAAATCCCTCTAGTGTTTTTTTTTTTCTCAGAGAGCCCTCCCAATAACCTTTGGTACTGCATGGTTCAGGTTTGCAGCTGTTTTGCTGTCAAATCAGAATGCTATGCAGTACTAATCTGAGCTGAAATAAAAAGTGGAACGTTGCCAAATGGCTTCAAATGTGTGGATGSCTTGGCCAAGGTAGACCTGTGGTGCTGCAAATGAACAGAACGTTCAGCGTAGCTGCAGTGCAAAGGAGGGGCTTGGGTGTGATGCTGGGTGGAGATAATTATTCCTATGCAGGCTTAACTGCTATTGTCATGTTCCATTAAAATGTGCAAGACAGGTTTTCTCTGTGCCTGCCTGTTATGGGAGCAGCCTTCAGGAGAAAATGGTGAGTGTAAAGCTAGGAAATAAATGCAAGCTTCTGGGATGCCTTGCAGTCACGAGGCCTGTGCTGTGTTAACATAGTGTTTGTATTCCTTTGCCAAAATTGTTTTGGAAAGCAGAGAGAATCATTCAAAATAGAGAAATGCAGCAACATTTGTATCCAAGCTACCAGTACTTTTGCACAGCCAATATGTAATGCATTAGCAAGCACTCCATGTGTAAATTATGTAGCAGAAAATAATTCTACACATTAATGACAGCTAAACCAACAATTCTTTCACTTCAATTTAATTTATTCCCTTTGCATTATCTTGGTTAATTTTAGAGCAGCTAGTATGCCCTGTGCTCAGTGTCCAGGCTGCCAGACATAAAATGCAAACTGTCAAGGTTCATTTCATATAAAAAGAACTTCAGATCTGATATCTTTCTTTAAAATATGTAGATGAGTTTTTAATATGTTTTAGACATTGCCCAGAACTCTGAAGAGTGAGTTAGCATGCTGAGGACATTAAACTGCATAGAAAAAATTGAACARACACCAACATCTCTGTGCAGCAAATAGACAAAGGAACATAATGACACTCTCCTCAGAATATTTACTGAAGCATTAGAAACAGCTAGGAGCACACTAACCAGTCCTACTGCTTAAATGTTTCTCAAAAAAAGTAGCAAAAGACATGGACCCTGAATTGCATCTCTKCACAGCTTGGTACCCTGATGGGATTGAGGGATCTGATGCTTCTGTTTATAAAATGCAGGTCTGAAGTCTACCTGAGTATTTTAGTGGAAACATAAAAATGTCAGGACCCACAGTGGTCAAATACCAAATTCTGAGAGAATGCTCACTGTAAATGTCTCTACAAACACAACAGCACTAATAGCAGGTTTAAAAAGTATATCATGTCCATAGATAAAGAGAAGATATGATGAGCTGTTCCAGAATGGTAATTTTTAATGCCAAATGGAAACAATGCAGAATTTACCGTCTAAGTGTCTTTTACTCCATTTTGCATAACATTTAGGGGAGTATAACAATTCATTCAAATAGATCAAAACTATGTACTTGTTTCTGCAAAACAAAGCAACACTAAAAAAAAAGTCAAAGCGCTGAGCATTGTGCCACAATATGGCAGGACTGTCTTATTTTATAATACTGAATATTTTCTATTTGCCYCTGTTTGCAAGGAATGATTACTGATTCTTTACCAGGTCTAAGAAATTGGGAGTCCCACACTGAAAGTCATAAAAAAAAAATTGTGTAGACATGATGACAGCTAGATGGACTGAAAGAAAGAATATCCATCTGCGTAGCCATCCAAAATTTGGCAACAAAACAAAACAGAATAGGAAGCTTTATGATAGAAAGKATTAAAATTACAATATTTGCCCTCATGTGGTGAAGAGATTCTGGTATCTTGTGATTATACACCTCAGCCAGGTGCAGAGTTGCATCAGGTCAGTAATTCAATAAAGCAGTAAAAATTCAACGACAGAGTAGTTACTTTCTGACCATTACTCTTAATTACAGCTCTATTTATCAATTTAAATGACAGCTAATAATGTGTCATTTAAAGCGAACAGCTTAGACAGTGTTTCTAGTTACTGAGAGATTAATGTTCCCCAAAGGTGCTGCTAATAAAAAAACAATCTTTGGGTACATTACTAGTACTGTTGAAAGCATAATCATCTTTAAGAAGTCTGAGAACAAAAGATTGGTGGATTTTATTATGCCAGTAAGATGTTCAGTATTTTTTATCTCATTGTACTTCTGCATTTAAAACAACTACAAGAAGTACTCAAGATAAAAATAAACAAATGTCTGTGCCTTTGTGTCAGAATAAAAATCCTGAAATCTCATAGTCTCATGAATGAAATTTGTAGATAGAGATTCAGTATAGATTCAAGAGTCAAAATTACAAATTAGGATTTTTTTATTCCGTATCTATCTCTAATGATATCTATACATTCTATCATTTTCTGGAAAATTACAGTTTATTTAGCATTGGCCAGAAAAAGATAAAGGTAAGAGAACCATTTAAATAAGCTGAGACTTTTTTCTATAAATTGCTTAATTCTTCAATGGAAATTAATATATTTCCAAACTATGTATTTAAGAAGTGGTTWACTTAAAACTGTAATCACCTGTCCTTTCACAGTAGAAGTGACAGAAAAGTTATAACTTCACAGACATTAATAAAATAAAATTATCTTCATTCACACATAAATTTTTTTAGGTAAATTAACAAGACAGGAATATGTTGACAAATATAGGCACAGGATTTTATATTGCTGTCTTGTTAACAAAAAGAATTACAGGTATCTCAGTAAGTTTTACAAATACTTTTTTTTTTAGAAAAAGGAAGATCTTTAAATTGTGCGAATAATGGATTATCTTGCAATTTGCACAAAGTAATTGATACATGGAGACTTGTATATTAGGAAAAAAATCAGTTGCCTTTTTGCTTATCCTAGTAGGTTGGTGTTAGTTTGTCTTGTGTTAAACAGAGTACARTATTTTTCCTCTCTGGGCTTTGAAGTGGTTCTGGGATAGCCCTTGACATTCACTGGTTCAGTGCTATGGTACTTAATTTCTGTCTGGTGAGACTCAGGGCTACAACATCAGATAATTAACCGCAGYAGGATTTGGGCTCACAGCTCGAGACACATCTCATCTGTCATATTGCCTGTACAACCACAGTTCCACTCTCCATACCTTGAGCAAACACTGTTTCTGAAGATAAGCAGCATTTATCTCACATCTAAGTGTATTTAGGGCTCACCCGTGAAATTTGAGGTCCAGGATAAAATTTATGCTACCACACAAACATAGGTCTTTTTCTTTTGCAGTCTTTATCATCATTAAAAGAGTCTAATCCACTATCAAATCAGATTCACTTTTCCTTGGCCTTGCTTGTCAACCCAGCCCAGGCCATTAAATTAATTTTATTTGGTGCATGTTAACATGGAAGAAATACTAAGCCAAAGAAAGGACAGTTTAATATTTTCCTCAGCTTCAGTAAGGTTTCCAAAACTGTCTTCCATAAAATCCTAATGAAGAAGCTGATGAAATATGAGCTAGATGAGTGAARGACAGGGTGACTCAAAACTGTGACTGGCCATCCCCTAGGTCAGCACTGGTTTCAATCCCCCTTAACTTCTTCTTTAAAAATCTGGTTAATGGGGCAGAGTCTATTCTCAGCAAGTTTCTAAAAATACCTGAGTGTGAGGAGCATCTGATGCACAAGAGAATTATGGTGCCATCCAGAGGGACCCCCCTGATCTGGAGAAATGGTTCCACAGGAATGTCTCAAAGTTCAACAGGGTCAAGTGTAAAGTCCTGAACCTCTGAAGGAACAWCCCCATGTACCAGCACATGCTGGGAGCTGAGCAGAGCTTGGCAGGAAATGATGGATGATCAAGGGCTCAGTGCTGCCAACCTCAGCCATATATTGATTCTGATTCTAGGATTCTTTTTCACATGCAAAATCACCCAGAAAGGAATGAATAAGAAACTGTCATGCCACCTATCCTTCATCTATTGCATTTCTGAGCAATTTCGGCTTTCCCAGTGTGAAAATGAAAGCAAAGTGGGAAAGGGAAGGGAAGGGAAGGGAAGGGAAGGGAAGGGAAGGGAAGGGAAGGGAAGGGAAGGGAAGGGAAGGGAAGGGAATTTACAGTAATTCCAAAACTTGAACAATCTATCTCTTCGTTTCCCCTTGTCTTTTTGCAGACATGCATGGCTTCCCCTGAGGTCTGGATTTTTTTCTTCGGAAAACTTATGAGAATTAAGCCAGTTTTGGGAACAAATCACACAGATTACAAGATTTTGTTTCAATTTTGTATATGCATTTTTCTATATGTGCTTTTTGAAGGCTAAGGAACTCTGAAATAATAGCTTTCTCATCCTGATATACTTAAAAACACCGCCATTTTTGTTTTAAGGTTTCAGAGGGRAGCCAAGAATCTAATTTGGCTAAAAAGCACATAACTTTCATGAGGTTTTCCCTTACCAATAAAAATTATTCTTTGAACATGAAAGATAAATATGCTTTCTCATTACTTTGGGAGGATAAAGCAGTAGAATTCATATATTGTCCCCTATATGTTTCATCTATTTTGCCTGGGACTAGAGAAATGATGGCTCTTCTCAGGGAGAAAAAGCAAAGAATCATACATTTAGGAAATGGAGTTCATGATACCATCTTTTGCAATCCAGCACTGGTCAAGACTTTCAAAACAGAGCATACATCCTGTAAGTAACACTTAGGGCTTCAAATGAGAACTGGATGGTATTGAATTTCCTTTTGTCTCTTTTTTTTTTCTTTTCTTTTTCCTGGTTAATGTCTGTCTTCAGTCAAGACATATTTCATCTTCTCACATSGTAGAAAAATCTGCTTCAGCAGCTTATGATTTTGAAGGGTATTCTTTGTCTGTCCTGCCAATCAGGATAAAAACAGTAATGAGAGAATGAGATAAGAAGAGTACGTTGATAGTTTCTTTGTATTTATCTTTCTCATATTTTYTTTCATRGTATTTTCCTTCTAATGAGTGCAAATTTTCAAAGCACAGATTAATTTGACTTTTCTACCACAATATTTGCCCTGAGGGCTATATGGACATCAGAAAAGATAGAAACAGAATTTTTGGAGTTGATTCATTTGTCTTTTACATGACAGAAGGAAAGCCCTATTAGTCTCAGCAACTGAACCTGCATAAGAACAGATACAAATATCAGGGCTCTGGGATTACTTCAGTAGCTAAGGTCTCMCAGGAAATTTGAACAGTTCAGTCATCAGATCACAAGAACTTAAAATCTCAGCATGAAATCTCAAGACAGGTATCAGATTCCAAAATTATTTGTTTTATTAGAGCACATTCAAGAAGATGCAGAACAAAGTAGATCAGAGCATTCTGAATGAATGAATGAACAAATGAATGAATGAATGAGGACTGGATTGCTTCACTTCCGCATCGCTCTTACTTAAAAATAATATTATGGATGGAAGACATTCTCTAAAGTACAGTTTCAGTTCGTAAGGACTTTGAACGTCTAAATTTTGGTTGTCTAAACCCAAATTGTTCTCTACAGATATCCATGCAGCTAACAGAGGTAAGAGGCTCTGTAAGTTCATTCAGCCTGTCCTGTACACCAGTCCTTGCAGGAAGTGTTTTGCCCTCTAAAGGTGCATATTTTCCTTGTGTGGTCCTGAAGGTCACTAATTCCTGAAGATGAYAGTGATCTGGGCTGTCTTTTTAAGTGTAGACAAATAACTTGCAGGTGTCTAAGTTAACTCAGATTGATCCCCCTTCAAATACCTAATAGTAACATTTGATTAAAAAAAAAAAACCCTGTATCATTGTATTATTTAATGCATCATTGTTTTTCTTTTTTTTTAAAGCCTCCATTATTATCTACACACTTCAACAATAAACATCTTTATGTCACTTGAATTTATTTAAGACATTTCAAAGTACTTTACAGAAAGCTCTGAGCTATAGAAATTTGCTTTTAAATTACTTAATTATATTTTGTATTATTGAAAAAGTATAACCAGTTTCTCTTCAATAAAAAATAAGTTTCATTAAATGTTCTACGTGTGAATATAGATGGAACTAAAAACCTGTAAAAATGGAAGGCACAGCAAAATCTTCTCCTTTGTCACATATGGTCTGGAAAAATGAATCCTTTTGTTTCCTGGCATTTTCTTCTGGACGTCTGACCAATATCCAGAACTCAATTTGATTGGTCCATTTTGTGCTGCATCTCATTAACAGAGGAGACCTTTTTCCATTACACAAAATGAGATGAAGATACTGCTTTTATGAAGCGTCAACAGAGCTATTTTACATGTACCAGAATATAATCTTACCCAATGAAATGGTGCTTAACTGAAAACTATAAAATKAAACAGAAAGTTAACCAAGGTTCCTATTCAAGATTATTGAGAAATTTGTTAGACATGGGTCATTAATGTAAATTACCTGAGAAGCATTACAGGGACATTGCAAGGTTGACCCTTCTTCCTCTCCAAATGGTATTTTATGTTTTTAAAATACTCCCCAATAAAACAGAACATTTCTTTTTAGATTTGGACTGTCAAGATGTGAGCTGCTTAACCTTGATCATGTTCCTTTAAAGCTGTTCTTAGCACTTTTTTGAAGCCTAGGTTTAGTGCATGTATGTGACTTACTCAAAAGTACTTATAACTTAGCTGTTTCTTACTTAAGTGGTACTAGACATTATTASAATCAGTGATAGGATAGACTAAAATAGTTCTGAAAGAGCAATAACCAGGGGCTGGAAGGAAATTGGATACCCTAGTAAAAAACTGTTGCAAATTGAAATATATCRCATAACTTTCCTCTGCATAGTGGATGTGATTATTAAAATCAGATCTTTTTACAGATTTTAACTGCTCAATGAAGAGAATCACAAGACGTGTTTTAAACCTCATGCACACCTTGGAAAACAACTTGAAAAGATGTGGCTCTGTGACCATYTTTCTGCACATGACAGGAACTAAACTCAAAGGGTACATCAGGCTTTAAGGAAGCAGACAATTTAGCAGCTGGTCAAATTTTAAATGCAGATTACCCTCTTGAAGGGAAAATATGTACCAGAGACAGCTCTGTTTGAAACCTGTGAAATTCATTTAACCTCTGTAAGCATTTGCTAACCCAAAAAGTAATCCTTACTTTTTTTCGTAAGAACATACCTAAAGTGTTACGTGCCTTTGCTGGTTTCTTTTTCCCTCAGCCTTCAAATCCTAAGTGATAATTACACACTGGGATAATGAACAAGTGCTGCTGAATCTTCCATGTAGGGCTGTATATGCTCCATTCTGAAATTTACAGGCTTAAAGACCCCTTGACACATATTTGTATCATGYCATTAAATATTTGGATCTCTAATTCGGTTGAAAGAATGTAAAACCTCAATCAGGCAAGCATTTATCACTTTGTTAGATAGCAGAAAAGGCTCTAATTATTAATGGAAATAAGCTACTTGAATAAATTTTGGCTCCAGGTACCTTTATTTTAGATGAAAAATAAAAAAAATTTGAACATCAAGCCAAATATAGTTCAACAACAAATAGACCCTAATCATATCCTTCCTAGAGACTGATGATAATTGCCATGCTCTGTGGATGTTGATTAGTAGACAAATCTGTCAAGCCTAGGAATAAGTCTTGATACTAGGAATACTCAAGACATATCCCTTTATTCCCATCACAAACCTTACAGCTCCAATCCAACCTGCTCTTGCCATAAACAGAGCAGAATSCTAAATTCTAAAATACAAGCACCTGCGTGATTTAGGCAATGACARGATTGGTATTTTCTTTCTTCAGGGCACCCTTTATGAATCCAGCAGATAATGTATGAACTCTGGATATCCATCCAGTAAAGACTTCTCATAAATAWCAGGATCTCTGCAGAAACATCTCCAAACCCAGTGCACAGCTTTGCATAAGAAAATATCCTGGTGAGGAAGTTCTCTACAGTCACTCAGTCAGACAACACTAGCAGAGATATTGCCAAAAACAGTTTTGATTTCTGTGGAATCCACACAGCAAGAGGACATATTTTCCCTAGTGTCACTTTTTTTTCTCTTAATTTAAGTATAGAAATGGCAGCTTCTAAAAAATCAGCTCCATGGATATAATTACCTCCTATATAATTTAGCTACAAGCTTTATTGGGCCAAGTAGACCACCAGAATCCCACCTTCCCTCTGTAAAACCCCATTTCCCAAGTTTAGGATTGTTACCTCACAATCTTATCRGGCTGCTTGTATTGCATAGCCAACAACAGAGTACCACAAGGGTMCAGACATGTCCTTGGAGGCAGAGCAGCAGGTCAGAAGAAAAAGGGAGGTTGTGTTGTGAAGAAGAACCATTGCACAAAGGATGGAAAAATTGAGGGTCTGGTGTTTTAAGGAGGCACAGAAGGTAGCAGTAGTAAAGCCAAGATACAAAATGGTTACCCAAGATATCCTTTTAATTAAAGCACAACTGATTCATGTARTCTTACATGTCATCTTTGCAAAGATTTCTCACCATTTTAGCTTTCCTCCTTGCCTTTTAGCTTGTCTAATTTAGGCTTAGTAGAAACAATAGTTCAACTGAACCAAAGTCACCAGATTCTATTGTCTGAATGGAAAATGGAAAAACTACATACCCTACCACTTTAAAAGAACATATTAAATACAGCAAATGAAAAACAGGGAGCAGGATGTTAAGTGGGGTGCTTTGGGGATTTTTAGCAATTTAATGAACAGAAGAGCTGTAATGAAAGATCCTTCACATGACAGATACCTGCTTTCATTGTAGTACAGTGGGAGTTATTACACCAGTACATGAATATCTATGCTGTCAAACCCCACAGGACCATGCTCCATGTCCAAGATGAAAAGTGGGGTAGAAAGCTCAGGAGAGGCTTCACACATCAAAGACAGCAGTCATCCACAGCCCGCTCCATTGTGGAGAAGGGCTGCATAGTCCACAGCTGGCAAAGCCACACTTTACACCACTTAATGCTGCCTAATGCATACCAAAACCTTCCAGAGATCTCAGGTGATGACATGAGCACAGCAGGTCACCACCCCTATTATAGATTCTAAAAGAGACTGAGAAAAGTTGAAATCTAATGGTGTGSAATCTATTTGAGTGATGAAATATTTATTTCCCTTTGTATCTTATTCAAAGTGTTCCAAAAGGAGGGAGGAAAAGCCAAATTATAAGTGTTTATAAAATATAAGTGAGCCAAACTTAAATCAGAAGTTCACCTAGGGAGTTGACTGTCTTTTTTGCAGTTGAATTTGTTTATTCATGTTGTTTTGAGAGGCAGTAGCAAATCTATGCAGATTGCCTGCATCTTCTTGAGTAATATCAAATACAATACATCTAAATATTTATCTTAGAAGGAGCTCCAATGCAGCTAACAAATATTTCCTAATGTTTATGTATAATTTGAAAACCAAAATCCTAGGCCAATATGTCACTGCAAAAACAACTATATACTTTTAATGGCTTTTGAGAATGGAAATCAAAGAACGTATAAAAGAAAATAACAAAGTGAGTGACTGTAGAATTCTTTCAGGAAAAAATASCTAGAGACTATTCCAATAATTTTTGCCTGGTCTTGCTGATTCTTTTCTGGGGGATTAGGCTGRAGTTTTCAAATGCTATATAAAAGAGGAAGTTTGTACATAGTTATTCAAGAAAATTCTTTCATCCTTCATGTAAACAAAACTTATTCTGCATTTTCTGTAAAAACCTACATCAAGATTCCTCTGAAAAAGATTTCTTTCAATTTTAAAGTTGGAGAAAGTATTATTTATTACTATAGYTATATTTTAATTGTGTGCTAGAAAGTATATATGGCAATATTGATGCCTTTGATGGCAGTAGATCTTGCACAATAAGTCAGAGCCTTTCAAATTTGCTTTTGAAGTGTTTATGGTATTTCTTCAGAAGGGACATTTTTAAACTACATGAAATTTTCTGTAAAGGTTAATCTGAAMTAGAGAAAATATTTTTAAAATATTAAATTAATTATAAATGTTTGGGTTTTTTTAAGTAGGGTCTCTGCAATTTCTTAGCAGAAAGAAGTGGTGAAATTTGAAGCAGTAATTGATAATATTGGTTTGTTTGGTTTTTTGNCAAACTTCTCTGCCAAGCCACTGATAGGCTAAGGTACCTATTTTCATTTTATGTAAATTATACTAATCTGTTCTTCTTTCATTTTTTAGGTGTGGGGTGCCCAGACCAAATGTAGCAACAGAGCATGCTAACTGTTGCAACTTTTCCTTTAAATTTTGCTGCAGAAGATAATGCACACCATTTATTCACACCCATTTCTAAAAAAGCTTTTATCAATTTGAATTTAAACTATAGTAGGACCAACACATCCTAAGACAAGTTTTGTAGGAATAGAGAGAATATATTTGAATCAAGATGCATTCTATTAAAAGAAATCAAATAAAACAAGGTCCCACGCAAATATTTTAATATTGAGAATAAATCTCTGCCACATATAAAATATTCTGTTACAGACTGGCTTCAAGGAGCTACTAATTTAGTAGCTAATTTACAAATAGTYAACCTAGGCCCATTGTTAAATTAAAATGTTTAATCTAACACCTTTTTCAAGAGAAATGGTAAAAAACCCCAAAACCCAGTTTGGTCTCCAYCTGAAATACCAGCTGCGATTGGTTTCACAATGGAACATCTGTGTTTACCACTGAGACACACAATGGGAGGTTTTTTATGTGTTTGTATTTGTTGAGGATTCCCTTCAGTGCTGRTATCTCAGTGAGCAGCTGAGTGGGAGCCACAGGGTGAGCTCTGGGACCCAGAGCCCCATGAGAGTCTGGGAAGTGTGTGTGAAGTGTGCAATGGTTTTATGGTGTATCTCAAAGTAAATGAAGGACAGATGAATGTCACTGAGGCTCCTTGAGTTAAGGCAGACCTTGAGTAAACAATTTCATTTGTATTGTCTTGGTACCTGGGCCTGATGGTGCAAACTGAAGTAGGTGCAAAGTGCCAAAGGGAAAYATTTATCAGATCATACTGATCTCATCCATACTTTATGACAGGTGGAACAAATTTCCAGAGAACTTTGGATCTATGCCATCTAGGGCTCTTCTATCATGTTCACCTGGTGAACCTCTGCCCTTAATTTCAGCTGTTACTGATTTAAGTTTTAATTCAGTTCAGGGCCTTTTTCCTAAGGAAGACTGGCATGATAAAACCACATAAGCAAAGCAGGAAACAAAATATAATTGTTGAGATGATGATAAAATAAGATGCAAGAGGAAAAATGCTTACAAGATATAGTATAAAAAACTAATACAAAAAAAAAACCACAGAAGTCAGCAAAATGCAAGGGAGATCAACTTTTCCCCATGTGGCTTTCAGCTGCTTGATTAGTTTATTGAGTGTTTTAGTGAGGATTAGTCTTCAGTATCTGCTATGTGAACTTGTCAATAAATACCTTTCTTTCAGAGTTCCTCTGTAAACATTAAAGGACATTTCAACATAAATGACCTGAAGAAGTAGGGTCACATGTCAGTCTGCCTAATGGATAGCATGTGAACCTGCTAGCACTGCTAATGCACSCGATACATGCTGGAAAATTCTGCTTAACCTTTGTAAAAATGTACAGCCCATTATTTATACTGACACTTCTTTTGTCCTGTGTGAGATTGAYGGTCTCTACACACCTCTCTGCATAGTTATGATATGATTACTGTCACAGCTTTATTTTGGTCATGAGACCACTACACGTGTATTTCCTGACTGTCAATGGACATCAGGGATGTCCATTTGTATAAAAGCTTTRGGATTTACAGGAGTTTTGCTGGCAAGGATAGCAAATAGAGAATGGACCCAAATGTTAAACTATTCTCCCAGTCACAGAGAGATTTCTTTTTAGAAGGAACTATTATTTACTCCAGCAGCAAGTCCACTGGCAAACTTGCATTCATGAACTGCCAAAACACAGTAGGCAAATCAAATTTAAAAGTGTCCTTTTTTAATTGTACTTCTGGTACTGATTGTAGACAGCGAAATTTTTGTTCCACTTTTTTTTAAGTGCTCTAACCACTATGTTGTTACTTTAATAGTGGGTTGTATAAACAGAAAATCTCTTCTGCCCACATTTTTTCAGTGAAGGGCATAATGAGTGCTTTMGGCAAAACTAAAAATCTGATAGGGTCTTTCAGTGGACTTAGACACACAGTTTCTGAATCCAAATCACTATTAGCAAGACACCAGATAAACTCTCATTGCGGTTTCACAAACACTTCTTAGAATTATTAGCTAATAATTAGACTATTATGACAGAAAATTTAAAATCTTATATTTCTAATAGCCCACATATTTCTATAGAYTCAACTAACCATCTTTTGCAGTGTATTAAAATATTCCTGGGTTTACCATGTGCTTTTTACTTTGGTGTTATTTTTGAAACTATGGAGCTTATGATAGCACTCGTACTGCGTTTGAGGGGCTATGATCATGTAACACAAGTTATCTCATTCCTGTGAGTTTCCACAAAATTATGGTTAAAGTGGACAAAAAGTTTGGAGAAGCATAGAATTCTGACAGACTTTATTAGATACATTGTAAGTCTATAATTCTGAATAGGTGCATTTATATGTATGCTCAAACACTCTACACTGTTGCAAAGCTTGGTTTTTTGATTTTTGTAGTGGTCACAGCAAAAAAAAAGAGACTTAGGAAAGCATGAGGAAATCGTAAAAAAACCCAACAGGCATTAATGAATTAGTTACCACACACCAGCTATGTGGAAAGAAACCAGCATCCAAACAAGAATTACTAACAAAAAGCAGGAGATAAATTAACTATAAAGTGGAGTMAATTCTTAGTCTGTTGAGAGTAATAGTAAAAATTCCCATTGGTCACAATGGGAGCAAAATTTAGCCTACAGATTATATTCCTTAAAATATTCATAAGTTGTAATATAAGGTTTAATAGAAATATTTTTCATATTTCATTAATACATCAAGGTGAAAACTAATGGTTATAGATATCACAGGTTGAAGAGCAGCTTTTTTGCTCATGTTTGACATTTCTCTCCTTGACCCCTGTACACTTCCTGGGTCATGTAGAGCAATCATACTATTTAATTTGCAACCCATGTCAAAAACTCTGGCAATACAACTGAATGGAAGAGGCAGACAGACATKTTCCAACTTTTGGGGGACTGAAACAAGCAAATGTCACTGATTTAGAAATCCTCATGCAGGAATCTGTGCCAGCAGCCATGGTTTCACCACTCAATATTTGCAACAAGTTGCACATGACCAGCAGCACTCAATACAGCACCATGACCTGCAGGAAACCATTTCATTTGTAAAAGGTCAAACTTTCTTTGCCTTGAGCTTTTGAAATGAAGAAAACAATATCAGGGCTATTTACTACCCGGTTCTCTGACAGTTTTTGTCCTAGCTTCCTGTAAGAGACATTTGCTTTTACAGTTACAATCCTCTAAGTAAATATTGTGCTTGTGGCTATTAAAAAAAAACAAAACAAAAAAACATTTGATTGTTTTCTTTGCATCATAAAGCTTTTATCTTGTTTCTAAATTCAGAAAGTGTGCCTGGAAATACTTTTTTTTTTTTTTTTTTTTTTTTTTTTTTTATTTTTTTTTTTTTTTTTTTTTTTTTTTTTTTACTAGTTAATGACTGATGTCCTTTCCATACATTTTAGGTAATCAGATAAGAATACAGATGATCGCAGAATAATGCTATAAATGTGGAAAAATATTTATGTTTTTGCTCCTGATGTAAACATGACAAGTCTCAAAATCAAASAAAAATTTTTATTGACAAATTCCAATTTTATGCTGTATTTCTAATCCTTTTCTATGCTGCTGACTTTGGGGGAAAACAAGATAGAAAACTTCCTTGAATTTTGTTTAAACACAAAGGTACATATATGGGCAATATAATGTCAAAATAGATAATTAKTTCAGAAAGAATCCTAACTTATTTGGCATAATAAGCATACAAAATCTACTAAGATACCCCAACCCCTAATGAAAATATACAACATATTAGTCACATTCTTGTGCATTTTACAATGAGACAAATTTATGAGATACCTATGGGGAACCTAAAGATGCTTTTCAATGTATTAGAAAATCATGGCACAACACAAAATCTTGGCACAAAACTTTGCTAAAAGGAAAGGGAGACATGACAAAATGACAAGAAGACATAACGGAATGACAAGAAGATTGTGTGCACATAAAYAGTAAGCTAGCAAGAAATACTGGCAACACTCAATAATTCCCACAATATGCTATATCCCAGCATTATCATTCCCTTGCACAGCATCCTGATTCCCCCCTCAAAAATGAAAAACCTTCTACAGCAACACTTTCTGACATTTCCCTTGTTGTTCCTGCTGCTTCCTTTTGAAAGAATCCCTAAAGCACCATCAGGTTTATGATTCCATAAATCTGCAAGGAAGAATTACAGTGCAATAATGGTCCTCTGCCTCTGAATTAAAACTGTATCATAACACTGGGGGCTGATATCTATAAACTTGTTAAAGCCTACAAGTAAAACATTAAAAGGAGGAAAAAAAATCTTTCCCCAACATGATGTATATTACRTAATTATGATGTTAGTAAAAGTCATCAGTGTAACCATGAGAGAAAAATAGAGAACAAAGAGGYTTGAAATAAGATGGTTATTTGTTTGTAGTTTGCAGCTGTATGTTCATGATACTGGAGAATGTACTGAAATTAAAGCTAACAACTGTTTCTAACAATTAGTGCAAAACAATTACCTAGTTTAATGATGAGATGCCCTCTGGCTAAAGGTGCAAATCAGGAAGGAAAGAGAATGAATTAATGGGCCTCCATATGTACCTTTAAAGAGGTAACCAATAAACTTGGAAAGAATCATAGGRGAGTAGATTTTACTCAGTAATCTCTGTATGTCTTTTCTGCTGCCTGGGTGCAGTGCTGGTGTGTTCTAATGCTTTGTATTGGATATATGCTAAAAATTGGTATGTTTCTGATYTTTGTTCAACATTCATATGTGTAAGTATTCAATTTCTTCATGCCAGCATTTTCTCATAGAATCTCTTTCATTTTTTTGTTTCCAATGATTTCCATTTAAAAAGGTACTCAGAGCTTTAAATATCATCTAGACTAGGGTTTGGCTAACCATCCAACACAGCCAGGAATAGTGCACTGGTTTTTGATTATTTTGATTATTATTCTGATGCCTTAGAATTTTTAGTTTCTATATTTTCGTGCATCTGTATTCTTGTWCTTCTCTAGTACAGTGCTGAGCTCCTGCTCTCTCATCTTTAGACAAAACAAYCCCTCTCTGAGCCTGAATCCAAAGACACCTCGCTGCCTCAGGGCCCCAAAATATGTAAACAACAGCGAGCTGGAGGGAAGCAAGTTTGGGTGGTTGACATCATGATTTGAAKATAKCATTGGAGAATTGAGGCCCAATATGTTAATAAGACAGAATTTATAAAAGGTGAGGATCTCGTGACTTGGGGTCCATTTTGGATGTAGCCTCAGGAGAAGGAGACTTTTATCTGCTCTAATGGACCACTAGGCCTGCTAGGCCTGCACTAAAGTTGTCTGTTCTCATTCTCTTAAGTTTTTCTGACCTCTGTTTCAGGTGAGCCTGATTTTAGGCAACAACTCCATTTCATCATATTTCATGACAATTGAAATTATTTCCCTATATTATCATGAGCTAGAAGTCCAAYTTCTCTTGTTACCACAATGATCTGTGTCACTTTGAGTACAGATATTGCCTTTGCTTGTGGCAGAAACCATCTGACCAGGGCCAACATAGACTTGAAGTTGCTGATTGGAAGACAATGTTCTCAGGATTGCTTAAAATATAATTCAGTGAAATTCTCTCTCTCTTGTACTGATGATTCATTGATGTCATGTTACCATTTCAGTCCCATAAAAAAGTAAAGTTCAAAGTATTTAGTTCTGGTTTAATATCAAACTGTTTATTTTAGTTTTAGCTTCTGAGATGCCTACTCCTCTTAAATTATGGTGTCATGAATTTTATCTAGATAAACTAGCTAAAATAGCCTCAGGCAAATGGTGGGAACCTTGCCCATCTCCTCTTTGAGATCTTCCAATAACAGCTTTTGGACACAAACATCAAAGAGAAACAAGACTGCTGTTGTTGGAGGATGTGGGGACTCCAGTACATGATAACACAAATACATTTCCATAGAACTGTAGAATAGTTTGGGTTGGAAGGGATATTGAGAGGTTATCTGTTCCAACCCTTCTGTAATAAGCAGGGACACCTTCAAACAGATCAAATACTTCATTGCTGTCCTGCCTGATCTTTGAGATCAGGGTATCAACAAAGTATCTGGGCAACCTGTCCCAGTGTTTCACCACTTTAATTGTAAAATATGTCTAGCTTTTATCTTGTCTRAATCTACCCTCTTCTAGATTAAAACCATTACCCTCTGTCCTGTCACCACAGACTTTAATAATAAGTCTATCTCCATGTTTCTGAGAAGCCTGCTTTAAGTACTGAAAGGCCTCAAGGAGGTCTGCATGGAGATTTCTCTTCCCCAGGCTATACAATGCCAACAGTCTCAGCCTTTCTTCACAGGTGAAACTGCTCTTACAAGTTCCATGTTGTTCTTTTTCTGGGAACCTCAGAGCTGGTCACAGTACTTCAGATGGGTCTGAGCATCTGAACATCCACATGAGAGTGGAGTAGAGGGGGGAAATCACCACCCTTGACACTTCTTGTAATAGACCCCAGGATATGGTTGACTTTTTGGGTTGCCATTGTGCATAGCCAGCTCATGTCCAGATTTTCTGCTCCACAGGGCTGCTTTAAATCCCTTATTTCCCTTTTATTGATACTGGGGCTTGCCCTGACCCAGGAGCTGCACCTTGTGCTTGGCCTCATTGAACCTCTTGAGGTTCCCAAAGGCCCATTTCTTGAACTTGTGCAGATTCCCCCTGGATGGCATCCTGTCCCTCAGATGTGTCTACCACACCACTCAGCTTGGTGTCATCTGCAAATCTGTTGAGGGTGCACTCCATCCCACTGGCTGTGTTTTTGGTGAAGACATTAAACACTACTGGCCTCAGAACAGTTCCCTGARGGACACAACTCGTTAATGAATTCAAGATAGGTCAGACAGAAAATTTATTATCAATGATCATAGTGAGAGAATAGTCTACATTTCCCCCTCTGCTTCCCTGTTCTCTTCCAAGTGATTGCAGGGACACAGACTATACAGTGCTTCAGGGAAAAAAAAACAAACAAAAAAAAAAGTGAGAAACAATAATCATTGCAATGTTAAAAAAGCCAGGCATCCATGCCTGGGACAGACTTCTTAAGCAGTTTGTTTACTGCCACAATTATAAGAAGGAATAAAACAGTAAATAATGTGAGAGATAGCTTTGGGTGGAGCCTGTAGGAGTGGCACACCCAGTGTCATCCTAGACTATAAATAGTATTGACTGTTAGCTTTTAGTCAAAAAGAGTGATTTTTTTAGTTAGGATAAACTTCAACATTTGTCTTATACCTTGAATATTAATAATTTTACCACCATGCTATCCTTGTTGATACTTATATTAAGGAAATAGGAGAAAAGAAGAAAAATAGTGAAGTCCTCTTTCATCATCCATACCCTAAACCCAAGGCATCTATACAGGAAAAATGAATAAATATTTGATTTACAAACCTSATGGAATGCCTTTTTCCTGAGGCCAGGTTTAGAATGTGAGGATTGAAGTGATATGTAGTCCAGAAGACGCAGGACACCTTACCCTATACCTGAACGCAGCTCTTAYCACTAACTTGCTCTGATTCACTCTTCACTCCAAAACCTTGCTTAYTCATTTTTTACATATTTATTTTCTTTGCCTTTTTTGCTCTTCTCCTGTYCTGTCTTTCCACACTAAGTAGTAAATGATTCATTTGTAAATCTCTCACTTGGATTAGCCTCTTTGTGTTAAATTGATTKACCAACTTTTTAGAAGGCTGTCTTAAAAGACTTCTTCTTTTTTCTACCTCTTGCCTGAATCCCTCCTAACTTTTCTGAGCAAACTAAATACTTCTCTGAAATTCAGTGAAATTCTCTTGTGTTCAAACATTTCCTTCATAACTTGTCAACTTTTACTGCAGTCTTTGCAAACTTACTGTATTTTATTTCCACAGACAACATCTACATATAAAGCATTATGTTACCTCATTTTGTTGTATCATCTTGAAGTGACTGGGGATACACTCTTTTTTTCCCAATCAAAATTCAAGTTCAACATTTCCAGCAACAGAAGCTGAAAGATTACATTGCTTTGCATCACTTTTTAATGCAAATGAAGAGCACCAAATTCTCAAAGAAATTGTTATTTGTCAAGATGACCTAGTAGAAGAAAAAATATAATCTAAGGTTTTGTACAATATTTCTTTACAGGGTGAGGGCTCCTGCAAGCCTCTTCAATATTCTGCATAAAATAAAGTAAGGAAATATGAGGTGTTACTGTTTTGTTGCTTGGAGTTTTGGGAGTCATATTCTGTTCCTTCATGCATTCTGAGTATATCAGCCCAGGTAGAAAACTCCCACTCTCTGTTTTATGGGTGTAATTCTTAGGTATTATTTTCTATGTGATGTTCCTGTACATCATAAATATATATGCATACATAGTGAAGATTGTTTTTAACTATCAATCAGCAAAGTAAAATTGCTTTAGCATTTGTSCCTACAACAACATTATGAGAAAATAAAGGATTATTCATCACGATCATTTTTAGCAACTATTATTGCATGACTCTCCTTAGCATCCTGATATCCACATTACTTATTACAAGGGATTTGTCTTACGTATTTTTCTATTGGACCAGTGCAAGCTGAGTAAACAAGCTAAAATTCATTGGAAAGGGACAAAGGATCTGTCAGTGTCCTCTAAGCATCTTTTGTGAATACAGCAGGAAAATAATCCTCCTCCTCTTTATTTTCCACTCAAAGCAAAATAGACGTGTGACTTAATGTGAGAGAAACAAATCTTCAAGTTACAAAATTCAATCCAGATAGCAAATATCAAGAAATCAACAAAATGCAAAACAATCACATATCAAGAAAAAACAGACTGGTAACTCTGAAATACTAAGTTTGGCCATAAGAAGAGGATGAATTATAAACTATTAAAAAAATAGCATATCATTCTAAATCAGAACGACTTTATCTTTTTTTTTATTTGTTTGATCTTTTTCCAATACTTGCTAATAGAATTTCTAGAAAATCAGGCACAAAGAACACCTGGTTTTCCTCCATAGCTTGCAGGTATTACCTTTCAAGGTCACTGAAAGTAGCCAAAAATACTTAATTTCAAAAAGTTGGATCTAATTTTTTTCCCTTGCTGTTGAACCATTTTTAACAGTCCTTCAAATCAGGTTTATCATTCTGCTTCATTGCTTAATGAGGCCTCAGATTAATCTAGAAAGTGTCAATAAATCATAAACTCTTTTATTCATGCTCAAAGTGCATTCAGTCAATTTTACCCACTGCTGAGTTTCCAGTATCATCAAATGTCTGATCTATCTTTGTGCATTTATTAAATAATTTAAGAATAATATATTGACTGATTATACATTATTTTGAAGCACATAGAGTCTATAGTTAYATTACAATTTCTCAAGCAGACAAAAACTTCTTCATTTGTTGTTGGGAAGATACGAATAACATGATTGTTAACAGAGCACAAAAAGYAGGTTTTACACAGAAAAGAAAGACTTCAGAAAGACTTTTAAAACATGTTTCTATGTTTTACCAAGTCTCTAATCTACATCTCATTTTCCTACTCTAAGATTTGAGCTTGGCCTGTAGTGCTCAGACAAAGGAGGCAGAAAGGCCTTACGTAGCTTTATTGCCTTTATTTTTAATAGGTGGCAGAGTAATAAAAGTGCACAGTGGGCGGATAGAAACGACAATGGGCATGAGATTTGGCTGAGGTGAATTGACACAGTTCAAAGGAAGAGGATGGCAGATAGTATTTCCTAAAATCTTGTGAWTAGTGTAGCCAACTGATAAAGTATTACCATAGTTCAGTGTGGACAGAGTTTCAGCACCAGGAAGGTCTAGGCATTGTCTTACCTTCTACCTCCATTGTTTGTTTGCTTTACAGAATTGAAAGGTGTCTGACCTTGTCCTCCAGAAAAATAGGTATAGGTAATTACCCTCAGGTCATGGGTCTTGATGGAAAAACAATCTAAGGTGTGCTGAAGTGGAGCAGGATGCTCTGAGAGGTATAACCCTCACTCTGTGATGAATTTGGATACTCCATGTTTGCATTAAAGTTTTTTAGGGTGGCACCATAAAAAGCTTCTTTTTCTTGCTGRTTCTACAATTCTTCCAAGATTGTATCCAGGCACCCAGTAAATAGTTGAAAAATTAAGACAGGGCAGCCCAGCAGAAATCCTGACTTGAACAYTCAAACTGAAGGATTGCTGGCATAATGCATGTGAAATGCATTTGAAATTAGAAATTTGAAATTGAATATGAAATTAGATTTGTCATGCCTACACAAACTTAATTCTAACTCCACACTCATGTGTGTGACTGGTTGTATCTATGTTACTTTTGCTTTCACTGATAAATTGAAAAGAAGTTCAGTRGAACTGTCAGACATAATAGGCATAAAGAAGGGACAAAGGAAGTTAAATTCAAGGTATTATAAATTCTTCTTTGTCATTGTCAGATCAAGAGATTTTCATAGGCACAGCAAAAAGTAAGGTGTAAATTTCCTTTAGAGTAAGGGAAATAACACACTTAAATCTCAGAAAAGTCAGAAACAATGTTGATGAAGAATTGAAACAGACAAATACCATAGAAGAGATGAGAAACACGTTGCTTGTAAAAACAGATTATATTTTCCTTTTGTCAACACAGAATTAATAGCTGAAWGCTTTAATGAGGTTTTATTTTACTAAGACTTCATTACATTTTCAAGACATGCTACTACAGAACATTTATTAGCACATTATGAAGTGTTATAAATAATTGAAACTAAGCTGCCTTTGTCAGTAGAATAAGTGCTTCCAATTCATTATTATTACATTTTTTCCCCACTCAATTGTTCACAAAATTCGAGAATTTTCATTAAATGTGGAACYTACTACACCAATACGGGCATGTCCGGACACTTCCTCACTGGGATGGCATTCCTGGCTTTGTCAGTTTGGGACAGGGACTGGTGGTAGCTTGCATGAAGGGCTCCCTCCTGGGCACTCAGTTTCCCTGGAATCTACTCTGTACGTGCCTGCACAGCGAGAATGATTTGGAGAGACAGATTATCTTGTGCAGTTTAACATTTGAGCAATGCAGTTCTTCTTGGCACAGCACAATCCATTTTGGAAGTCCTGAATGCAGGAAGGAGAGCTGGAGATACGTCGTGAGACATCCCTTACAAGTGGTGTCCCTCAGTGAGTTTGGATCACTGCAAGTGACACAAAAAGGCTCTGATGACTGTGAAAATAGCACAGATACTACCCCAGAATTTCTGCCTTATGACACAATCTCACCCCACAATAACTATTAGATGGCAGAAGTTTTTTGTATTTTGATGCTCAGCATGCCTTCTTTACTAGAAAGGCAKTAGCTTGTGTATCATCCTGATTGATTCAGCCATTCCTTAATTTAGTTCAGAGAGTCAATCAATATTTTGTATAATGTGGTGTGTGTTTTGATAAGCAAAGAATTGCCTCCTGGCACTGAATATAAAACCACCAAATCATTTATTTCTGCAGTTTGATAAGCAAATGTGCTTGAATTGGTCATTGATTAAGCAGAGCTTTTGTGTCAGATTACAGTAGAAATATGGTTGTTACTCCTTTAAAAGAGAAGCTGCAGAAATCTGACCAGGTCTTTCATTCCTGTATATTCCAACATGATTTGGTGTCCAAGACAAACACAACCGTAACTATATTTTCTAGTGTTTTAAAATAGTGAAAATTTGTAGTGAAAATRTACTATAAATGTACAGTATATTGTTAAGGGTGTTCCTTATGCACACATACCAAAATGTTTCTCATACTTCAAAGTGTACGTACAGTATAAKCATAAAAGATTAAAAATTTCTATGGCCACCAGTGTATAAATTACTTTTGTTATTGCTGTTGTATGGAACCATACTTTTATCTTCAACTGCATTTATGAGAGGCTTTAATTAATGTTACTAGAAATAAATTGRCTCTCAAGAGAATTTAAATTCCTATAAATATTTATGTACTAAAAATGGAACACTAGCTTTTGACTGGTGTGTAACCTGAAAAGCTCATTGATACTGAAAGGTAGTTTGGAGTAGTACATCCCATTTTGGGTTAAGGTAGAAACCTTTTCTTTATACATGTTTATTAGTGAGGCATTTATATGTAAACAAGTCCTCTCTTCCAATTTTTGCAAATTCAACTGTTTCTGATACTTTTTCTCTAACCTAAATCATGGTGTGCCTTTGGCATCAAAATTTGTTGCTGTGAAAATAGTTGTCATGTCAAAAACAAGGTTATAACCTCAGGTGAGGAATAATCAGAAAGACTAGATGAGATCTTCTGGCTGTGAGATACCATCAGATAGACACAAGAAAGATTTAGAAAAAACAAAGCCTTTTTATGTTTTTAAGATGATAAGTTTTAATTGAAGATACATTGACCTGTTTGTCTTCCCCTGGAAAAGATTATTATCTTCTGGTGTTGTACAAAAACAGAGTAAAAGCACCAGAAGGAAGGTTTGAAAAAAAAAACATTTTAAAAGAGATAGATGGAGAGAGGAAATTATACTTTCAGTGCCCAAAAGCACTGTACAAGGAAATTTTTATACAAAGTGAATCAAATACTGTTTGGTTTGGTTTTTTTTTTCACAAATCAGTAAATAGTTTTGTGTACCTGCAAGCTAAATCAGACATCCAAAGGACAACTGCAGTGGCCAAGGCTTTGGTTGAATTACTCACTGAAGAATCCTGGACCAATGCAGACTCTATTTCAGTCTGCAAGGAATGCCATAATTTTGTAATATGGACTATTACATGAGTAAAAATAAAATTTTTATTCTCTTCCTAGACTGCTGAAATTTCACTATTCAAGAACTATTTACATCTGTGCAATCACTCTCAGGCACTCTAGAGCCCAGAACATTCAAACTACTCACCGTGTTTGCTTCTCTCAATGACATATTGAGAATTTTTCAAATTCAATTTCATAATAATAAATTAATTATGACAGGACTAAAAATGATGCAGTCCTGAATCCTGTAGAAGAGTTGAGAATGGAGGAATGATGCTATGCCTGGGAAGGAGGGTGAGAGAGGTTGTTTAGAGGGCTTTTTTTTCTTTGTTTCTCACCATCACACTCCACTTTGATTTTTTAAATTGACAATAAATTTAAATACATTTCCCCAAGTCAAGGCCATTTTGAACATGACAGTAACTGGTAAGGGAGCTTTTCTAGCTTGTTTTCTCACCTGTCCTGTTGAAAAGGGGAGTGATAGAGCAGCCTAGTGGGTATKTGGCAGCCAGTCAAAATTAACCTACCCCATTCAGGTAGTTTTCCTGCAAAAAAGATACAGCAGACACTCCTTGGATGAAAGGATATTGCATGACTCCTCCATGGGTCACAGACTAACACAACTGTTTTATTTTTGTCACTTTTGACTCATTTGGGCAACACAAGTCAAGTTCAACAATGACTGCCTACTGCCATATATGAAACCATTTGGCTTCTCTGAGACAGAAAGGGAAAGAAAGTGAGAGGTAAAAAGGGAGCTCTCTTTGACTCCCTTAGCTGTGCAGGCTGGGGGTGGGATTCTCTTGCCCAAACCTCAACTTCATTACTCCCACATTAGGGCATCTGACCTCTGACCCCTGCACCTGAAAGGGTCTCATTTCTGCCTCCCATGTCTGCCTATCTTGAACACCCTGTATAATCTCAAATTTCCCTGAGCACGCACACATTTTCAACCAAATTATCACCCTGATCTTTATTGAATCTAATGGAATGTTGGCACCTAGCACAAATTTATGCATCTTTGTCACCGTTTGAAAGACAGGTATTTGCTAATGAAGGCAGGGACCCCCCCCTTGGAGTGGTGGCTATGACCCCCTTCCCTCCGAATTATTACAGCTTTGAAAAAAATCACGGGCTTTCAGGCAGGAATATGGGTAAAAAGGAATAACAGTTTTTACTAATATATATATATAAAACAAGATGAAACAAATAGCAATAACAATGCAACAACAGCGCAGTCCAAACCTAGTGACAGCCTTATGGAAACAGTCTCCTTCTTGGCAAGATTACAGTTTGGTTGGCAGCGGCGCCGCTGGCCCCCCGGCTGAGCAGGGAGGGCACGATGGCTCCTCAGAGATGCAGGGGACGTGGTGGTGCAAATCCTGGCTGGCTCAGATCTCCCGCGGCTGGGATAATCATACAAGATGGCAGAGGTGGATGAAGAAAAGTTCGCCCGGCCATTAACAAAACAKCTCGGCCATCAAGGTATCCCAGCAACAAATGGGGGAAGGAAAAAAAATTCCAAAGTGAACAAAAAGAGAGGAATTTAAACCCAYAACAATCTTAAACTTCAACTCAAGCCCACTCTTACATTTTCCTATGTTAGTCTCAAACTGAATTCTGCTTTCATAAATCTAGTTGTAGCTTTCTGGACAATGGCCAGATTCAGTCTAGAAACTGCTTAGCTGCATTACCAGGGCACTAAATCTCCTCAGTTCCAGCTGGGGAAATGGATTGTTCCCCTACTGCGGCTCTTATCCTTTTCCTCCTTTTCTGCTGCATGGAATTAGAAATTGCTGCAAATAGCTGTCTTGGCTTAGGGTCAGGAAAACATGGAAAATTATATTCACATATCTAGACCTCTCACTATGTGGACAGAATAAAACTGTGACTTGCTGCTCTTATCAATAWACATATGCTCATTTTCAAAAACAAAATAGAAAAGTTTTGATTCTAACACTGAGGTGCAATGGAACAAAAATCTGGGCCTCCCCTACTACACTTTCAGAATTAAATAATTCTTCATTGCTTTTGCTGTTTTCAGCAGACTGTCATTCGTGTTGTGACATTTTTTGCCAAAACCAACAAGAGCTAAGCAATGGAAATAGTCTCTCAGAATACACACTGAAATGTTGGTTTGTAATTATAAGACTTGATTTGGAAATATCTGTTTTTAACAAGATGGTTCAACAGAATAGTTAATAATACAGTTTTTTAAAAATGAAACAAAATGCTCTATCTCATAGTGTCATGGTTTTGCTTCGTCCAGTTTTTGGTGGTGGGGGATGGAGATCAAGAAACCACAAAGCTGGTTGCTGAGAGAAGTTCTAGGAGGTGTCTCCTTCTTCTTCTTCTCCAGCAAAGGGAGCCCTGCCCCCTCCTGTGTTTCAGAGCCAACCCATCATTGGTTCTGAGGTTGATGGACAGGCTGACCATCAGGCCTGGGCTAATTGCACAGGATAGTTACACCTCTGTGATGACGTATTTTGTGGTATTTAAGAAAGAATTCAAAACAAGATAGATGCGGCCGCCATGTTTAKCTTAGTTGATAGCATGTAGTTTTAGTATCTTGCACTGAAAAATAACAGAGCAGGAGGGTGAGGAGATGTAAGAAGAAAAATGGAGACACCTAAAGATCACAGAACAGTAAGGAGAAGCTGTGCTCTTGCCTGTGGTTCTCGAAAATGGAGGAGATAAGTTGTTCTTGAAAAGGACTATTTTCATCATATTGAGGGAGACCTGTATAGAGAAGTAAAGCGACCTTGCTGTGAAGGAAAAAAARCCCTGGCCTTTTGAAGACTGRATTTTTGATTAGAAGCCAAGAGAAAGAGAAGAGGTTTGCTCCCCCCACGACGTTTTGATGTAGAAGAAGCTGTGTTTTGTGTTCTGCCAGGAGGTTTGTGATAATCGGACTCACGTCACTGWAAAAACAACATGGGCCTTGAAAGGCGTTTTTTTTCTTTGCTCCTGCGAGGTAAAGAAATTCCTTTTTCTGCTATTAGCAGTTTACACTGACTGTTTCTAGGAAAGGACACATCCCACAGCTGGAGCTGTAAGAATGTTTTCTCCTACAATGCTTAGACAACAGCTGAGTGTTTTGRTCTGTGTTAGACTTTCATTCCTGCCCCCTTTTGTGTGAAGGACAACATAGGAGAGTGAAGAGGCATTGGAGACCTGGGAAGAGACGGGTCCCCAGGAAAGTGTAACAGGTGTCTTAAAAATGTCCATTTTATTTTTCTTCTCTTTGTAAATATCCCTATCTCTGTTTTCCCACCCAGTGCCATAATACTTTTTTTTTTTTTTAGTGGTGTGTAGTAATAAATCTATTTTGCAACTTAAGTTATGCAGCCTGTCTGACTACCTTTGTGGAGCACATAGGTATTTTTTTCCCCCCCAATTATGTTTATCTCAAAGCCATAAATATCTCTGGTTAATTGGGTTTTTCGCTCTCCCTTCTCCCTCTCTGGTGGGGGTGGGGGGAAGGGAGGGAATCTCATGAGCACAGTTCAAACCACAACATTTCTGGTGTTTCCGCCCGGTTAGGCCGTGAAAGAGAATTTCAGGCTTTAAACCCACGAAACATAGTAAATCAGATGCTCTGTATCTTTGGAAGACAGAAGGTGGAATATAAATAAAAATATTGCATCAATTATTAAATGGGAAATAATTGTGTTTCTAAAAAAAAAAAAAAAAAAAAAAAAAGCAGATTTAGAGAATAAAGTCTATATATGTGGAAAGTCATGACATGGCAGGTGTTTTCATTCTTCTTACTCATCTGTTCAGGTTTGTATTAAAAGTTGTGTCTAACTTTGTTGAGGAAAAAAAAAAGGGACTTTTTTTTCCCCACCCCTGCCTTTTTATTRCTGGTACTTCACCTCACATTCAGAAAGGATTTCTTGAAGTCCTATTTCTTCTAGTACCTGTATCATCAGTAGAACTGTAATCATAAGTAGAATTGTAATTTATGAAGGCATTCAGTTACAGAGCAGACTCTACCTTAGGACATGCTGAGGCCAATAGTAGAGGAAAATGGTTTTCTCTAACTGCAGGAGAATGTGTAATTTGTCTTCAGATCTTTTATGAGAGCTGAGAAACAAGAAAAATCACAAGAAAGATTGAAATTTCAAAGCTTCTATTATTGMTGGTTGATGTTTCTAAGATTGCTATCAGTGGGAAATTTGCATTTTGTGTGAATTCAAACTCACCACACCACCACTTTTACAATCAGTCCTCCAAACACATTTGTGTTATAACCCTTCACACAAGTGGGTTTTTTYACTATAATGTCCTAGCTAAGAGGGACTCTCAACAAAACACAATTATTTGATATTGTCTTTCATGTCAATTCACAAATTAATTCTTTATTGGAGCTATGTTAGCATCCTCTTCAGTTTCCTTCAACTGCTCAGTCATTGGCTCTACTAAGCCTATTTAAGGACAATGAATGGAATTGTCCAATATGTGTCAAATTATTCATATGATTCCAGAACTTTCTTTATTCCGCTTTAAGCAGTTTGAGAGAGGTTGCCATGTGCTGAGGCAATACAACCAAAAAAGTTTGAATGAACTAAGATTGTAAAAAAGTATAAGTAATCCTAAAGTGACATGGCTATTCACCATCATTATCCAAACCCAATTTTGAATGTTCAGCAAAACTTTCCTTGAGGTATCTAAAGAGTGGGAAGGCAGATGTAGAGGTTATACTGGCAGCTGTAGGGCAGAACTGTTGTCATGATGATGTTTTGGAAAGAAATTAACCTGCAGATATTTTCATTCTTTGTGAAAATATCTGGAAAGGTACTGGCTCACAATTTTGTTGGAGAATATTTATGCCTACTCTCTGTTAATGTTTTATTTTTACTTAAAAAAAACCCCAATTAACAAAATCTCTAAGTTAYTGTGAAAAAGATAACTGTATTCTTGTTTGGAAACTCTAAAACCTGCAGTAGTATCATTCTGACTTCTAAATATGTCCTTTGATCTCAGTAGTTTAGCGGTGACTGTGAATACACAGATATTCCTTCAGGCTGAAATGACTGTGAAGAGACAAGAGAGGAGGGGAATTGTCRTTTGTTCCTCTTTTCTTGCACACTGCCACTTTTCTATGCTGCAATATCAATTATTCCTTCCATTTAAATACCAAGAGAATTTAATTTATTTGGTTTTACATGTGAGTCATGCATTTAACCCCAAGAGTAGAATGTTACCCTGCCAGTTTCAGATCTCTAATTTTATTCTTGACTTTTTACCATATCTTGTAATCCATCACACCAAATCTAGTACCTTGTAAAACCTATGCCATTATTTTAATTTCGTTCTCACAAGCACTGAGCCTTTGCTCTAGATGTTTTATATTATTGTATTCTGTTAAAAGATGGGACCTTCTAAATTTATTTGGAGGCTCTATTCCTGGTTTTAGTAACTGTCTTCTATTCTTTGTTTCCCAAAGTAATTGAAAGCCRTTATTACTATTGTGTTATTGTTTTGTTAACAGACAACCCAGAATATTTTAGCAATTCCTATGACCATTCCTGATCATTATAAAAATGCATCAGCTTTTAAAAATTAACCATTATTACAATCTCAGCAGCTGTGTTTTCCTGTAAAAAGAACAGAGCTCCTTTTTCTTTCCTGGAGTTTCTATAGAGTTTCCTAGAGTTTCCTGGAGTYGGTAAGTACCATTTTCTTCTTTTGATTAAAATAATTGGATTAAAGCAAAATTTTATTTAGGAGGTATTCACTGCTGAGCTGTTATACTCTAATTAGAAATTTAGTTTAGGTTTCATTCACTCATAATAAATAAAAAAATAAGCAGAAGTGAGAGTTGCAGTCATAGACGAGAGATAGAAAATTCTACTCGGCTTAACTAGTTACRGAAATGTGTAAATAATTAATAATTTGGAAGTTACAGTGCAGATATCTCTCATATAAAACAAGTATAAGGAAAATCTGGTTGCATAACTCATATACAAAACATAATTAAGGTTCATATAAAGGAATAGTACAAGTAGTCAGGAATAAAACTGAAAACAATTTCAGTTATAAAGACAATTAACATCATAAGGAAAACTTGAAGAATTCTGAGAATACACAGGAACTCAGAAAGGAACACAAGGAAAGATGTATAACAAASAAAACAGGCAATGATACAAAGGAGAACATTCTTTTCTTTTTTAAGCTTTCTAGGAAAAATGAACTTTGACCAGATTCACTGTTAATTTAAAAATTGAGTAGAAATTTAGGCCAAAGTGTAGAAAGAAAACTTTAAAGAATACTGAAATAATACAGAGGTATGCAGGTTCAGAGATCTTGATTAGTGAGTCTGATAAACTACCCAAAACACTCTGAATTATCAAAGTTAATCTTTAAAAATTCTCTAAGAATGGAGGAAGTATCCCTGAGCTGAAAAAAAAATAAAATCCATAAGGGTAAAAAAGACATCTTGAGGAATTCTGGATAAATCAGTGTACTTCAAGTGCCTTGAAGTATTATTAAACCAATGAGAAAACATTTTCAGAAAAATGTTAATGAAGTGATAGAAAAAAAATGTAGACTTCTCTGAATCATGACAAATCAGTCTAAATTCATTCTCTTACATTAAGGGGAAAGGAAGTTAATGTTAGGTAGAGAGAATCTGAAGTGTTTGAATGATTTTGGCACTGAACTATAAGACATCACTCAAAAAGGTGCAGAAACTTTTGCTTGAAAATTTGAAAAGAAATTAAACTGTCTTTTGCTGGGGATATCACAGGCAAGTGAATCCTGTCTCATTTCAGAGGCTGGACTGGGTGATTTCTAAGGGCTTGATGAGTCCCTTGGTTTGTAGCCAAGATTCAGCTACTCTTCACACTGTATTTTGTGAAAAAAGGAATAATAGTGGAATTTTGTCCATAAGTATGATTCCTTTTGCACATTGAGTAAGGCTACTTTCTCCCCATATTTCTAGAACCTACAGGCTACTGGCTGCAATCTGAAGAAGGTGCCTATATATAAATATATATGTATACTTGGAAATAAGYTTGGATCCTGCTCAGCAGCTTACCATAGGGGAATTGAATTCAGCATGCACTAAATACTGAATTCAGGATATTGGGTARTTTGATAGCCAGTGTTGAATATTGTGTTGCCAGGTTCTTTTATTTTTTTCCCCAGTATCTAACAGCTAATATAAACTTGATCTATCCACTGCATTGCACAGAGATGAATCTGACTTTAATAAAATGTGTTGCAGTCATATATTTAAATACACAGTAGATGTCTCAAAAAAAAAAAAACCCAACTGCCTATTAAGTACAACATTCACAAATATTCACAAATTACTCACAATTATTGTTTCTATACTTGTTTTTCTATGGAAGTCAGTTTTTTTCCTTAGACACTTTGTCTAAGTTTGCAAACACAAGGAATTACCTTAGTTCTAGAATCATACCTATAGAAAAAATATTCACCATAAAAATACAGATTTAAATGAAACTGTGAAGTAATCAAACCTGCAGGTGAGTAGAAGCAACAGGAATGAAGCACCAGACATAAACTGCCAAACTTTCAAATGCAAGTCTACTGAATAAAAATTATTCAATTTGCATTATTTTGCTCCAACCATAGCAACTGTTTATGAACAGTGCCTGAGCAGCTCTAAATATTTTTGATCTGATAAAGATATCAGAACCTGACAGCCTGTAATACAAAAGTTCAAAGATGTATGATTTATCTTAGATCCTTTGGACTTTGAGTTTTGAATATCTGATGAAGAAGGTAATGATATCTGGATACGAATTAACTGAAGTACTGATTAAGGAAACAGCTGCCATAACAATGTATTTCACATATTTAAGGAAAGCAAAAGCTTTGCCTATCTTTACAAGCTTATTGAAGTAAATGTTAAGTTTAATGTGAATATAAAAATGTAACCTCACTGATCTGTGTAACATCTAAAGTTTCAGAATGTGGGGGCCTTTCTTCAATATTAACTTTTATAATATTTTTCTGATAACCAGAAAAAAAATTAGTTGGTTTCCTTTTTATTTAAAGGTTGCTTTCCTAGAGGTATATAAAACTCATTTTACGAGAATCTCATTGTGTGTCTTGTTTTAAAAAATGTTACGATTTGCAACACTACTGAGTCAAATTGATACCTTCCCCATATCCCTGAGTTAATCTGAGTAACAAACTTTATAGCTGATAAGATCATGGATTCTGAATCATMCTTTTGCTTATGTGTGATTATGCAGGCAAATAAAGGCCACATACGTGAGGCAGTCACAGTAATGGAGGCCCTATCAAGATTTTGGCATTAGAACAGAATTGTCTTATTAGAACAAACCAGCTTTTCTTCTGTAGCTCAAGAGCACACAGAGAAATAAAAATTCTCCTCGACCCCATAAATTATTCCTTTATGTTTATTTTCTTCTCTTTGTTTCAAGCAGCTAATACTAGCTAGGAAACAATTTATAGTATAATTCTCTCTTTTTAATTATTCAAGCAGTCTGAAGCTTCCAATTTTCCTGCCAAATTCTTAGTCTCTGCATGAGGTAAATTTTATTTGCAAATATGTAGAAACTGAAGTAAATCTTTGGCCCTTCTTAATTATCTTATGAGGAGAATCTTTTGCAAAGGCAATAACCTGAATARTAGAAGGCCAAAAATTTAGTGTGTTATTTGTCATGGAAAATGTAATTTAGGAGAACTTTGTGCAAACTATTTCCAGACATAATTGCTTTGAATTGGCTGAGTCATTATTATAATGTAAGTTCTGGTACTAAATTTTTCTTTGTTTTTTTCCTGTTTGTTATGCTCTACTGACTTTTTTCTGCTTTTATTGAAGCAAAGGGGTTTGCCATTGAGCAGAGGTGGACTCACTTTTAAGTAGGTGTGTGTTAGTGAACAGTTAAATTGTTGTGCATCAATTCCCCATGTAATACTGGAGTCCACAGTGTGTATTTTTCCTCAGGTTTTTCATGAAAACCTGTTCAAATTCTGTCTACTTCCTTAGATCACACCCACAAAATAAGTAATATTTTCTACTTATTATATTGTGGTAAATGCAGGAGTTCCATCTATATGAAGAAAAAGATTGATAGCGATTTTAGTAAAAGAAAAACTTCAAGAGCAGGCTGAGTTATTCACAAAATCCTTTTTTTTAATGTTTGCTGGGTGAAGAGAAAAAGAGTTTAGTTGATGCATTGTCAACTCAGATCCTGCCCAGTATCCAAACAGATCGAGATGAGCAAAATCAAAAACATAGTTCTGAGGTTTCTAGTAGATSGTGAATGGCTCAAAATGTTTTCCTTAAAGCATAAAAAAGTCTCAAGAAAGGAATGAAATTTGGTCTCCTGAAGGGCTGCACCTCCAGCTAGTGAACACAAGTATACTGCCTAGGGAACAGTGGGTAACTCTACACAGAAATTTTAAGTTAATCTTATGTTCCGTGTCACATCTAAAAAAAAATTTTTTTTCACTAACTTTAGTGCTCTAGAATCAAAATTTTGAATCAAAGTCTTGGAAGGAGAACTGATCCCAGCTCTAACCCAGAGTTCTGCAGAGAATTTCAAACTGTTCTCAGATCACCCCTTCTGTCGTGAAATGAGTTAAATACAAACAGAAGCACCTTTAAATTATTTTCCCCTCATGTTCATTACCGTCTTTGATTGCTTTTATTTCTGCCCTTAGATCACCCAAGAACTTTCAAACAAGATCCCTTTCAAGTAACAGAAGAGACTTTAGAAACCTATTTCCCTCAGGTTTTATCTCTTATCACGTGCTGATTGTAGTGCTGCTTCACCTATGAAAAACAGCTGGCTGCACTAATGCACCAATGTTGTGCAAATTTAAAAAAAATATCTGTGAGTCGGGTGGAGACCAAAAATCAAGATTATTGGATGATGCAAAGGATTTCCGGGTTTTGTTTTGGTTTTTTGTTTGGTTTTTGTTTGTTTGGGCTTTGGAGTTTTTTGGTTTTGTGGGGGGTTTTGTTTGCTTGTTTGGGTTTTGTTTTGTTTTGTTTTGTTTTATTGCTTGTTTTTGTCGGTTTGTTGGTTGGTTTGGTTTTGTGGGCTTGAGGTTTTGTTTTAGACAAAAATAGAATATGCTGGGCTGGAAGGGACTGATCAGGATCACTGAGTTGAACTCCTTGTCCTGCTCAGGTTCTCTGATCACTTCCCTGGCTCCAGTACCCAGCSACCCTCTAGGTGAAAACCTTTTTCTAATATCCAACCTAAACCACCTCTGGCTCAGTTTCATTCCATTTCCTCAAGTCCTGTGGCTGAGAGTGAAGATATCAGAGCCYGTGCCTCTGCTTCCCCTCTGAGGATGCTGAAGCCAACAGTGAAGTCTCCCCTCAGTCTCATCCCCTGAACAAACCCAGTGATCTCAGCCATTCCTCATAAAACTGAGCCTTCACCATCCCTGTGGCRTCCTTTGGACCCTCTCTAATGGCTTAATGTCTTTCTTATATTTCAGTGACCAAAACTGTCCCCAGCACTCGAGGTGAGGCTGCCCCAGTGCAAYGCAGAACAAGACCATCCCCTCCTTTGTCCAGCTGGCAGTGCTGTGCCCRATGCCCCCCAGGACATGGTGCCCTCCTCTCTGCTTTTTGTTTGGGTTTAATTTTTTTCAGTGAAGTCCTAAGGTTATCTTTCTCAGGGTTACCATAATCTCACTAACTTGAAAACCTAACTTTAAATGTTTGTAAAAGACATGTTTTTCTCATTAAGTGTAGGAAAAAAGAGGTAGCAACACTACAGTCCTCTTTTGTGATCCTGGTAYGAACACACCAAAGTGTGAATAGTCTAAGGATATGTGACCTGCACCCCAGTAGGACACGGGGAATGTGATCTGGGGAATGCGGCTTCCTTGAAGAAAAAAGCAAAGAAGTAATTCTGTAGGCAAATGCTTATATGATTGTGTCATGGTTCCTGTCCTTTCTCCCAAAACATGGTATCGTCACTGACTAGTGCTGATAGATGAGACAATGTATCATTGAAAACCTCTGAAAATTTGTCACTGCAAATTAGAGGTCTTAAAAAACTGATATGAGCCAGGCAAGGGTCTTGGGGATTGCATTCTTGCACTGATGTGCCTTCCTTCTTTAGCTGTTTAAGCTTGGCTTTGTGTCTGGCTTCTGCTTCTTTCCATCTTCTTGCAGGTGCGTATGAAGCAACCCTGCCAGATTCAAGGTAACCACAGGGAGGAGCATTTATTAAAGGACATATTATTTTTTTCCTGGGAATATTTATTGGCCAAAATGTATGCGTTTAGAAGATTGAAATTTTATTGCCAGTGTTTTACTTATTTCTTCCMCAGTCAGTATATGAATGTGCTCTCACTGAGTCATTACCAAATTCCATTTATTTCTTGGCACASTCTCAGACAGTCTCCTCTTCCTCTTTCCTACCCAGCCACCTTTGACTGCAGCCAGCCAGGTGGTTCACTAACTGACTTAATAACTTATAAATTCAGCTTGCATTACAGTTTCTACTGAACACATTTTCTCACTAACAACAGTTTTCCCAGCTAGAGTAATAAATGGGGTTACCTCAGGGTTTAAACAAATGTGAAGTGTGTCCTTAATGCAGCCAATTTAATCAAACACATCACTGAGTTCTTCTAGTATATTATTTTCATTTAGCTCACATGAGACCTCCATTATACGTTTGATCAGTTTTAATTCCTTAGAAACTTTAATCCCTGGCACAGGCTAAGCCTCTACATTCACAATGAGAAAATAGAATAAATCCTGAGAATTCCATACAGAGGAGGGTGGACCTTTAACACATGAGTGCTTTGTGCCTTCATTTACTGTGACATCCATAGCATTTTTAAATTTTCCTTCTAGCACCTCCAGTGAAGAGCCAAATTTGGATATTGTCATTATTTCGTTATATAAGGCAAATGTCTGTAGAAACTTGCAGCTGTAATAATCTGAACTTGTGACAATTTTTGTGCATATTGAATACTTTAGTAACATCTATTATTCATATAGTCAAGTRCATTTCTGGCATTACAAAGGGTTCCATGGTGTGCTTAACTGACAGGTTCACCATTTGCTTTCAAAATATTTGACAGCATTTATAACTGAAGTTCTAAATTTCTACTAAAMTTTGTTTATGAAGAAGTAACACAGCTTATTCTCCTTGTAACTAGGTATAAATAGTGAGAGCAAACCAATAGAAAATAGACAATTTTARCTTCATATGTGCTTGGGGTTTTTTAAATGTGATGGTTCTGCATAGTTGGTTAATCAAGGAGTCAGAGAATCATATGGACCACAGAGCAAGTGATTTATTCAAAACCTAGTACTAAATGAGGCCAGATGTTAAAAACAAAAATCAGTTGGAGAAATGTGTTTGCATTTCAGCATCATTAGATGGTCACAGAGTCACTTTGCATCTCTTTTCATCTGCATTCAGAAGGCCAAAAAAATCCATCGCATCCTGACTGCTCAGACTGTTGTATCATGCCTGGACCTACCTTTGTTGCCACTTCTTCATATACAYCACAGTTTAAAACAAAACATATCACATGAAATATGTATCAAGTGTGGAAACACTGTCGAATTCAGAGGAAACTCCTCCTCTCTTGATATATATCTGATATAATTTGTTCCACATAAATGATGCAAACTTTGAAATCCAAAACCCTAATGGTAGCATTTTTAACAGAGCAACTAAGTKACACTTTTACAAAGCAGACAAACTTGAGAAGCGTGGGCCAGGTAAATGTGCAGAGAGTAGAGTAACAACCGGCTGAACTGGAAGGCTTGAAAGGTTTTTATTAGTGACACAAAGTCCTGCTGGAGGCAAATCACCAGTGGAGTTCCTTCCAAAGTTCTCTTTAGCAGACATCCAATAAGATATCCTGCTGAGCTTCAGATCTTTAGTCTTCAGCAGTTCAACTCTTGAGCCTCTCTTGAACTAAAGTTTGTCAGTACTATCAAATACTACCCAAGCAGAAACATTTTCAAAAATAAAGCTTCTCAGAGAACAGGTGTCTAAGAATGCCAAAACAGCTGTGAAGTAAAAGATGAGAGGCTTAATATAAACAGTGAAAGAAACGAGCCAACCCCAAAAATGTGACAATATTTTGAAGACAGAAAATGGTCTCGTGAAGAATGGAAGGATGCTATTACAGATGGAGTACAAGAGGTAAGGGATGAAGAGAGGGATTGGAAGGAGAAATAGCAAGTAATATGAGAAGAAAATCTGACAAAGTTTGTACTGATTAGAAATACTGGATGAAGAATAAAATCAAGAGRAAGAAGCAATAATAAGCCTAGGGAAGCATTTTCTGAGTTTCAAAGATATGCAATATAATAAATATTATATTYTCTAATATGCCATATAGCTTTTGAGATCATTAAATTCACATTTCAGTGCTTTCCAGCTAGAGACATCCTTCTAAAGCATAAAAAATTAAAGCTTTCACATAGAAATAAGAATGGTAACTTTTAGAAAAAAAAAGTTTTCAAAGATACCTAGAATAAGTGGGAAGAAAAAAAAAAGGAGAATAACTTCACAAGGAGAAGGATAATGTATAAAGAGGAGAATAGAAAGGTATGATATTAATTCTGTAAAGAAAATATCAAATCATAAATTAAGAGCTGCCCCCCAAAATGAATTTTTTTCCTGACTTTTTTCAGTGAGTCTTCATGGAGTCCCATGTCAAACTTCTCAATTTATCTGATGGTTTTAACAGTTGTTAAATATTTTAAAATTATTATTTCTGTAAGATCTCTCTGCCTGTGTGTGGCAGAGAGAACACAAAGGAGAAGATGTAAAACTGCTGCAGGAAATGTGAATAAAAGAATTATGGAGATGAGAGAGAAGGGAAACAAGAAATGCAGATTGCCTGCAGACTAGGTGCAGGCAACAGTAGAAAAGAAGTTTCAGCATTAATRCTACTTACTTTTTTAAAAAAATGCATGTGACATTGTTTCTTTACTGTCTTGTTGCTATTTTGGATCACTCTGGAATTTAATCTATTAAAATTTTCAGAAAAAAATACAAAACTCCACTGTGCCATTGTATCCGAAATCTCCTGTATTTAAACAGATAAATTGTGTCTGTGTGGTATTTAGATGAACAGTGGTGCAGAATGTARAAATATGGTGCTTGTTAATCTGTTATACTGAAAAAATATGAGACAGGTGAAAGCTGCAACAGCAACTGGACTTATCACACACAATTGCCTGTCAAAGGGCAACTGTCTCATRTTAAGTGAAATTGTGTCTGCTTGCAGTCTTTGGGCGAAGTGAGTAGAAGGGAATGTGTATAACCCCATTATTTRTAGTTCAACTGAATTCAGCTATTAGAGACACCCTGCGAAAAGTGAATGACAGCACTTAAGCCAAATGCGAAAACGATGGCATTTTCACATTTCATGTCTATTGCCATTATACAAGGATGCTTTGAGAGACATTTCTAAACTTTCAAAGGGAAAAAATATTAAATTGCACCCTGTGGCTACAAGAAATCCAGACCATTTTGAGCATCTCTCAGAAATTTGCCATTTCTCGGTCACATGTAAACGGGGAGAGCTGAAAAGACACATYTGTTATGATTCTGTGCTAGTGCATCCTGCTGCAGTCTCAGGTTCATTTTAGTCTGAATTTTAGTCTTTTCTTGTTAAATGATGCAGGAGAACATATTGTAGCAACATCTCCAATAGGTTTGTGAGGTGAATCCATAGAGAAATTTTCCTGTGTGATCCCTAATGAATCTCTGGTTTCTTTCAGTAATTATTTTCCCTGTCAGTCTCTGTATGATTAAATAGCCACYTGGTCATGGCAGCTTGAACTTTTGAATTTGACAAGAGGGGATGGGGAAGGTTACCTTGGAAAAGAGTACAAAAGGAACCTCTCCAAATATCACATCAGTCATCAATATTCCTGYGCAATCTTCATTAGAAGAACAGCAGAGATCAGGCATTCTAAGACAATCAAAAAGTTATGCAGGTTATTTTAAATGATATTTTATTTTAAGGATAATAAATGCAAATCACATTGTCTGGGAAGAAAAAGATATGGTAATTCAATGGAGCTTGCAAGTAGGAAGACAAACCTAGCATAAAAAATGAACTTGTCCAAAAATCTTTGGATGTCAAATGACAAACCATCCCTAAAAAAGTAAAATAATATTTTGTTTGCATTTTTCAAATAATCAAAATCTCAAGAAAATAAGGCTCAAATAATTTAGGGGAGAAACGGAAAGGGAACATTCCTGGTAAATATTTTTGAAAAAGTGTTTATGCATGTGGACATGCAATTATCTCTGGTGTAACTGGAGGAAAAGGGACCCGGGCTGGGGTTCTGTTTTTGAATGACAATGCTTTCAAGAAAGGTACTGGTTTGGTCCTTGACTCACTTAACCAAGAGTTGCATCAAGTAATGCCTAATAAACCACAGGAACTATATGTTCAACTGATGTCAACTGCACTGAATGCTCAATATTCTTGTTTTTATGTCCTACTTTACAACTGGATTCTAATTTTATCACACAGGATTTACTCTGTCTTTGCTAGAATGGAGTTATTCTTCTGGTGGACAAAATAAGATAAGCTCAGGTATAATTAAAAATCTTTCCAATACAGACATGGATTAGACTGAACATTTCATGCATTCACCCTTTTCAAAGAAGAGACTGAATTTCCTCAGTGCATGCATTCTTGCTTCCTCTGTCTTCTGCTTTTCATGCTCCCCAGTAACAAATCTGTTCAGGTTAGTATGAGCTGYGCCTCTGAGCAGCCCCAGTCTACGGATACTTCAATACAGATGACAGACTGAAGCTGAGACTGATGCATCCTATATCACAGAAATACAGAATCAATTAGGTTGGGAAAGATCTCTGAGATTATTGCATCCAACCAATGACTGAATTCCACCATGTCAGCTAGAACATGGCACTAAATGCCACATCTGATGACTCCGCTACCTCCCTAAACAGATCATAACAATATCTAATCACCCTTTGTTTGAAGAATTCCTTCCTTATGTCTARCATAAACCTCCCTGACACAGCTTAAGACTGTGTCCCCCTGTCTTGTCGCTGTTGCCTGGGAGAAGAGGTTGACCCCACATGGCTGTAGCCTCCTTTCAGGCAGCTGTAGAGAGCAACACAACACTCCCAACTCCCTCAGCTGCTCCTCACAGGACTGGTGCTCCAGACCCTTCACCAATTCTGCAGCTCCTTTCTGGACTCACTCAAGCACCAAAATGTCCTTCCTGAATTGAGGGCCCCAGAACTGGATACAGAACTGGAGGTGTGGCCTCACCAGTACTGAGCACAGGGAAAAAGATCATGTTCTCCTATTACCCTACCCTAGAACAGTTCAACAACTTTTTTCTGCAATATTATGTGAAATAGAGACTCACTACAGCTGCACTAAGATCCTCMTGAGTCTATTGCTTTATTTGGTCTGGTATCATGACGACACGACCAGAACTCGTTTGTGGCTCAGTTTTCCTTTCATTGTACATTCTGGCATGCAGTTCTTACCCCAAATGGAGAGGTTTAATATTAACAGCTTAAATTATTTTCCAGCTACAGACATAGACATAACACCTCCAATATGGACTGTACAAAGTCCATCAGTGTGACGACAATCCAGGTCTTTTAAGTCTTATCCCTGTTCTTAGAAACCAAAAACAGAACCCCTCACTGGCAGGCACCAGCTCCCACTCCAATGCATTTGCAAATGGATAATCCTAATAGCCAAATTCATTAATGCAGGTGATGCTGCACTAGAAATGTAGCAATTGCTAGGATTCTTTTATTAGTATTTGTTGATTGAAGTTACAAAGTATTATAGCTCCAACAAAAAAAGCTGTAAATTTAATTCCAGGATATTTAGATGATATTGGAGAGCCTCATTTTTATTATCCTTGCTATAAAGCAAGGGAACATCTGCTAAAAAGAAACTTTAAATTACAGATTTCACTACCACCCACACAAAAGTAAACATTTTTAAAACTACAATTACAAAGCAGTGTGAGGAGGCAGTGCATGCAGCAGGGATCCAGCTCCATGGGGAATGTGYAAAGGTCTTTGCGAATAGATGCAGAAAGAAAGATAAAAGGTCRCCACAAAATGCAGGTAACTTCAGAGACATATTATTAAATAAATCTCAAAACTTAGATGACTAGGAGTGTTGAAYAGAATTTTATTTAAGAGGTCATGACATGTTTCACAATGCTCAGCATTATCTTCTAAGACTTGCAAATCCTACAGCCTTTGTTGAACTTTCACCTATTTTTAATATTCAAAATATTATTCAAAATGCATTTTTGATTCTTAAGTTTCTTTATTTAAAATGCAATTTTCTATAGCTTCCATGATATACTAAAACACACATTTCGATACATATCTTACCAGAACACTTATAATACTGGTAAGCTAGAAAAAACCAATTTTTTTTATTTTATCTACAGTTTTATGCTGAAAGCTCAGCCTCTTAGTCCTCAGATCKGCTTTCTATGTGGCTGCAGCAGATCCCATTACTCTAAATTGTGATTAAAATGCCCAAAATTTCCTTGGTACTCTAGTACCAAGTTCTAAAATCAAGAGTCTTTTCCTTCCTTTTCTGTTTTATCTGATTACATAGATCTTCCATGAAAAATCCAAGATGATTGTCTTATCTTCTGAAGWCTTTCTTTCTATATCTGGCTAACTTCATTATTGAACTGCTGTCATGGTAGTCTTTCAGCAGAATTGGTAAAAAAAAAATGAAGCACATTTGAAAAGTCAAACTGGAATTTTCTCAGTAGATTAATAGATTTAAAATTCTAAGAAATTAAAATTAAAAAATAAAACTCTCAGAGCAGGAATAATATAGTTTTTAAAAGACCCACTTCCCGCTAATAACTTCCGTGTAAAATTTGGTKAGCTACACATCAGAGCAACGATTCTGATACCTGCAACACGGGTTACTCTAACACCTTCAAAACATAACTTGTGGAAATGGCTGTAGCACTTACAGTTAAGATTGCTTAGTGCTTTGAGGGTGTAAGATTACACAGCTGAAGTTAGGAACCCAAGACATTAATGGGAATAAGCARGAGTTTGCATCCTGCTTTGTGTTCTGGCTACCCATAGAATCCAAGGTGTTACCTGAGGTGCCTAAATTCTGTGTGGTATGAATATGCCCTGCTTACTTTAACTTGCTTTAAACTTAGMAGTAAAGATTTGTCATAAATTAATCATAGGGTTTGTGCTTTGAAACTCAGCTTCTGTCTGAGGCTGAGAGCCTCTGAAAGACTGAGAACATTAAAATACAGACGTAATTTACCCCGGAAAAAGAGTGACTGAAAGAGAATCAACAGTTTAATTCATAGTATTTAGAAATAATTTATTTGTTTGATGAAATACAGAAAGATCTAGGGGTTCCAGAATATCCCGTTTAAACAAACTGTCTACAGTAGTCATTCAGACAGTTAATAAACTGACAAAAAATTTGGCCATAGTCAATACAAATTCCATGATTTCAGTCCAGCCTTCTTCTTCTTCTTCCAAAAGCTGAGTCAAAGCCCAAAGATATCAACTGAAAAATTACTGTTTAATGCATCAACATTTCCATGCTGGTACTTACGTGGTACATTTACTGTTTTATTTGGCTGTGACTGAAGTTAATTGTGCTTCACTTTATACCAAAAGGATTTTACAAATGTCAATGTGCAGTAAAACAGAACTGTTTTAACAGTCTTCCTATCCATTCAAGCATTTCTACGGTATCAGAAGGTTTCATAATTATCAGAGAACCTTTCTTGACTGCTTTAGGATCAGCTGGAAGGAAACAAGTTGAGCCTCTCTGTCAGCAGCAGACTTGGGTTTCCTTCTGACTTTTTAAGAMTCTATTCAGTATTTCTTAAACACTATTGATTTGTTTGCTTTAATGAGAGTTCCACAGGATTGACAAACTCTTTGTAAGAATAAAGCATGAGTTTGCCAAGGACAATAAGGTCATAATCATACCAATAAAGTACCTCCACTATAGAGTATCTCTTACAGAAAATTCTGCAGAATTCAAGAAGCACTGAAACCTGGTATTAGGTTTATTCCCCTAAAAAAGCTTGTCATGGTGAGTCTTAATTGAAATACATCAGTAAAAATGTTTCGATACAATAAAACTTGTAGACAATTTAAAAGTACAGACAATGGACATGTAGAATATAACAAAATTAATACAGCTATCAGAATATCATATGTGCTTGTTGCATARAAAACCAAAATAAATAGGAAAATAAGTGAATACAAAGTGGGTACTATCATTTACATAAAAGTGGTTATCTTTTCAGGAAGAGTGCAACAGTACCTTTGACAGAGGGGTACCAGAAAAGTTACTCACCAGATTTTCCACTGGGAATTGCTTTATTTGAATGCAGTTCAAAACTGGAGCCTAACTGCATATTTCATGGCTATTACTGCAGCTCTAAGTCTGTTGCCAACTTTCTATTGCAACAGCCATGCRCTAATAACTCCCATCATAGAGCATTTTCTTTGGCCATAAAAACCTGTGTATAAATTAACATGGGCTAAAATAACTTGGTGCCCCTTGTTCACCTGAGTATTTCTGAGTATATCAGACTTTATGCCTGTCTGTCTATTATTTGTAATTTTTTACGTTAGTATGTAATTAATTGCTTTGCTGAATATAGTCCTTGGGTAGACTAAAATTATTCTTTTTTTAGTCATTTGTTTTTTTACTMTCCAAGTCAAAGCATACTGCAGAAAATTATGCTTCCCTCAGAGAAAAGCAATTTCCTCTATTCTAAGTCATTTCAGTAGAAAAATCTGAGTGATCAAAACCAAAGTCTGATCTTGTTTTTCTCTCAGTGAAGTTTTGCATTTAAATGTGGAGTTATATATTTGTAAGGAACATGTGGTATGTATGGAACAGTCATTTCATATCTTTATAAAATGTATAGCAGATGGATAAGGTACTTTACTGGCAGAATTAAACAACACTGCTTCTCTTAAACTTAAAATCCATTATATATTTAGTGCTAGACATGGCTTGCCATGAAGATAGTTGACATGCAAGACAGAAGATGTTTCCAAAAGTCTCATGAAGTTGCTTATTTTCCCTTTGCATGCATTACAGGTGAATCTGGTGTAGTTACAGAAAAGCAAYGGCAAACCTTCCATTACCTTAATGGGATGGAATTTCAGTCACACTTGTCACTTGAAAGTAAATTCAGATAGAAAGATATGTCAGCATGACAGAGATTGGGAAATGCATAATTTGAAAGGAATTTTAAAGAGAAGGATAAACTTTGAAGAATTCAGGCAGGATTGAGTTATTATTCCATTAAAAAAAAAAAAAAGCTTGAAAAAAGTGTGATGTAGGTTGGTCATAGAAAGTGGAATTAAGATTTTCCAACAGGGACAGATGAGATGCTTAGTGCATGTATAAGCAATGCAAAGCTGAGATTTAAAACTWCATCATCCAAACTATTCCTAATCTTACTGTTATTTTTATCACATACTTCCAATATGAGACCTTCCAGCTGAAGTAACTTACCACATGGTTCCAGCCACATATTCAGGTTTTGTATTTGCCAGGGACCTCTATGAACTAAAAAACTGCTATGCAAAAAAGCAGTCTAAAGAAGATTTATAGCAGCTTTGCAATTCTAATGTCTAGTCAGATTAAGCACAAAACATGATAGCAAATTGCTAAAAGAATGACAGAACGACAAAGTACAAAACTCAGAAATTARGAAGTGCTAGAACAGAGAGAGCTGTTGCAATTGATAGCTTTAAAAATTTGTTGTAACGTCTTAATAAAATATACTACATAATTAAATGATCATAATTGTCACTGTTTAGGACAGGAGTAAGATAATGTTCTGGGGATGGTTCAGGCAGTTTTAATATGAATGTTTTAAGCATAGGGTAGTTATATGCAATAAAAAAGGGTCATTATAAGAAAAAAAATAACATGAAATATATTTGTTTTTTTTTTTTTTTCTGTTAGCTCTGCCTTCTATATATTGAGTAGCTGTAAAGTTATACAACAGGACAATAGACAAAAAACCAATACGTAATATAAAGTATTATTTTAGTCATATATATACACACACATTTATTGTCATTTAAAGCATATTTTTTTAGAAACTGAGAGACATGTTCCATCTTGCCCTTTAAGCTGTTTTCAAGCAAAAAGATTTTTTCCTTAAACACCTTTCCTTTAAAATGTAATTTCTCTTCTGTTAGTGACAAATTTAAAGATAAAATTAAGTCATTTTGCAGTATTCAGTGCAAATAAGTATCTCAGCTTTTTTTCCAAAACATGAAACTGTCATTTTTCCCATTCCGATAGTTCTAAACCAGAAACATTTCGTTTTAKCAAACCTTTTCTTCAGTCAATGAAAAGAAATAACCTTGACATTGAAAACATGCCTCAAGAAAGGTCATCCAGGCAAGTAATAATTTTCCATTTATAAAAGCATCAAAATAGTGGCTCAAGAGGAAAACAACCCTTAACTATACTGACGACCATTGTAAATTCATTTTACATGTTATTTTCAAAATAGTGTAAGGCAATCATATTGAAATTCTGACTGGAAACAAACAACGTAAAATTATGGCTCTGGGTGAAATCAATAGAAAACCTTTTCTTTATATTTCCCTTCAAAAATTTACTGATCTTAGGATTGTGCACTTGRGATAGACAACATAATTTTGTTTTCTGTCCTGCCTGGTTCCCAGACCCCTGAATCAGTCAGTGTTGGGGCAGCTAGTGACTGCAGCAGAGGGAAGGGAACAGAAGATAYTTTCAATTTATGATGCCTCTCTTAAGGATTCAAGAGAAGAATACATGAGCTGACTTAATTCCACAGCAGGTACCTGTAATAAAAAATTAAAGGAACCTGTAGATTATCTATTCTACACACTCCTGATTCCAATAGTCTTAACACCTTGGTTTAAAGTGAAGAGCCTTAAAAGATTGAAAACCACTATAATGGACTGAAGAAATAGAGAAATCAGCAGTATGACTAATGTCCCGCTGCTGAAAAATTGAGAAGGCTTTGGGTAAACCAGAAGCACAGCAAAGTTTCTCTAACCTGTGACAATGAATTCATTGCTTTTCTTGAGTCTCAAAYAGGAGGTGGTGATGCTCCCATGCCCTACGCTCACAATCTGGGCACAATCTCAACCTGGAACCAAAGTGCTCTGGAGAAAGAAAGAATTTATATCTGAGTGTGGGGGTTCAGCAGCTCCTCTTCAGTGCTAAGTTACATTCACTGCCCAAGGTAAACCTGCCTCTGATCCTTACGGGTCAGTGAAAATGTTTTAGGAATACATACAAATGGAGATTGCTTTCAAGCAAGTTCAGTTTTAGCCAGAAGGKTTGCTAAAGGGACTCATACTAATGATACCTCATTTTTTCCCCAGGACAGCAAATGGAAAAAGATAGTCTTCTCTGAGGACAGTCTGAGTTTAGGCTGAATAAAATGAAAATGAACAACATATAATAAAAAATGATCTGTTGACTTGCAACAGAGCCTACAGTTCTTAGGAGAGGCCATAATTTTCTCAGACCCTGAAGCTCTAGGAAGTAATGGAAAAATAAACCACAAGTGTTGTTTTATTTGAATAAAAAAACCCAGCAAATCAGTCTCATGCAAGAGACATTGGGATAGAAATAAACTGCTGGAACTCTACTGAAAAGAAGCAAGCTGAGGTGAATTATTATTTCTTAGGCTCCTCACACTTAAATAATGCAAGTTGTTTGTTGAGTTTCATACTGGAGGTGGCTTTAAAGGCTCAGCAGGGCGGGCTGAGGGGGCTCTGTGGGAGGAGGCCGGGGCTGCCCCAGCCGGACACAGCCCATCCCAGCCGGACACAGCCGGTTCCGGCCGGACACAGCCGGTTCCAGATGGATACAGCCCATCCCAGCCGGACACAGCCGGTTCCAGCCGGACACAGCTGGTTCCAGATGGATACAGCCCATTCCAGCCAGTTCCAGCTGGTTCCAGCTGGACACAGCTGGTTCCAGCCAGATCCAACCACCCAGCACAGGGCGTGGCTAAGGGTGAAAAGCATCAGTGTGAACACCAAAGTCAGAGGAGAAGGAGGGGCAGGAGGTGCTCCAAACACAAGCGATGTTCTTCCCTGCTGGGCAAGGTGAAGACCACAGCAGAGCAGATATCCATGCAGCCCATAGGGCTCCCCATCCAAACTGGCCTTGAACACTTTCAGTAATGGGGGATCCATAACTCCCCTGGGCAACCTGCTTCAGTGTCTGAGCACCGTCACARCAAAGAATTTCTCCCTAAAGACTGCTGAAATGGAAGGTTTTCAGCTGCTGTATAAAATGCAAGTTATCACTTCCCACAATTACTCAACGTTCCTCTGAATACTCAGAGTTCCTCTGTAAAGGTTATGGCTAACAAGACATTTTTTAAATTAGACAAATGCTTATCTGGTCTTTAGTTATGTAGATTATATCATACACTCAAACAACAATTTTTTGCATTATAGATAGGATGTCAGTTCATACAACCACTAATTTCTGTCCTCTAAATCCATGCCGGCTAAAATAATATACAGATTGCAAGATRCCATTTTAAAGACATGTTGTTAAAGTGATTTCAGTTTGCAGTCCCACAGGTAGGTTATCCTAACAAAAATATCCTCTATTTCAATAGCTGCACTTAAAAAAAAAAGTATAAAATAGTTTATTGTAAGATTCTCAAYTGTGTGTTTATTTATTGTAAAATATAGTTGGAACACATGCTATGCCAATTGGTAAATCTATATATGCCTTTTTATAGAGCAAAGCAAAAAAATAAATTTGTCTTTTTGAAAATATGGCTTCATCCAAAGGTATATGAGCTTGCTGTAGTGTATATATAATCCACATTTTGGCTGTTCAGTGTGATGAATAATCCATGTTTTTTGCTGTTCAGTTTAATAAAACACTTCATAGAACCTCTTCAGAACGATGATCTGTTTTTTTTTATGACAGACTCAACTGTTTAACAGAACTAGCTTAATCRTAAATACTGTCAGATGTATAGTTAGGGGACTGTCACCTTCCTCACATCACTGAACGATTGTAATATTCCCACCACTGGAAAAGAATGGAGGCACAGATATTCCCCTAAAATTTTCTCAGTGAAGTCCAAACACAGATATATACATGTGTATGTGAAGGATAAACTTCATAATTTTAAAAAATAATATTCTAGACTGCATGGATATAATGTATGTAAATATAAATGCAAATATAAAAACATAAATATAAACCAAGCATGAATATCTGGTAGCCAAAATCTTTCTAAAAGTGTAGTTGTGGTGGGGTTTTTTTTTTTCTTTTCTTGAGGCATAGAACTGGGAAAGATACTGAACTTATCTTTCATAATAATGGCTGATTGAGCAGTGTATTTTTTTTATAATTTTCCTTTAAAAGCTACTTTTTTGCATAGTTCTAACCCAAATGACTATGTGACTTAACATGATTTAAATAAACACAATATTTAGTTTAATTTAGTGTTGCAACAAAAAGAGTAAACCACAAGTATYAATGTACTGGGAAGGCTTGCAGGCAGATTCCTACCCAGCATGGTTACATTTGAGTAGGAGATATTCTAATGATGGATTATTCAACAAGTGTTGAAAAGGTTTTAGTCACAACTTTCTTTTAAGAAAAGACTCRCTTTCAGTGTACCTTATTCTGAATCAAAGAGTTGGTTAAGGAGAGTCATTTATTATTACCAGTCATTTCAGGTAAGAAAAACAGTGAAAGCCATGTGATAGAAGAATTTATGTGTTTTGTTTGCAGAACCTGTGCTGGAGTTACATCACACCTGCTGCAAGACAGGTGTGAAATGGATCACATAATTAAACATCGTATTAAAAACATAAACCACAAGATAATGCCTACAAGTGATATGTCTAGTAAAATTCTGCACATCTTGTCTGTAGGATAATACATGTACAGTCCAGATGCAGACAKGTGCCTTTTGACACAAAGTACCTTCAGTAGGGATGAAATAATTGGATAATTTAACAACTGTTATCAGCTGATTCTAGAAAAGTTATGAGAAGAATGTCAATCTTTCCAGAGAAAATAATTCTGCCATAAAAGGGTGATTGTCACTTGAAGAATTAGATATCAAGATAGCAGGGTCAAAATAAAAGTTTCTGATGAAAAATCTGTAAGAATTTTAGGTTCTTAAGTAAATCTATTGCAGAATAATTTTACTAATCTCAGTGCAGAAACTGTTAAATCTCTTTTCCTAAAACTTTCCATTTTGAGACACATATACAGCACAGGAAATTTCAGTCTGAGCAGCTAAAGATTAGCAAAATAWGGACAAATGAAAGCAGGATGCAAGGATAGGAGGAACTCTGCAACCAAAATAGAAGTAGCATTGCATAAACAGATAATAACATGTCATATTTCAGTTTTACAGATGAAAGCAAGGAGTTCTGTTTGTGCATCTTTCTGCTCTGCCTTCTTATGAGGAGAGAATAAAGATAACAGCGTGACCAGGATCATGGGATTGAAGAAAGGACTYGGAACTGCAGGGTTTGCTGGTCTGTGGGAAGTCTGAGTGTCTGCTGAAGATGAGAACCTGCCCAAGAATGGAGCCTGAAAAATCTGGTATCTTCTGGAAAAAGCTTTTGAACATCCTGTCACCATGCTGTGTTAATTCAGAGGTCTCTGCTCTGCATATATTATTTATCAGTATATGAATTTGATACAAATATTAGATAGGAAACATTTCTGACAAAACTTCTTCAAAACAATGTCTGTTAGGGTCATCTTTTGAGTTATCTTTTGTGATTCATCCTTTATTATCAAACAAGTATATTCCATGTATTACTTCCAGCCTGAAGGTTTATAAGGGAATCTTCATGTATCGAAGCTTCTAGGGAGTTGGATCTGCACTCTGAAGCCAAAACAAAGCACTGTGGATTGACTCAAAGCTTAAAGTCCATCACTTACACAGACTGGTGATTGGATGGAGAATTACACTGTGTTTTTAAAGTGCAGATGTGTTGACTTCAGCTGAGGCCATGTCTGCACAAAAAAACACTGCCAAAATAAAGAGTATAGTCTGCTGAAATTTATGCTGACCTTACCATGTGCAAAGATCTGCCAGCTTTTGAGCTTCAGCTTCCCCTCTTTTTAAAGGGCAACATCTGGACTAGCCAAACTGAGAGGAAGTTTTTGTAGAAGGAAGGATAAAGGTTCTTTTTCCTAAGTTTTATTATTATTTTATGAAATGAAATTACTTTCTCTTGGAACCCCTACTTCTTTGGTAGACTTTTGGAAGATAGTGAAACTCAAAAAAGCYAATAAAAATATAAGAGGAAGAAAGATTAAATATATATGTCACTTGAATTTAAAATGTAAGCATAGTTTAAGATGTTTGAACAGGAAAAAAATGCTATGTGTAGTAAGTAATACCTTTACTTAATTTTTCAGTGGGAGAAAAAGCGTAAGCATGTGATATAAAAGGCTTTTTTTTTTGTATTTTTAATGTATAAAAAGATGTGTTTATACATGGTGCAGATCCAGTTGGTTTGAAGTTTCTGGAACAATAAAATCCAAATACAGTTCAAATAAAAATCAAACAGCCAGGTAGTTTAAACAAATTCTTTATTAATCTGAAAGGGRTAAACAAAAATGAAAATCATCCTTTCAATAAAAATTCTGCCRTTTTCATTCTATGTCAATATTGTAGTACCATTTATTAGAATATAGCATTTTTTTCAAAAATTWTCTTGATTCACTGATTTATATCTATATTTGAAAATTTTGAAGGTCTCCAGCAGAATTAGGTAGCACAATACTAAGCCGACAATTAGAAGTGCCACTCTGACATGACAGTTCAGTAATCAGAATAAGGAGGGAGGAATGTGATATGTGGAAAGCCTGGGTCTGCTGCAGTCATTAGAAAAAACCTTGTCACAGGATGTGGTCCAGTGATAAACAAGGTCAGGCCAGCACACCATCTGCCCATGGAATATTGTGCCGATGTGTTATTCTGGGTCTTTTGCAGTGACATGGGTTTCACTCATTTAAATACTGAAGAAATTCCACTAGGAAATAAAACCAACAAAAAAACATGCTTATTTAACAGCTAATTAAATGCAGAGCAAAAGAGACAAAAACCTGAAAAAGAAAAGTATATTTGCATGACAGTGAAAGCTGGGGTTGAAAATACTGCCATCTCTCACCGCGCATCAGTTCTGAGTGCTTTAAAACAGGAAGGAATCCAGGTTCAGTTGCACACCCTTGCATGCTGCCTTTCTGGGAGCTGCTACTTATTGGCACAGGGCTGCATATTCTGGGCTCCTGTGGGGGAAAAGAATTATTACCATTCCTCAGCTGACTGTCTCATGCTCTGTGCACAGTGTGACTGAATTGGCTAAAGTAAAGCAAACTCTCCAGAATGGGTCTTTGAAAACACAATGCTACAGAGTCAAAATGATGCCTTTCACTTTCATTACACAGAAGGATTATTCACAACTCTACATGTGTAAGATGCTGTGAAAGTGCATGCAGAGTGGATTAAAAGCCCCTTTTCTGTTTTATCTTTCCTTATAAAAAGTGAAATTATTTTGTGTTTGATATTTTGAAAGAAAAGAAGTATATTAACTAAATAAATACATACATTTATATTTCTCAAATTCTGTCATTTTTCGTGTGGTTTATTCCCCTTGAAAAGATCAGGTTCCCACTGAATTCACTTGGAAGCATATGTGAATCCATCAAGGAGTAGTTGGTGTCTTGTGTTCTTTGGAATTGTGAGCAGTAATTTATTTACTGTTTAGGATACCATCCACTCACACCACTCTGACAATTCTTCTGTAGAAAGCTTTTAATTCAAATAAACCCAGAGTGGCAAAAAAGGAAACGTGAAAAACAAACCAAAATCAGATATATTTTGTTAYGGCATGTATGTAAGATCGCGATATGAATGCATTACAAAGGCATTCCAATTATCCTCATTCCAATATTGACTTAAGGGAGGCTCCTTCTTCTCCTAAATCAGGGAGAGGTTGTGCCTGCCCCATTTAAACACACACCAGGTGSTGGAAATGGCCTCTGTAAGCCTTCAGCAAAATGCAGCTCCTGCATTGTGGGCTGCACAGAGGCTGGTCTTTTTAGTTCCTTCTTGAGAAACATGAATATCAAAGGATTGTGAAACGCTGGGCAGGTGATGATCAGTGGCCTCACATAATAGTCAGGAGAACTGGCCAGATTTATCAAAGGGTAAAGAAGAAGGTTTCTGTAAGGGGAACAAAAGCCACCCAAGCTTTCTTGCACTCTCAGGTCTTAATCTCACAGGTGGCTCTGCCCTCCAACTCTTTACAGGATTCACACAAATAAAGTCAAGWGCAAAATCAGATGTGAAGAATACCTTTATTATGCATATCTTTCAAAAGATCATAGGTAGCCCAAAGTTTCTTTGCTTGCTTTTATTTTTCATTGTGCATACATGGACGTAATTTTCAGTATTTTCAAACTTTTATTTCCCTTCTTATTCTAGTTTCATTACACATATTTGCCTTTTAAAAACAAATTATATATTTATATTGATTTATGAAGTATGCAAAATATATCAGATAAAACATGACATAGAGACAGACCTATTAAATTTCAAAGATTATCGTTATGGGTTCTTTAAAGAAATAAGTAAATGAGATCTTGATGAAACTTTTGATACCAGTTTTTAGCATAGGCAGATTTTCACTGGAATTTTTTCTGAGGAAGTTTTTATCACTACATTCAAGAACACATTCCAATGGTTTTAGTTCTTTCTTTATTTAAGAATTGATTTTGCTAGTGAGCACCACAGTATTGTTCAGAAAATCACTCGCATGTATATTTATGGTTTTTGAAATTATTTTTAAGGTCAGTTGAATACCTGAGTGTTCAAAGGCACAGATGAACTTGGTCTCTTGAGAAGCAGGATCCACTTTGACAAGATCCCCATAAAATCAAATGTTGTGTGTCAAGGCTGAAAATAGTGGACAGAGGATCCATCACTGTGATCYAGCAGAACGAAGATGATGACTGATCTAGTGTGGCTTGGTGGTCTCTGAGAAGTGCCTGAGACCAGAGCCCTACAGTTGTGTTCTTTGAATCYTTGGTGACTTCAGGATGTGAAAGAACTAAAGAGGCATTATTTTTTTTTTCCTTGCTCAGTTACCACATTTGCTAAGGCTCACAATAAAGGGCAGAGCTGTTGCTTAAAATTTCCTGTGAAAGAGATCATAAGATCTTCTTCACCTTCAGGATCTTTTTCTGCTGTTTCAGCAGACRCTGGTGAAGAAGAAAGTAATGATTTGTCTCCAACTTTGAAAATGCTAGGGAACTGTATGGCTTCTATACTGTCTTCATGTTAAATTGAAGAGATATTCACTTCCAATTTTTCTGGTAATTAATACAGAGACAGATCTATTTGCTTCCACTGTATAAAATATATGTGTTAAACTGAAATTAAGTATTTGGTTTTATGTTTCTCAAATACTGTTCATAAATTCAGTTTRCAACAGAAAAGAAGGGAAGGGTTACTTAATTTTCCACATGAACATAGATTTAAATTCCATTGATGTACTCTTAAATTATGTTTAAACGCTTGACCCTGGAAATTTAAATCCTTTGTTCATTATTCTATATGCTGGGTTTTAGAATCTGGTCTCCTCAAAAGCATTTCTAAAGGAAAAGAAGACRTTGTGTTCAACTTCATTCTTTATATATGCTGTTTTATTGCTACTAATCTCATACACCTACTCTTTCACTGCCGAGTTTCAAGTGCTTCTTATTCAGTTCTGTTACAGCTCATCAGAAATCTGATTTTGCCTTGAATACTGTACTTCAGGATATTCCTTTCCTTTGTTTTTATGTGTGACACTCATATCCACTCCAGGAAATTATCCATGCTTGTTTTCATTCATTTCACTYCTCATGAACCTATTTTGAGTTTATTCTACTGCTAGCCACCATCATTCCATTGACTTCAGTAAAGTTTAAATTGGCCTCTGAGGAGCTTTTCTGAACCTCAGAACTTTGTCACAAGATGAGCTATACTAATTTTCCAAGCAGGAGAAAAAGCATGCTAACCCTGTGAATAATCTGTTTTGTGACTGAGTGGACAAGAGACAGTTCCTTCCAAAGCTTTGAGATTCTCTACACAGAACAAGCTCCTCTTAGAGAGGAGCTGGATTTTTCTAGCCATCATGGCAGGAGAAGGAATGGTCACTTTCCAGTAGGACAGAGCAACATTTGGTAGAGGCCAGACACCCACAAAGAAGTGCTGTAATAGTAACAGTGGTAGTGAAGGTCCTGTTAAAAAGAAAAATACTCAAGCACAGTGCTATCTCAATAACTGATTAAAGAGAAGGCAAAGAGGAAAWCATTCACCTGTACAAGGTGGGAATGGTTAAAAGAGATTTGTGACCTATAACATTCTTAGAGGAAGTTTTAGAGGCAAGTAAGTCTGGGCATCACTGGTAATAATGAAGGTAAAATCTGCCAGAAAGCAGGGATGGGCTCTTTRTAAGAAGAAAAGTATGAAAAGCCTTGGAGAATGGAAGAGACRAAAGCTCTTGTTTCCTTTCCAAGTGCACTTGACAATACAAAAAATCTTTGAACATAAAGACTGATTTTATTGTCCCTAATTGGGTGTAGTGTTCACTTTTTGGAAAGCAGAGAAAAATTAAGAAAACCGTGGGAAGAGAAAGAAAGACATCCTTAATCCGCCTGCCTGGCAGCTTGGCTTAGCATCTCTTATAATTAGTCTCAACTCATGTGAAAGGGAAAGCTCACACCCCTACCTCTAATTATATTTTTCCTGGAACAAGAAAAAAATTTAGTATAATCACACAGCACAAAAACTTCATTTTCTTAATGTTTTAAGGCRAATACAGGTATTTATTTTCTGTAAAAAKYTTTGTTCTGTCCCTTACAGTGTATATTTGAGCAGAGCTGTATGAAGCATTTRCACATCAATGAAATTTCTCAAAATWGCACRCAAAATTCAATTAGCACACCCCAGTGMTGGTGATTTTGGTGAGGCATTGTGGTAGAATTTCATTTTTTTAATAGAATACCTCCTAGTGTATACATACCCCAAAGTCACTTAAACATTTTAAATAATTTCTACCCCTGTCCRGTATATGGTACATGAGAACAATCTTACAGAAATGTCAACGAAATGTTTCCCCCAATCTCTTGCCCAGAAATGAAAGAAAAATAASATTCTGTGGTGTTTCCATGACAGCAAGGGTGACCTTAGTGGTTTGGAAGTGAATTATCCTGAAGATAGGTACACAGTGAAAAATCAGAGCAGGTCAAAATCAGAGAAGAGTAGTTTTAACAGTCTTTAATTAAGACTGTTAARAGAAGAAAAAAATTAGTATATAATGGATACATTTTTTAAGTGGCAAACTAAGCCAATGAAACATCTTGTTTGTTAGTCTTAATTGCATTGGCTACCCATACACAGAGTCAAAAGGAATATTATGAAAAAATATTGATAATGCAAAGATAACAGTTTGGTGGAGAGCTGTYGAAGGAAATGAACACCTATAAAATACAGATTACTGGGTTCCTAAATATATCAGCATATGTACATTGTCATCATACAGAAATGAAAGATAATTTCAGATTGCAAACTTCAAAATATAGGCACACTGACACATTTTTGTCCAACTATTAAATACTATATTCCACTGAAAATTATTTACAGTGTGTATTTTTGGACACTTTTCCATTTCTAGTGTTTTGTATATGAGTTTTTGTTTTCTGTACAGTCTTTCAGTTTTAATCACTCATTTATAATGATTCCTGTCTCTTTCTTTCTTTTTGTTCTTTGACCAGCTCTAACCACTGCTTATATTTTATTGTCAGTGCTTTTAAATCTTAAACTGGAGTTATTTCCTTGTGCTTTTCCAGAAATATTTTTCATTTTTGTTGAATGTTCACAGTCAGTCTGTGGWTTGGTTTGGATGCTTTAATGTGATACTAATTTCTTATTCTCTTTACATCCCACACTTCTTTAAATCTTTCCCTTTGTGATTCTCATGTATTTCTTGGGTCTATTATGCTGGTCTTGAAGTCCTATACTTGCTGTACCTTTGTTTAGCAATAATTTGTTTTATCTTTCCCTTGGCATTTATTCCTTCAACCTAAGCAATTCAAAACAAATTCCCTACTGACTGTCATCTTAATTTGAGAGGGAGCACTCCAGGGCTTGCTCTCTACTAACAAGTCCCTCTGCCTCGCTTTCTCTTTAAGCTTTTTCACTTTAAGCTTTCAATATTTTACTCCATTTATACAGAAATTTAAAATTTAGGAGATTTACCAGTAAATTAAAATGTTTCCGATTTTTTTAACATTTAAAGACTCAATCCTGCATTTCTTCTCTAGAACATCTTGTGAATCAAGCCTAATGCTATTTACCTGTTCATATTATCAGTTTAATGCATGTTTGAAACATTATTCTGCTCCACATGCCCCTAAAATACCTGAATCTACTGTAATTTTACAGGGTCATTAAAGAGCACGATACACAGTACACATGTAAATAATCTACKCAGGACCTACAAAATTTAGTCTCTGTTGCACTCCTTAGAATAGTACTGTATCACTGATCTTTGTATGGATCCAAAATAGATGGATTTTAACCTTTACTGTTGTTGTTTGTGCTTTATGCTAAAAACAACAAGATATAAAGGRAAAATTCATACTGGGAGCTGCAGGTTTAGATATGCATTTTGGATAATTTGCCCTACTGTTTATCTGGCAGTTGAAAACTCTAGTAATGTTTATAAACACTTCATTAAAACATTTAAATTTAATTGCTTAATCTTCTGTCTCTTTTACACTACATTTAGCTTCTTAAGTCTTTTTCACGCTTGAAAACATGTTGTTTGTCATTTATTTAAAAGTACTGGAGAACTGGACCTTTGTTCTTCCTTTTTGTAGCTATGCAGAATCTTTAAGATACATGTGACAGTAGATAGCTGTCTAAAGTTTGAAACAAGTAGACCAACCATGTGGCAAAGGCAAGAATTAATTTGTGATTMCTTTGTAGGATTGGTGTATTCCTGCTTCATTCACAGCTGAGGGAATTGGGGTCTCCAGAATAAAGAGGAATTAAGGAGACAACTCAGAAAAAGCACTCTGAAACRAAACTCCAACTTCTGCATCATTGATACATCAGCAAAACTCGTTACAAACCACACACAAAACAGTGATTTAAGAGCCATCACAGAAAACAAATTAACAATGAAAAATTTCTTGMGTATTTTTTTYAGAGCTGAAACAGTATTTAAAGTAMCAWGACAAGAAGGAAAAGTATTCARGCTTAAATGATTGCAGCAATTTAGGAAAGTTGTAGCAAGCACAGGGCAACTTTGCTGAGAGGGGAATGCTCTGACTGCACGTTCTTTGTGATTTGGAAGCTAGCACCTGAGAAMAGGGAGGAGGAAAGTTCAGATCACCAAAACTGTATTTATTACCTGCTGAGATATATATTTTCCTAATAGGTTATAAAAAACAGCGAAAAGAAAATCAGAGGTTTTTTGAAGAAAGAATCAAAAAGGAAGAATTCATCTTCAATTCAGATGTGACCAAAACTGAATACACGTCCCCCACTCACAGTTTCCTGGAGTAAGCAATGGAGCATGTAAGAAGAGGGGGTTATGTTTTGAACCTTTTCTCTCAGCTTGTACTTTGAAATGTACATCACTTTAGTTACAAAAGCCAAGAAAAATACTTAAAGGATGTCCTCAATAAAAATGGAAGACRCAATTTCAATTGAACTGCTTCCTCTTGCTCTGCTGGTGTTTGTAACTTGGAGGGATGTCCCCTGACAGCTAAGGCTTGAAAACCATGGCCATTCATTATAACTCATCTCTTTTAAATTAGGCATCCTGATGAACATTGTATCTACATTAATATCACCAAGCGGTCCAACTGTTCTTTTGTCTCCAAAAAGTGTTTGTTTAAATGTAACATACTATTTTCAGTTTTCTAATCAATAATCCTGACTTTGTCTTTTGACAACACAGAGCTAATGCTGTATTTGCTTTGAGGCAGAAGGCGTAGGTAAAACATTTTTGCAAAGTGGAGTGGTTGCAATCAAAAATGGGCCTGGTAGTTCAAGATTTGATGTTCATCTGTCAAAAATGCTTGAAGTTTCATTYGGGGATGTTGTTATCAGGTACAGAACACTGACAATTCTGTTAATGGTTATTTGGTAACCTGTGGGGCTCTTACATAATCCCCGTCCTATGGAATTGGTATCATTAAACCTAAAATATTCATGTACTGGCATGGTTTCATATCTGAMTGATAATCTGAGCTTTCTTTCAAAGAGAGAATGTTTCCTCTGTTCAAACAGTAATGCACTGATCCATAGGGTAGCTGAGATCCATTTTAGCAGCATGCTGAATAATGGTGTTCAAAATAACCACAGAGAAAGGGAGAAATGCAGAATGAGATGAGGCTGTATATCAAATTAGGTAAGTGATGGAATTTCTTCTGCATCTGCAATGTAAGAGGGTTGGAAATCTTTGCTTTAAAACTCCCAGTTAAGTCTACCAACCTAACTAGAAAATCTGTTGTCAATCATGGCAATAAAAAGAGCAGCACTCTAAAGAAATACAAAAATGTCCACAATACAACTGTCGAAACAAGATGTTTTAATCTACTTAGGTGCCTGGAAACAGTGGCATTGCACAACCACAGCTCATTGTCAGCAGTTAATTCAAAGCCACACACTGTCCTTGTTATACATAAGCAGGTCATTTCAATAGCTCTGTATGCAGGTTAGAATCAGTATATGGTTCAGAGAATCAGTATCAGTGCTTTGAGAAATTGCCTTCTCTCCTGTGATTTAAAAAAAATATAAATCCAATTGTGTTCACTGTCATTCAGTAACCAGATTTGTAAACAATTTACATTTTGCCTGGAGTCAAATAATCCTATCATTATTTAATATCTTTAAGCACAGACAAACATCTAGATCTAGATGTGT